>NC_084623.1:50368876-50601376 GCF_033978795.1 Nerophis ophidion
GTTATTTTTGTTCATGATGTGTAATGTCGATTGTTTAAATGTACAGCAGTGAAAATACATTTCTCCAATGGGGACCAATACATATAAATCTAAAATGTCACTTTGAAATATGCAGTTTTGCTTCATTGAGGGTCTGGTGGAGGTTCAGAAAATCAGTCAGTATCTGTTGTGACCACCATTAGTCTCTGACATGTTTTGTGGTCACGTTACGTTTGGTTTTGGACTCCTTGTGCACCTTTGTTTGTTTTGTCATCATGACAACTCATTACTTTCATCTGTTATGTGTTCACGACTCACGCACCTGATTCATTTGGACTCATGCACCTGTTAATCACCGCAGCACTATTTAAGCCTGTAGTTGCCAGGCAGTCAGCCTGGCGACATCATCCTCTACACACCCTTGCTCCATGCTGATGATCCATGCTCTTTTCCCGTTCCCCGTAAGTTTAGTTTTTCATGCCACACTTTGCAAGTTTTGTTTTATGTCCATAGTGTAACGCCGGTTCGGCATCGTGGTACCGGGATGTGTCAAACGAAGAACACAACAAAGTAGGATCTAACAAATTTATCAACAAAAGGTGAGCTCCGAACAAAAACACTGGAGCTAATAAAAAGGGAAACAAAAGACGCTAGCGTGAAAGCTAGGAAATATAAAGAACTAAGACTTGGCATGAAGGCATAAAAAGTAAAAACAAAGATGATTAGCATGTGAGCTAAAGATGACTAAGTGGCTGAGCTAATGACCTAGCGAGAAAAGCATACCTGACATTACGTTGCCTGAAAACAAACTAGAGTCCCAGAACAAATAAACAGAAGACGCTGGCTTATAAAGGGAAGGTGATTAGCAGAGAACAGGTGTGCAGGGACAGGGAGTAGCAGCTGAAACTAATAAGTAACCATGGTGATGGACTAAACGGGAAATAAACGGATCAAACGGAGAATGAGAACAAAGATGGAAAAATAAACAATAATATTTGAAGATCCGAGTCACGGATCGCAACACATAGTTTATGTTGTAGTAATAGTTTTGTTTCATAGCCAAGGTTTTGTACCTCCTCTGTGAGCGCCTTTTGTTTGTTCCTTTTCTGAGTTAAGATTAAAATATGTTGTTTCCTTCACATTGTGTCCGATCCAGTCGCTTCGCACCTCGGGAAAACAAACCAGACCAAAGTCCACGTCTTGACAGTCTCAGTCATTGCAACACATCTCCTTCGCATATAGTTGATCAGGTTTTTGATCCGTGGAATGGTGGTCCACTCCTCTTTAATGGTTGTGCTAAGTTGCTGGATATTGGCAGGAACTGGAACACATTGTCGTACGTTCAGGTATATGCCGATCCATAGAATCATAAACATGCTCAAAGGGTGACGTGTCCGGTGAGTATGCTGGCCATGCAACAACTGGGATGATTTCAGCTTTCTGGAATTGTGTACGGATCCTTGCGACATGGGGCCATGCATTGCCAGGCTGCGATAGTCTCGGTTGAACGGCACACTATCGAATTTCGGGATCTCGTCACGCTATCAAAATGCCATTGATAAAATACACTAGCATTCGTTGTTCATGACGTACACAACAACAACACTTTCATATTGTTGCATTTCCAGGTCTGAAACGGGGATTATTGAAAAATGCAAAGCAGAGAAGTTGTGTTTTTAAAGAGTTGTTGTCGTGTGAATGTAAATTAGTTCACTGCTGTCTGTTTGCCACCCCTTCCCATCTGTGTCGGCCTTTATTTGTTTTGCACTTATAATTTTCCCTGTTAGCACTCTGGCCACATATTCCCATGTAGGTCTGAATACAAATTTTAGTAGCAGCTGCTCGAAGCTGTGGCAATAATCCCGTCCGTCAAATTGCAATATACGCTACTTGGCTACAATCTAAACAGTAACAGTTGCAACATGTAAGCACTATGAATATACATAAGGGACCGTAAAAATTGTAAAAAGATAGTTTTGTGTTTCTAATGTGGGATGAAATAGCCGTGAGCACTACGACAATGTCCCGTTAGCTATCAATGTTGTCCTGTTTTAAATTGACTGCATGTCGGTTTTAAAAGGGCTCCCCTCTCTGGTCAACATATGAAATAACAAGTGTGTGTAAGGAATTGAAATGTGCCCCGTTTGGCCTAAATAAATAAAAAATGAAAAATGTATATATATATATATATATATATATATATATATATATATATATATATATATATATATATATATATATATATATATATATATATATATATATGTATCGAGACATACTGGAATAACTTGAAGTAAATAATGAAGATCAAAAAACAATTACAAACAACAAATTTAACTACAATAAAATAACTAAAAGGTTACCTTTTGATATTTGCATAGTATGTATATATTATTAATGTTGTAAATACAAAGTTTTATATATCTAGACAGGGTGGTCCTAAAGAGGTAGGCATTTTTTAGAGGTCTCAAGAAGGTATAAAATACAAGATTGTGTGTGTTCTTATATTTTTACCCTTCTTGAAACATCAACAAGGCAAAGTACCTTCCATACGAGGACCGGTGAACAAGTTAGGACCGAAAACATGGTCCCAATACGGAAAAACATTACATCTAATAGAGAAAGTCTCAATATATCAAAATTAGGGTGGTCCCAAAAATGGAGGGATTTTTCAAATTGACGGTGCGTCGGTTTTAAAAGTGCTCCCCCTCTGGTCAACATTTGAAATTACAAAAGTATGTAAAAAAAATTGGATTGTTCCCCCTCTGGCCAACATACGTAATAACAAGTGTGTGTAAGAAATTGAAATGCGCCCCCTTTGGCCAAAATTAATAAAAACATTTAAAATAAATATGAATAAAGAGAAATACTGTAGTACCTTGAAGTAAATAGGACTGAAATCATGGTCCCAATACGGAAAAACATTACATCTAATAGAGAAAGTCTCAATATATCAAAATTAAAGTGGTCCCAAAAAAGGAGGGATTTTCAAATTGACGTTGTGTCGGTTTTAAAAGTGCTCCCCCTCTGGTCAACCTTTGAAATTACAAAAGTATGTAAAAAAATTGGATTGTTCCCTCTCTGGCCAACATACGTAATAACAAGTGTGTGTAAGAAATTGAAATGCGCCCCCTTGGCCAAAATTAATAAAAAAAATTAAAATAAATATGTATAAAGAGATGTACTGTAATACCTTGAAGTAAATAGGACCAAAATCATGGTCCCAATATGGAAAACCATTACATCTAATAGAGAAAGTCTCAATATATCAAAATTAAAGTGGTCCCAAAAAAGGAGGGATTTTTCAAATTGACGGTGTGTCGGTTTCAAAAGTGCTCCCCGTCTGGTCAACATATGAAATAACAAAAGTAGGTGAAAAAATGTATGGCCAACATACGTAATAACAAGTGTGTGTAAGAAATTGAAATGTGCCCCCTTTGGCCAAAATTAATAAAAACAATTAAAATAAATATGTATAAAGAGACATACTGTAATACCTTGAAGTAAATAGGACCGAAATCATGGTCCCAATACGGAAAAACATTACATCTAATAGAGAAAGTCTCAATATATCAAAATTAAAGTGGTCACAAAAAAATAGGGATTTTCAAATTGACGTTGTGTCGGTTTTAAAACTGCTCCCCCTCTGGTCAACATTTGAAGTTACAAAAGTATGTAAAAAAAATTTAATAGCTCCCCCTCTGGCCAACATACGTAATAACAAGTGTGTGTAAGAAATTGAAATGCGCCCCCTTTGGCCAAAATTAATAAAAACAATTAAAATAAATATGTATAAAGAGATATACTGTAATACCTTGAAGTAAATAGGACCGAAATCATGGTCCCAATACGGAAAACCATTACATCTAATAGAGAAAGTCTCAATATATCAAAATTAAAGTGGTCCCAAAAAAGGAGGGATTTTTCAAATTGACGGTGTGTCGGTTTTAAAAGTGCTCCCCCTCTGGTCAACATTTGAAATTACAAAAGTATGTAAAAAAATTGGATTGTTCCCTCTCTGGCCAACACACGTAATAACAAGTGTGTGTAAGAAATTGAAATGCGCCCCCTTTGGCCAAAATTTATAAAAACATTTAAAATAAATATGTATAAAGAGATATACTGTAATACCTTGAAGTAAATAGGACCGAAATCATGGTCCCAATACGGAAAAACATTACATCTAATACAGAAAGTCTCAATATATCAAAATTAAAGTGGTCCCAAAAAAGGAGGGATTTTCAAATTGACGTTGTGTCGGTTTTAAAAGTGCTCCCCCTCTGGTCAACATATGAAATAACAAAAGTATGTGAAAAAATGTATGGCCAACATACGTGATAACAAGTGTGTGTAAGGAATTTAAATGCGCCCCCTTTGGCCAAAATCAATAAAAACAATTAAAATAAATATGTATAAACCGACATACTGTAATACCTTGAAGTAAATAATTAAGATTAAAAAACAATTATAAACCCAAAAATATTTAAAAACACTTAAAGGTTACCTTTTTTATATTTGCATAGTATTTATATATAATTAATAATAAATAAAAATCTTTATATATCAAAAAAGGGTGGTCCTAAAGAGGTAGGCATTTTTTTCAGGTCTCAAGAAGGTAAGAAATAAAAGAATGTGTGTGTGTGTGTGTGTGTGTGATTCAGCAAAAAAAGGAGGTTATTTTACCGAGCGTTGTTACTTTTTTTTTCTCCCGATGGCACCCCTCAGCATCCCTAGCACCGTATTGACTTCACAGATTCATCTATTTTTATTGCAGAAATTATGTCAAAACTCCATGGCAACCACTCAGCCAGTAGCCCATGGCTTGCTAACCAGAAGGGCCCAGGAGACAGCGCTAGCACACACACACACACACACACGCACGCATCTAAATTTAAAGCAGGAAATGTCGCAGACAGCAGTTTGTGTGAATATTGCATTCAGCAGACTCTTGTGTACTGACTTGAGTAATATAAATATATTAGCTTCCATTTGTAAATATTTTAGTATTTCACTCTAGCATCAAAATGGCCAAGTTTTATTTTTTTTTCCTCCATTAAAAATGGGAGTCTAGTTTTATTTTGACGAATGAAGTTCCTTATGCACATATGAAGGGGCACTTTTAGTGCAGATATGTTGTTGCTTAAAGAAAAAAAGGTTCCAGTGCCAAAACAATGTGATAATAATACTGAATCTCAATGGATGAACCTGTTAGTATATAATGTGATCATCTGTGACGATGCATGTTCTAGTAATAACTAATTTTATTTGCATTAAACAGCTGAAATATGCATCATTACTTATCAAAAGGTTAATATTTATTCATTAAGTGAATTATATATATATATATATATAGCGCTTTTCTCTAGTGACTCAAAGCGCTTTACATAGTGAAACCCAATATCTAAGTTACATTTAAACCAGTGTGAGTGGCACTGGGAGCAGGTGGGTAAAGTGCCTTGCCCAAGGACACAGCGGCAGTGACTAGAATGGCGGAAGCGGGAATCGAACCTGCAACCCTCAAGTTGCTGGCACGGCCACTCTACCAACCGAGCTATGCAATAAAAATAAGTGAAGCTGCTGAGATATCGAGTCATTCCCGGCAAGCCCCAAGAATGCGTAAAAGGCCATAAAAGTTTATTTTGTTTACGACAAAATACAGACCAATGCAGTGAACATTTGTGCGAGTCCGCCTTTGTAGTTGGTGCGACGCCATATTCGATAAACTTCTTCTTTTTCTCCATCTTCTTAGTGTGGGACATTCATCCTCCGCTGTTGACATTTCTAATATAAAGTAGTGTAAAATTCTTACTTATACCTGTCAGTAAACTTGCCATGAAAGCGTTAAAACATACCGGTGTTGTGAGTTTACATTTTTCACCCAAGGAATTTATAATGCGCCGGTGTGCCCTACTGTCTGGAAAATACGTATTGTTGATTTAGATTCCAGTATCTGCTGACTTTATTAAACATCCATCCATCCATCCATCATCTTCCGCTTATCCGAGGTCGGGTCGCGGAGGCAACAGCCTAAGCAGGGAAACCCAGACTTCCCTCTCCCCAGCCACTTCGTCTAGCTCTTCCCGGGGGATCCCGAGGCGTTCCCAGGCCAGCCGGGAGACATAGTCTTCCCAACGTGTCCTGGGTCTTCCCCGTGGCCTCCTACCGGTTGGACGTGCCCTAAACACCTCCCTAGGGAGGCGTTCGGGTGGCATCCTGACCAGATGCCCGAACCACCTCATCTGGCTCCTCTCCATGTGAAGGAGCAGCGGCTTTACTTTGAGTTCCTCCCGGATGACAGAGCTTCTCACCCTATCTCTAAGGGAGAGCCACGCTACACGGCGGAGGAAACTCATTTCGGCCGCTTGTACCCGTGATCTTATCCTTTCGGTCACGACCCAAAGCTCATGACCATAGGTGAGGATGGGAACGTAGATCGACCGGTAAATTGAGAGCTTTGCCTTCCGGCTCAGCTCCTTCTTCACCACAACGGATCGGTACATCGTCCGCATTACTGAAGACGCCGCACTGATCCGCCTGTCGATCTCACGATCCACTCTTCCCTCACTTGTGAGCAAGACTCCTAGGTACTTTAACTCCTCCACTTGGGGCAGGGTCTCCTCCCCAACCCGGAGATGGCATTCCACCCTTTATTAAACATTCGGGTAGAATTATACTAAACAAAAGAAGTTTTATTTTAAGTAAATGTATCACAGCTATTTTATGGAGGAATCATAGATCTGATGTCAGGTTCAAACACTGATGACATCTATGAAACAAGACAAGAGGCAAAGAATCAAACAGAGGAAGAATTAAATTTGGACTCAGATCTGAGGAGAGACATGGCCACTGTACTCTCTGTACAGTCCTCCACCACGCTCTGACCAAAGATTGTACTCCTCCTTCTTTATTTGACTTTCTCCCCCCGTCCTTCCCACAGCTGCTTCCTGAAGGAACAGTTCGAAGAGATTTCGTCAAATAGTTCAAAATATTTCTATAAAATAGTTCAAAGAGAGTCCCATGAAATAGTTCACAGAGCATTCCATTAAACAGTCCAAAGAGAGTTCGTAAAATACTTCAAAAAGAGTTCCTCTGGAAGTTGGTCAGATCCTGCCATCTGTCCGCTTTGTAGTCCCAGTGGAGCTTTCTTCTTGGTAGGTTTCAGCCTTTTGTCTTCTTGTCAGGAACACAATGTAATACAAAGTTTTTTGTGATAATTTAGAAACCATTATTCTAACAACTGACAACGAATGTTATTCAAAAAAAATATTGGTTTTGAACCGAGAATAGTTTTGAATGGAGAAATTATTTTGACTCAAATCGTTACTTCCAGGAATCGAATCGAATTGTCAGGGATGCACAAAATATTCACGGCCCTATTGTGTAATATTTATACATATGGGAGCTTTATTGTTGAGCTTCTTGTGATTGGTCTTCTAACTGTGTCAGGAGCCAGCATGAGCAAAACAATAAAAGCTTGAAAAAGATCTGTGAAAGCAGGCCATTAATTTCCTTTCTATGCCTTACCGCCTTTGAAGGCTGGCAAATATGACCTATTACTTTTCTGTTGTACTTAGGAATTACTGTAATTAGCGGCAGAACGAGGTCTGATATGGAAACGAGAATACCATATTTGCATTTTACGAGCATTCTATTTAAATTTTTTGTTTTTGTCATTTTCAACTAAAGTTACGTGTGTTTGTGTGTCCGTACCAAAGAAAGGGGGGCGGTGGGGGAGGGGATGGGGGTGTAATAGCAAAAATCGTTTAACTGGAATTGGCAAAGCGGAGAGAGTGGCGGACAATTTCCCCAACAAATAATTTGCATAATTCAATTTCTATTATATCATCAAAACATAGTATGTGTCAAAGAGCTTGAAGAAGTATTCATGTTCTGGTTTACTGATATGTCATATATATATATATATATATATATATATATATATATATATATATATATATATATATATACTTAGTTTCTGCTGGCACTTGTGTTTTAAATCAGTCTGACTGAGACGCTGAGGTGAAAAGTTGCAGTTTTACTTTCCTGACCAGTAGAAACTGAGGTGTGTGAAGCACTTCTTTGTATAAGTGTGTGTGTCTGTGTGTGTGTGTGAGTGTGTGTTTTCCCAGTGGGATTTTATGGCAGGGAAAATATCTGAAAAGATGAATGAGACACAGGAAATCCTCATCGGGGTTCTCAAAAAAGAGAAACAGTGCTGACACTATATCATATGTTTGGGATTTGTGATACGATGACTGGTAGGAAGGTATGGTGCAGGTCAGACTCCTGTGGTTAGAAAGTGTTAGATGTCGAGTAACGACGGAATCGATGCCTGATGAAACGATATCGTACCATAGTGATAACCGGACTGAAGTATGAGTATTGTTATTTTAGAGCAGTGCTTCTCAATTTTATTTTTCATGGCCCCCCTGGAGATGTATTAGATACATATATACGTGTATATGTATGTAGGTATATATGTGTGTATATATATACATACATACATACATACATACATATATATATATATATATATATATATATATAAATATGTATATATGTGTGTGTGTATATATATACATACATACATACATATATATATATATATATATATATATATATATATATATATATATATATATATAAAAATATGTATATATGTGTGTGTATATATATACATATATATATATATATATATATATATATATATATATATATATATATATATATTTATAAAAATATGTATATATGTGTGTGTGTATATATATACATACATACATACATACATATATATATATATATATATATATATATATATATATATATACGGGAAGCTAAGGCAAAAACTTAGCACAGAGTCTAGAACAGGAAGACATAAACGTGACTGTTGCTTTTAGCAAACAAGGAAGCCAGGACGAGTGATCAAAACGGCAGGCTTAAATAATGTCTCTTGATTAGACACAGGTGTGTCCCAAATAACAGAGGCAGGTGAAAATCATAAGTAACCATAGTGACAAAACAAACAAGGAAGGGAAACCAAGAACTAAAGAAGTCCAAAACTATCAGAACATAACTAAACTAAACATGATCCGGACCACCGATCATGAGACTGTGTATATACTCTGTATTTATGTAAGTGCATATATATATATATATATATATATATATATATATATATATATATATATATATATATTAGGGGTATGGGAAAAAATCGATACGTTGTGCAATTCAGAATCGATACTCACTTTTTAAAAAATCATTTATTTTTTTATTTTTTTTAGCAATCCAACAAACTAATACACAGCAATACCATAACAATTCAATCCAATTCCAAAACCAAACCTGACCCAGCAACACTCAGAACTGCAATAAACAGAGCAATTGAGAGGAGACACAAACACAGAACAAACCAAAAGTAGTGAAACAAAAATGAATATTATCAACAACATTAACAATATTAGTTATAATTTCAGCATAGCAGTGATTAAAAATCCCTCATTGACATTATCATTAGACATTTATATAAAATAATAAAGAACAATAGTGTCACAGTGGCTTACACTTGCATCGCATCTCATAAGCTTGACAACACACTGTGTCCAATGTTTTCACAAAGATAAAATAAGTCATATTTTTGGTTCATTTATTAGTTAAAACACATTTACATTATTGCAATCAGTTGATCAAACATTGTCCTTTACAATTATAAAAGCTTTTTAAAAAAAAAAATCTACTACTCTGCTAGCATGTCAGCAGACTGGGGTAGATCCTGCTGAAATCCTATGTATTGAATGAATACAGAATAGTTTTGAATCGGAAAAATACCGTTTAGGAATCGAGAATCACGTTGCATCGAAAAAATCAATATATTATCGAATCGTGACCCCAAGAATCGATATTGAATCGAATCGTGGGACACCCAAAGATTCGCAGCCCTAACATATATATTTATATATATAATATATATATAAATGTATATATATACTCAATCAATCAATGTTTATTTATATAGCCCTAAATCACAAATGTCTCAAAGGACTGTACAAACCATTACGACTATGACATCCTCGGAAGAACCCACAAAAGGGCAAGGAAAACTCACACCCAGTGGGCAGGGAGAATTCACATCCAGTGGGACGCCAGTGACAATGCTGACGATGAGAAACCTTGGAGAGGACCTCAGATGTGGCCAAACCCCCCCCCCCAGGGGACCGAAAGCAATGGATGTCGAGCGGGTCTAACATGATACTGTGAAAGTTCAATCCATAGTGGCTCCAACACAGCCGCGAGAGTCCAGTTCAAAGCGGATCCAAGACAGCAGCGGGGGTCCCGTCCACAGGAAACCATCCCAAACGGAGGCGGATCAGCAGCGTAGAGATGTCACCAACCGATACACAGGCGAGCGGTCCATCCTGGGTCCCGACGAGCGGTCCATCTTGGGTCTCGACTCTGGACAGCCAGTACTTCATCCATGGTCATCGGACCGGACCCCCTCCACAAGGGAGGGGGGGATAAAGGAGATAAAAGAAAAGAAGCGGCAGATCAACTGGTCTAAAAAGGAGGTCTATTTAAAGGCTAGAGTATACAAATGAGTTTTAAGGTGAGACTTAAATGCTTCTACTGAGGTGGCATCTCGAACTGTTACCGGGAGGGCATTCCAGAGTACTGGAGCCCGAACGGAAAACGCTCTATAGCCCGTAGACTTTTTTCGGGCTTTAGGAATCACTAATAAGCCGGAGTCTTTTGAACGTAGATTCGAACGCAGATTTGTGCATATACACATTTTGTATATGCACATACATATATACTGTGTATATATATATATATATATATATATATATATATATATATATATATATATATATATATATATATACACACACACATACATATATTATTTGGGTTGTCACCCGATTAAAATATTCAATTTATCTATTTGTTTTTAATTAACTTATAAACTGCTTGTGATCAATATATATTTTATCACTAATAAATGTTTTCTAGACATATAATTTTAAAGTTTTAATACCATCCATCCATCCATTTTTCTAAAGCTTGTCCCCTTTGGGGTCGTGCGGGGGGTCGCTGGACCCTATCTCAGCTTAATTCGGGCATGGCTTGAATCTTTTTTTAACAGGCAATTAACGGACACACATAAAATTCTATCTTCGCAAATTTGTTCGTGCTAATGCTCGACTTAGTTTCTGTATCTAAAGAAGTTAATGTTTCGGGTGACAGTTTCTGCCGTCTACTCTACTAATATTATCATTTCTCTAGGCATCAATGGTTGGAATTAGGGGGTTAAATCACCAAAATGATGCCCGAGCGTGGCCACCACTGCTGCTCACTGCTCCCCTCACCTCCCAGGGGGTGGAACAAGGGGATGGGTTAAATGCAGAGAGTAATTTCACCACACCTAGTGTGTGTGTGACTATCAGTGGTACTTTCTTAAAAAGTCATTGCCCCAAGTTGCGAGTCAAAATCTTGTTGCTCGCGTTCACACATTTTTCTTTTTTTAAGTTTCATTTTTCCGCAGCCAAGGTGAAAGAGATGTTCACCCCCCCCCCAGCTATAAAAATGGAAAGTGATGAAAGATTACAGATGGATCTTAAAGGACGCGGAGTGTGCCCTCTATGACCTGCACAGCTTTGCAGTTAAAAGGCCTGCCAGCCTTGTCACTCTCTGAGATAATTGAACAATCTGGGCGTTGTCCTGACTTCAGTGTGAATTTTGCCCGTACTTTGTCTTCGGTATCATTATTCACCCGCATGTCCCTTTTTCTTTGAACATATTCAGCCTTAAATTCAATTGTTTTGCAGTCTGAGTCTTAATCAGAGGCATTCACCCACAACGATATTCAGTTAAAGCCATCATTCTAGACCAGGGGTCACCAACACGGTGCCCGCGGGCACCAGGTAGCCCGTAAGGACCAGATGAGTCGCCCGCTGGCCTGTTCTAAAAATAGCTCAAAGAGCTGCACTTACCAGTGAGCTGCCTCTATTTTTATAAATTGTATTTATTTACTAGCAAGCTGGTCTCGTTTTGCTCAACATTTTTAATTCTAAGAGAGACAAAACTCAAATAGAATTTGAAAATCCAAGAAAATATTTCAAAGACTTGGTCTTCACTTGTTTAAATAAATTCATTATTTGTTTTACTTTTCTTCTTATAACTTTCAGAAAGACAATTTTAGAGAAAAAATACAACCTTTAAAATGATTTTAGGATTTTTAAACACATATACCTTTTTACCTTTTAAATTCCTTCCTCTTCTTTCCTGACAATTTAAATCAATGTTTATTTTATTTTTTTTATTGTAAAGAATAATAAATACATTTTAATTTAATTCTTCATTTTAGCTTCTGCTTTTTCGACGAAGAATATTTGTGAAATATTTCCTCAAACTTATTATCATTAAAATTCCCCCAAAAATATTCTGGCAAATAGAGAAAATCTTTAGAATGAAATGTAAATCTTTTTTCAAAGTCTTTTGAATTTCTTTTAAAATTTTTGTTCTGGAAAATCTAGAAGAAATAATGATTTGTCTTTGTTAGAAATATAGCTTGTTTCAATTTGTTAAATATTCTAACAAAATGGAGAATGGATTTTAAACTATTTAAAACATGTCATCAAAATTCTAAAATTAATCTTAATCAGTAAAAATTACTAATGATGTTCCATAAATTATGTTTTTAATTTTTTCAAAAAGATTAAAATTTGCTAGTTTTTCTCTTCTTTTTTCAGTTGAATTTTGAATTTTAAAGAGTCGAAATTGAAGATAAGCTATGTTTCAAAATTATATTTTCATTTTTTTCCCGTTTTTTCCTCTTTTAAAATGTTCAATTAAGTGTTTTTGTCGTCATTTATTGTCTACAAAAAACCTTCCGTAAAAGGAAAAAAATGACTGATGGAATTACAGACATAAATACCCATTTTATATATATATATATATATATATATATATATTTATTTATTAAAAGTAAATTGAGCATATTGGCTATTTCTGGCAACATTTTTTAAGTGTGTATCAAACTGGTAGCCCTTTGCATTAATCAGTAACCAAGAAGTAGCTCTTGGTTTCAAAAAGGTAGGTGACCCCTGTTCTAGATTATTTAATACCGTATATTTAATTAATACCGTATATTTCGGACTATAAAACAAATCAAACAAATCAAATTTCTTTAATTTAATTTAATTTAATTTAATTTAATTTAATTTAATTTAATTTAATTTAATTTAATTTAATTTTCTCTAAACTCGACAGTAAGCCTTATAACCCGGTGCGGAATAATTTCGGTTGTGCTTGCCGACCTATTTTATTTGGTAAATGATGAAATAATATTTGTGACCAGTAGATGGCAGTCACACATAAGAGATACGTGTAGACTGCAATATGACTCAAGTAAACAACACCAAATTTTGTTATGTTTCTTTGAAAATATAGAACATTACACACGGTTTTCAAAACTCAAAATGTTTTAGTACGACTTTGGTAAGCTATGAAGCCGCACCGCTTGATGAATTATACTGTGCTTACACAGACGAGTATTATTATGGTGTGAGTATAAGGTGAGACATACTATCTGGCGTTTTGTTTCGCAATATTATGCAAAAGCAATTTTTCTTACTTCCTGGTACCTGCTGATCTGTATTTGGGATCTGCATAAATCCTGATCATTTGTGCCTTTGTAGTCTGTGACGACACCATAGTCGATAAGCTTCTTCTTTTTCTCTCTATTCTTGTTATGGGACATTCATCCTCCGCTGTTGTCATTTCTAATACAAAGTAGTGTAAAGTTCTTACTTATATCCGTCAGTAAACTTGCCATGAAAGAGTTAAAACATACCGGTGTAGTGAGTTTACATTATTCACCCAAGGAACTTTGTTTTTTAGAGAATTCCGGTCGGACAGTTTTTCACGGGACACTTTACCGGCGAATGAGAAGATGCTGCTTCGTTATTGATTGAAGTCAAGTCTGAATGTCATTAAAATAGTTAGCGCCATCTTTTGACACTTCTTCCAATCCCGTCCTTGCACGCTACACCGCTACAACAAAGATGACGGAGAAAAGATGCTGTGGAAGGTGAGCTACTACAATAAGACCGTACACAAAACGGCACATTTTGAAACGATTGTCAGAAAGCGGCTTGAAGATGATCGGTAAAACTATAATCTATGCAACATTTTGAACCAAGAACCACCATAACATGTGAGACCCGGGGGGAGGGTCTCCTTTCTCGTTGTTCCCATTGGGTTGAGTATTTCCTTGCCCTGATGTGGGATCTGAGCCGAGGATGTCGTTGTGGCTTGTGCAGCCCTTTGAGAAACTTGTGATTAAGGGTTTTTCTCCCGTGGGGTCCCCTGTTGCCGACATATCCTCACAGTAGCCCGGGAGTCTTGTTTTATCAATTTTTTTATTGTGCGCACTTTTCATTCTCTTGGTTTGGAAGCACCTCACGACAGCCTTTGCTCCGCAACTTTTCAGTCTTCTCCGGTTCACTCTTACTCTTGCCGTGGTCTTATACATGTCTGTTAATGAGCAACTCTAACTCCAACAACGTGTCTCGCACCGGCTGCTGCTAATAAAAGCGGCAGGTAATTACATAACCAGTCCCAGCTGGGCAATCTACTCAACTGCCGCTGGCTTCGAGGCCGGTGCTCACACACCCCACTCCGCGGCAGGCCCGCAGACCACGCCCTCCTCCACAAGGCTATATAAATAAACTTTGATGGATTGATTGATTGAGTATTTCATTATATTGTTCGTTATGTGGCAAACGTATATTGGTGGTGCAAAATAGACGAGGATGCGACCGATTCCTTTTAGCAATAACTTCCTGTTCTCCTAAACACCATGTTTTATGCGATGTAAATCTTGAAGGCTGGCGCACAGACACCTTCACAAACACGGAGATTATTATTTGGCAACGGTGCACTTATCCGCTGCGCCGGTTTTTGATGTTTGTGATTTAGTTAAGTTACTGCGTTCCCTTTGGCAGCCATAGTTATAATGTACGCTAAAGTGAGGGATTAGTGTTGAGTTTTTACATGCAACGCCATCGCCATCGTGGCTCTCGAGATTCGACGTCCGACTTAATCACGGCACGATTGAAACGCCGGGTGATAAAACACTAATGCTGATATGCACACACACACACACACACACACACACACACACACACACGCACACACACACACACACGCGCCTATATTCTCATCCGCATTCAGCCCGCAATATTCCCTGGCAGATCACCGCTCAGCCATCAGTCATCTAGTAAAATTTGAGTCCGTTGACGAACCCAAAGTGAATTATCGTATCCCACAAGGCAAAAACGTGGAATGTGTTGCATTAATCATCTTCCATCTGCCACTGCCATTTTTTATTTTTTTTTTCTGGTGACTTTGTGAACAGAAAATATCAACAATCACAGTTTTTTTCATATCACATCCCTGTTGTCTGTCATTGTGGCAGTACTTAAAATCTCAACGTGGGCCTAAAAAAAATATAAAAATAAAATAAAAATAAAATTAAAATAAAATTAAAATACAATAAAATAAAAATAAAATGAAAATAAAATGAAAATAAAATAAAAATAAAATACAAAAAATAAAGATAAAATAAAAATAAAATAAAAATAAAAATAAAAATAAAATAAAAATAAAAATATAAATAAAATAAAAATAAAATAAAATAAAATAAAAATTAAATAAAAATAAAACAAAAAAAATAAAATAAAATAAAAAAATGAAATAAAAATAAAATAACAATAAAATAATAATATAATGAAATAAAAAATATAAAAAATAGTAAAAACTAATAATAAAAATAAAAATAAATAAATACAATAAAATAAATTAATAAAATAATAATACAAATAAAAATAAAATAATATCTTCCGTTTTAATCACATTTTTTTCACAGGGTATTGTAGTTCAATACCCTGTGGTTTTACATTTTATGCTGGGTTGGTACACTTCTGGTCTCAAACCCATTGTCCAAGGCAAAATCCACCCCTGTGCTGTGCTTAAATCTAAATCGTCACATTGTTTTTTTTTTTTTTTTTATTATTTTATTTTCACGATGGAACTCTCCTGAAGGAATCAATAAAGTACTATCCGTCAATCTATCTTTCTAGTTCGTAGCTAACTTGTAAATAATTGCAACTAATTGCAGATGGTTAATTTTTAAAGGTGCCATACGTAGAAATGTCATGACAAGTCATCATTACATGGCCCTGATATGTCGAAAGGCATTAATAATTAATGTTCTTTGCGAATACCTCTATAGCTGATAAGAATAGTTCAGCCGGGATATGCTCATTTCAAAATGAGATTTACAGCCCCGCAATTTTGTTTTTGTTTTCATTGCGATGTCCGGTACTCTCCCGTTTGACCAATTAGAAAATCTGTAAATGTGTTAAATCCAAGTTGTAAAGTCAAGCTACTGCCACTGGTAAAGTTACTAAACATGTCAGACCTTAGTAAATTTAAAAAGCACTGTTTACGATTCTCAACTTATTCATGACAAAGCCAGGAAAAACACAAAAATCGGGGATGCCTTTGAAAGATGGGGACAATTTTTTCATCTAACGCCACACTTGCTAATTTAGGCAGCGATTTGGATGTCACGAGGCGGGGAGCGAACCTGCAACCCACAGCTTTCTGGCACGGCTGCTCTACCCACTACGCCATGCCGCCCCGATGCGCCGCAGTCGATCCGACTGTGGCGCCGGGAAACCTGTCAGGTTTAAACACGGATGCCATATATAACACAGACGAGAAGCAAGGAATCCAGCAGAGACAGAGTTAAATTTGGCTCAATTGAGGAAAGACGTTTTATGGCCTGTACTCTAGTTACAGATCCAAATTAGGCTCTAAACTCTAGCCCACGTGGATCCTCTATTTATTTGGTAGGTCCCTGGTTACATCACTGAAGCTGTCGCTGAGGGAAGGGGGTAATCCTAGTTATACACAATATATGATTATACAAAAATGCAAATGCGCTGACAGACGTGATATCGCCCTGTCTCAACGTAGGTGTTCCTGGACACAGACACTGATAAGAGACGACTTCCAATGTTTGGATTAGCAAGTCGTCTCTTTGCACAGATAGAGAAGCACTACTTCAACACAATTGATAATAACTATAGTAACGGCCCTTTAAGCATAAGAGTTGTGTGATAATTTAATAATGATTCTAACAGAGGAGGTGAGGATGGACTCGATGTTTTCCGAGTAGAACTGCACCTTAAGCTTCTTCAACTGCCGCAGGAAGTACATCCTCTGCTGGGGAATCTACCGATAAAGTCCCAAAGGTCGACCCCTTTACCAGGGTACCTTGTGCCTGACAACTCATAAAACACCAGCTTTTTACCAGCTTATTTGAATCTGGTGCTGACAGAAGTTAGAAAAAAAGGGGCAAACATCCCGAAGAATACGAGATAAAAAAGAACACAAAGGCAATGGTAAGTTCCCACTTTCCTTTGTCATCCGTATAATTAATTCCACGCCACGCCGTGACCCCTGACCACACACCCATGGAGCGTTATCGCGGCGGCGCTGTGTTCTCACAATTCATTTTACTCCGTTTCAAAGGGAATTTGGAATTAACTTGGGAGCCTCCGTTCAAAGAACATCAAACACGCCGCAAAGGATCGACCCTTCAATTCTTTTGCTTCGCTCCAGCAAGTTTATCTTTTCAATATATTACATTCTCTTTAAACACACCTCGGCGCTGTCATGTCGGATAAGAAGACTCACATTTGGGCAAGTCAAAGAGATCTAATCATTTCCCGGAAAAATCATTGCGGTAGAGAATATATAAGCAATTTTAAAGTTATTAAGGCAGGGGTGTCCAAAGTGCGGCCCGGGGGCCATTTTTTGACGGCCCCACGACACATTTTAAGAATACAATTGAAAAAAATTAAAAACATAAAAAGTGGTATAAAAGAGCAAACAATGCTTACTCTAATAACACAAAGCTGCCATGCAGGATTTTTCTTTCTTTAAAAAATAATAATGAATCAAAATCAATGTCATTTTGAATTATTGACCAATTCAAGGCTTCGAGAATGTTGCATATTTTGTGTTTTGCCATATAAAAAACTGAGCTATCTTTTTTTAAAGAAGGGCTTAAAACAAACAAACAAAACATAAACAACAATAAAACTTAAAATTGACGGATATTCCTGAAGTTGATCTTGAGATTATTGTGCTAAAAGAAAACAGTAAAAAATTTTTTAGCACTTTAAAAGTAGGACACTTTTGGATCCCCAATTATTTTAGTGTGATATGTTTTTAAGTATCCATCCATCCATCCGTTTTCTACCGCTTATTCCCTTTTGGGGTCGCGGGGGAGCGCTGGCGCCTATCTCAGCTACAATCGGGCGGAAGGTGGGGTACACCCTGGACAAGTCGCCACCTCATCGCAGGTTTTTAAGTATCATTGCTCAAAAAAGAATAATAAATCCAAATCCAAAATTAAGGCTCCAATTATTTTATAATCTCAAATATTCCACCTAAAAAAGTTATTTGGTGAAAATATTGGATATTTTGTGTTTTTTCAATTTTTTTTTTTAATGTTGATCTAGAGCAGGGGTTTCTAACTCAAATACAAAGTGGGCCAACATTTAAAACTGAACAAAGCCGCGGGCCAAGGTTTGAACAAATGAACCTTTTAATAGGGACCCAAACAAGTTTTGCATCAAATATTGAACAAGCAAGGCTTATATAACTTTATAGTGACATGCAAAATTGAGTTTCAAATAATAATAACAATATTCAAAAAATATCAATGGCATATCAAATAAAAATGTAAATAAAAATGTAATGCCTCTTTTCTATTTGCAGCCTTCTGAGGTAAATATCAAAATAAACTTTTTCCACAGGCCAATAATAAATTTGAAAGTAAAATAACAATAAGGAATGAATCAAACCTTCAAGCCTTGAAGTAGCAAGAGAAAGTGAATGAATAAGACGTTAATTATTGCTCAATTTGTTACACTAATTTGCTTAAACAACGCTTATATAACCTAATAGTGCAAAATCAACTTTCAAAAAACCAACAAAAAAAATCACGAAATAAAAAAAAAAAAAAAAAATGTAATGCCTCTTCTCTATTTGCAGCCTTCTAATGTAAATATCAACATTAACTTTTTCCACTAGCTAATACATTTGAAAATAAAATAATGAGGTTTGGGGGTGGCGGGGGTGGATATTGTAGCGTCCCGGAAAAGTTAGTGCTGCAAGGGATTCTGGGTATTTTTTTCTGTTGTGTTCATGTCGTGTTTCGGTGCGGTTGTTCTCCCGAATTGTGTTTGTCATTCTTGTTTGGTGTGGCTTCACAGTGTGGCGCATATTTGTAACAGTGTTAAAGTTGTTTATACGGCCACCCTCAGTGTGACCTATATGGCTGTTGATCAAATATGCCTTGCATTCACATGTGTGTGTGTGTGTGTGTGTGTACAAGCCGCATATATCATGTGACTTGGCCGGCACGCTGTATGTATAGAGGAAAAGCGGACGTAACGACAGGTTGTGGAGAACGCTAAAGGCAGTGCCTTTAAGGCACGACCCCGATATTGTTGTCCGGGGAGAAATTCGGGAGAATGGTTGCCCCGGGAGATTTTCGGGAGGGAACATTTTGAGGGTTGGCAATTATGAGTATTAGCGGTGAATGCGGTGTGTATAATTCTGGCGGGCCAGCTCTAATGTTAATTTGATATTGCCTCAAGGGCCAAATGAAATTACACGGCGGGCCAGAGTTTGACACCCATGATCTAGAGATTTAAAACTTGCATAATAATAAAAATCATAATACATAATAATGACACTTTCTTTTTTTTGGGACAAAAAAACAATTTGGGGTCCCTGGGATAATAACTGAGTGGAAGCCTAAATGTTTATTTTTTATACATATATTGTATTGGTTTTTAAAATAAAAAATTATGAAAATGGCCCCCGCTTGCTCTGATTTTTCAGTGTGCGGCCCTCAGTGGAAAAAGTTTGGACACCCCTGTATTAAGGTATTCATTTCCACGTCATATTGGTGGACCGTATCATATTTTCGTTGTTCGTTTTTTTTTTTTTTTGTGCTTTGAAAGCGACTTTGTGGTCGATTGCCTTTCTAAAAACATTGTTATTCTGAAGCTAAATGTGGAGGGGGCGTGGCCTGCGGGCCTGCAGCGAAGCAGGGTGTTGCCAGGACCGGCCTCGAAATCAGCGACAGGTGCGTAGATGGCCCAGCTCGGCCTGGTTATCTAATCACCTGTCGCTCTGATAATAAGCAGCAGCTAGGAGGAGAGACGGGGTCGGGGCTGGAGCCAGAGCGCCAGTGAGAACGAAAGAGAAAAAGACAAATGCTGGAAAGCAACTGAGAGACTTACTGAAAAATAAAACAATATTGTAACCCTAAAACAGGCTCTCGTCGGTGCCTGGTGGTCTGAAGAACCCCCAGGAGGGCAAGCCCCACACTAACCAATAATGAATAACTTACTTCTTACCATGAACGCAACTTATGGAACATAAAAATGCATGAGAATGTTTTATATTTTGAACGTTATTTTCCATTACAAGTTGAATTATTCATTACTTATCATAATAAGGAGCGTCAGCTCAGATTTATCCGAGAGCCGGATGCGGTCACATCTGGCTCGCGAGCCATAGGTTCCCTACCCCTGATCTAGAGATTTAAAACTTGCATAATAATAACAATTATAATACTGAATAATGACACTTTTTTTTTTTTTTTTTGACAAAAAAACCCTTTGGGGTCCCCGGGATCATAACTGAGTGGAAGCCTAAATGTATATTTTTTATAGATATATTGCATTGGTTTTTAAAATAAAAATTATGAAAATAGCCCCCGCTTGCTCTGATTTTTCTGTGTGCAGCCGTCAGTGGAAAAAGTTTGGACACCCCTGTATTAAGGTATTCATGTCCACGTCATATTGGTGGACCGTATTATGTTTTTGTTGTACGTTTTTCTTTTTTTGTGCTTTGAAAGCGACTTTGTGGTTAATTGCCTTTCTAAAAACATTGTTATTCTGAAGCTAAATGTGGAGGGGGCGTGGCCTGCGGGCCTGCAGCGAAGCAGGGTGTTGCCAGGACCGGCCTCGAAATCAGGGACAGGTGCGTAGATGGCCCAGCTCAGCCTGGTTATCTAATCACCTGTCGCTCTGATAATAGGCAGCAGCTAGGACGAGAGACGGGGTCGGGGCTGGAGCCAGAGCGCCAGTGAGAACGAAAGAGAAAAAGACAAATGCTGGAAAGCAACTGAGAGACTTACTGAAAAATAAAACAATATTGTAACCCTAAAACAGGCTCTGAAGAACCCCCAGGAGGGCAAGCCCCACACTAACCAATAATGAATAACTTACTTCTTACCATGAACGCAGCTTCTTGAACACAAAAATGCATGAGAATGTTTTATATTTTGAACGTTATTTTCCTTTACAAGTCGAATTATTCATTACTTATCGTAATAAGGAGCGTCAGCTCAGATTTATCCGAGAGCCGGATGCGGTCACATCTGGCTCGCGAGCCATAGGTTCCCTACCCCTGATCTAGAAATGTAAAACTTGCATAATAATAAAAATTATAATACTGAATAATGACACTTTTTTTTTTTTTTTTGGCAAAAAAACCCTTTGGGGTCCCCGGGATCATAACTGAGTGGAAGCCTAAATGTATATTTTTTATAGATATATTGCATTGGTTTTTAAAATAAAAATTATGAAAATAGCCCCCGCTTGCTCTGATTTTTCTGTGTGCAGCCCTCAGTGGAAAAAGTTTGGACACCCCTGTATTAAGGTATTCATTTCCACGTCATATTGGTGGACCGTATTATATTTTCGTTGTACGTTTTTCTTTTTTTTTGTGCTTTGAAAGCGACTTTGTGGTTAATTGCCTGGCGCCTCTCCAGCAGATTGTTGCTGGCAAAGCACCTTGAAATTGAAAAGTGAATTGAAACAGAATGGTCGGGAGGGGATTCTCTCACACACACTCTTTTTTTTTTTTTTTTTTCGGCGACTGCTAAAGCAGGATTAGGTTTGGCAGTAAAAGAGACAAAAGGGGGTGGAGGTTAGGGGGGCGGGGGGGGGGGGGGGGCACACTTATTTGTGTCTGCATGTGTTGGAATGCGTGTGTTGGTGTGCCAGCCTTGTCCCGGAGTCAGGGCGGCAAGGTTTTTAGGCGGCTCAATTAGTTCAGCGCCCGACACAAATCCAGAATCTGTCACGTTCAAGGTCTATCTTGGATGTGACAGGAAGAAGAAGAAAAAAAACAAACATTAAAGCTTTGCCCGCAATTCACAAAAGCCCAAAGTCCCTCTGCTGCCCCGCTTATCCCTGAGAATCCCTGCACACAGGGGGGACGGGTGGGGAGGCGATCACAGCTGGAATCCCACGATCAGCCCCTGCTCTCGGTCTTTGCATGTTGTTCCGTGTTGAAAGGAGCTTTGGGTCCCGCATCTATCGCTGCCAGGTCTTCTTTTCGATGATGTTTGCAGAAGTCTGCTGTTTCTCTACCAGACACGCTCATGGCGTGCAGACCGAGGGGCCGAGTGGCCGTCTTTGACTGTTTGGTGCACGCTTCGGATCGGAAAGCCGGGTGGAACATGACGGAAAAGATTACAAAGATTGACCTAACGTGTGTTTAGGACCATAGGGCGCACCGGATTATAAAGCGAACAGCCGATGAGCGGGTTTATTTTCATACAAAAGGCGCAACGGATTATGAGGAGTCGTATTCCTTGTGGTCTACTTCGGTGTTTTTCAACCACAGTCTGGTGTGCCGTGGGAGATTATCTAATTTCACCTATTTGGGATAAAAAAATTTTTTGCAAACCAGTAAATATAGTCTGTTGTTGAGTGTCTGCGCTGTCTAGAGATGGGCAGAGTAACCGTGTAATACTTGCTTGGTAGATGTCGGAAACAGCGGGAGGCAGGGTGCAGGTAAAAAAGGGATCTAATGCTTGAAACAAAAATAAACAAAAGGGGAGTGCCCCTAAGAAAAGGCATTGAAGCTTAGGGAAGGCTAGGCAGAAAACTGCTAAAATTGAATTGGCTACAAAGTAAACAAAAACAGAATGCTGGACGACAGCAAAGACTTACTGTGGAGCAAAGACGGCGTCCACAAAGTACATCTGAACATGACATGACGATCAACAATATCAACAACAAACAAACAAAACATAAACAACAATGCAACTTAAAATTGACGGGTATATCTGAAAGTTGATCTTGACATTATTGTGCTAAAAGTAAACAGTAAAAATAATGTATAATTTATTTTTTTTAAAACTTTAAAAGTAGGACACTTTCGGATCCCCAAATATTTTTGTGTGATTTGTTTTTAAGTGTCATTGCTCAAAAAATAATAATGAATCAAAATTCAAAATTAAGGCTCCAATTATTATATAATCTCAAATATTCCACCTAAAAAAGTTATTGGGTGAAAATATTGGATATTTTGTGTTTTTTCAATTTTTTTTTTTCTAATATTCGATCTAGAGATTTAAAACTTGCATAATAATAACAATTATAATACTGAATAATGACATTGAATTATTGAAAGGCATTGAAGCTTAGGGAAGGCTAGGCAGAAAACTGCTAAAATTGAATTGGCTACAAAGTAAACAAAAACAGAATGCTGGACGACAGCAAATACTTACTGTGGAGCAAAGACGGCGTCCACAAAGTACATCTGAACATGACATGACAATCAACAATATCAACAACAAACAAACAAAACATAAAAAACAATACAACTTAAAATTGACGGGTATATCTGAAGTTGATCTTGAGATTATTGTGCTAAAAGTAAACAGTAAAAAGAATGTATAATTTATTTTTTAACACTTTAAAAGTAGGACACCTTAAGATCCCCAATTATTTTTGTGTGATTTGTTTTTAAGTGTCATTGCTCAAAAAATAATAATGAATCAAAATCCAAAATTAAGGCTCCAATTATTATATAATCTCAAAAATTCCACCTAAAAAAGTTATTGGGTGAAAATATTGGATATTTTGTGTTTTTTCAATTTTTTTTTTTCTAATATTCGATCTAGAGATTTAAAACTTGCATAATAATAACAATTATAATACTGAATAATGACATTGAATTATTGAAAGGCATTGAAGCTTAGGGAAGGCTAGGCAGAAAACTGCTAAAATTGAATTGGCTACAAAGCAAACAAAAACAGAATGCTGGACGACAGCAAAGACTTACTGTGGAGCAAAGACGGCGTCCACAAAGTACATCTGAACATGACATGACGATCAATAATATCCCCACATAGAAAGATAAAAACAACAGCAGGAGGCAGTATGCAGGTAAAAAAATATCTAATGCTTGAACCAAAAATAAACAAAAGGTGAATGCCCTTAAGAAAAGACATTGCAGCTTAGGGAAGGCTTTGCAGAATGAAATTAAAACTGAACTGGCTACAAAGTAAACACAAACAGAATGCTGGACGATAGCAAAGACTTACTGTCGAGCAAAGATGGCGTCCACAAAGTACATCCGGACATGACATGACAATCAACAATGTCCCCACAGAGAAGGATAAAAACAACTGAAATATTCTTGATTGCTAAAACAAAGTAGATGCGGTAAATATCGCTCAAAGGAAGACATAAAACTGCTCCAGAAAAACACCAAAAAAAGAGAAAAAGCCACCAAAACAGGAGCGCAAGACAAGAAGTAAAACACTACACACAGGAAAAGAGCAAAAAACTCCAAATAAGTCAGGGTGTGATGTGACAGGGGGTGGCAGTACACCTACTTTGAGACAAGAGCTATAGTGATGCATGCTTGGTTATGTTTTAAAGTCATATCCAACAATTGCAACTTTTTACCGTCAACTGAGTTTCGTTTTTTTAATAATTTCTGCTAGAGGTGTGCCTTCAGATTTTTTCATTGCCTCGGCTCAAAAATCGGTTGAAAAACACTGGTCTACAACACATGTTATGGTGGTTCTTTGGTCGAAATGTTGCAAAGAGGATGTTTTACAGATCATCTTCAAGCAGTTTTCTGACAGTCGCTTTGTGGGCGGTCATACTTACGTGCCTCCACTTCGACACCCTCCTCTCCCCGTCATCTATGTTGTAACGGTGTAGCGTGCAAGGACGGGAGTGGAAGAAGTGTCCAAAGATGGAGCTAACTGTTTCAATGACATTCAGGCTTTAGTTAGATCAGTAATGGAGCAGCATCTCCTCAAGATCTATTTCGAACCATCCGTATACACGTACAACACATAAGACCTTTAGTATGTAGGTAGGTAGGTAGATAGGTAGGTCTTTATTGTCACTGCAACAAGTACAATGTTTTTGTTTTTTTTACAGCACAAACCCGGTCAAGTTTAGACAAACAAACAGTGTACAGGGTTACAGAACAGGAACGCTGATGGGTCGCCACGAGGCGCCCCGTAATAGATAGGAAAAGTTAAAACGCTGGGGAAAAAAATTAGTAAAAACATACAATCTAGACTGGGCTCCTAAAGAGAACTAAAGGGGAGAGCGAGAGCACGACGAACATTCACGAAAAGAGACGATCACTGAAAAGCACCAAGAGACTTGTTTGAATGTTCGTCGTGCTCTCGCTCTTCCCCGGTTCTAACCAGGTCTCTCCTCCTGGCTGCTGCTTATACGGAGCAACATGTGATTAGATAACAAGGCCCAGGTGGACCTTCTAAGCAACTGTCGCTGACTTCGAGGCCAGTCCTGGCACAAACCGCCTCGCTGCAGGTCTGCAGGCCACACCTCCCTCCATAGGGCTATATAAATAAACTTTGATTGATTGATTGATTGATTGATTGATTGATTGATTGATTGATTGATTGATTGATTGATTGATTGATTGATTGATCGATTGATAAAGGACCTAAGCTTTCTTAGGAAAAAGAGTCTGCTCATGCCCTTATTGTACACAGCTTTGCTGTTGTCCTTCCAGTCCAGTCCGCTGTTTAAGAGGACTCACAGGTATTTTTACTGCCCCACTACTGCCACCTCCTGGCCCCTGGATTTTGTTGGGCTCCATGTGTGTTAAAAAGTGAGAACAGGATCTGATCAAACGTGTTATGAAGTAAAAACTTTGCTTCTTCCAACTCATTTCCGGAGAAGTTTTAATGTGAAAATAGAAATGTGAGTATCACATTATAACTTTTTGCATATTCAAAATAAACCTGCACATCCATCCATTTTTCTACCGCTTATTCATTCGGGAACACGGGGGTCACTGGAGCCTATCTCAGCTGCATTCGGGCGGAAGGCGACGTACACCCTGGAGAAGTCGCCACCTCATTGTAGTAAATCTGAACAACAACAGGAATTATTATGGACTATTTGACAGTGACAAATTTTACAAATCATCAAAAAATGCAGAACTTTCTAGAAAATATGTGAGTGTGTTAAATCACGAACTGCCACCTTTGTCTAGCTGCTGCCACTGGTAAAGTTACTAAACATGTCAGACCTTAGTAAATTTAAAAAGCATTGTTCCAATTCTCTGCAATGAGGTGGAGACTTGTCCTGAGTGTACACCGCCTTCTGCCCGATTGTAGCTGAGATAGGCAAAAATGCAGAAATTTCTGCCCCAAAAACACAGGCAAGTAAGGAAAAGTTGTGTGACTCGTGAGTTTCCTGAAGTTTTGCTCAATAGAATGAGGTCGGCTGTTCATGTTTTTTTTTTTTTGAGGGGGGGGGGTCTCAAGAGTGGAGCATAGAAAACTTGAAAGAGCTGGTGCTATATAGATTATACATATTGGGGATGTCAAACGATTGAAAGATAAAATTGTTGCATTGTTCCTAGCTAACTCGTAATTAATTGCAATTAATCGCAAATAGTTCATCTTTAAAGGTGCCATTTGTAGAAATGTCATGTCAAGTCATCATTAAATGGCCCTGATATGTCAAAAGGCATTAATAATTAATGTTCTTTGCGAATACCTCTATAACTGATAAAAGTAGTCCAGCTGGGATATGTTCATTTCAAAATGAGATTTACATCCCCGAAATCTTGTTTTTTGTTTTCATTTTGTGACAGACTCTTGCCGTCATGCGGGTTCCATGGAACACCAAGGAAGGACATTCTCGTTCAGGTTTGACTCTTGTTTATTTTTTCAAATAAAGGAAGTCTTTTGCGCTGTCGTCGCTCCCACTGCTCGCTCCTCCGTCTCGCACTTCAGCCGCCCCCGCCGTCGACGTCTGCGTCTTGCTCTCTGTTTTTTTCGCTCCTCATCCACTGCTGCGGGCTCTCCAACTCCTTCTGCCCTCATCTCTCCTCCTTCTCCCCTTGTATACATTGAAAGGAGATACATGGATTGTGTCCAGGTGCGTGATCCACGCACTTGAACTCGCCTGCGGCGTCGCTCCCGGGACGCCCCGCCTCGCCGCTCGGTCGCATTCTCCGCCTCCTTGCTGCCATCCATCGTGCCCTGCCGCTCTGTCGGACCGTCGGGTCCGCCTCTCCACAGTGTTAAATCCAAGTTGCCAGTTACGCACTACCACCTTCGTCTAACTACTGCCACTGGTAAAGTTACTAAACATGTCAGACCTTAGTACATTTAAAAAGCAATTCTCCAGGATGCACGCCGCCTTTCGCCCGATTGTAGCTGAGATAGGCAAAAATGAAGAACTTTCTGCCCCAAAAACACAGGCAAGTTGGGAAAAGTTGTGTGACTCATGAGTTTCCCGAAGTTTTGCTCAATGGATTGAGTTGTGCATGTTTTTTTGGGGGGGGGGAGTGGGTTTGGGAGCTAAAGAGTGGAGCATAGAGAAATTGAAAGAGCTGGTGCTATATAGCTTATACATATCAGGGATGTCAAACGATTGAAATATAAAATTGTCGCATTGTTCTTAGCCAACTCGTAATTAATTGCAATTAATTGCAAATAGTCCATCTTTAAAATTGCCATATGTAGAAATGTCATGTCAAATCTTCATTGAATGGCCCTGATATGTCAAAAGGCATTAATAGTTAATGTTCTTTGCGAATACCTCTATAACTGATAAAAGTAGTCCAGCTGGGATATGCTCATTTCAAAAGGAGATTTACAGCCCCGAAATCTTGTTTTTATTTTAATTTTTGATGCCCCGCCCGCTACCGTTTGACCAATTAGAAAATATGGGAGTGTGTTTGTGACGGACTCTTGCCGTCGTGCGGGTTCCATGGAACACCAAGGAAGGACATTCTCGTTCAGGATTGACTCTCGTTTATTTTTTCAAATAAAGGAAATATTTTTTGCGCTGTCGTTGCTCCCACTGCTCGCTCCTCTGTCTCGCACTTCAGCCGCCCCCGCCGTCGACGTCTGCGTCTTGCTCTCTGTTTCTTTCGCTCCTCATCCACTGCTGCGGGCTCTCCAATTCCTTCTGCCCCCATCTCTCCTCCTTCTCCCCTTGTATACATTGAAAGGAGATACATTAATTGTGTCCAGGTGCGCGATCCACGCACTTAAACTCGCCCGCTCGGTCGCTCCCGGGAGGCCCCGCCTCGCCGCTCGGTCGCCTTCTCCGCCTCTTTGCCGCCATCCAGCGTGCCCTGCCGCTCCGTCGGACCGTCAGGTCCTTCTCCCCACAGTGTTAAATCCAAGTTGCCAGTTACGCACTACCACCTTCGTCTTACTACTGCCACTGGTAAAGTTACTAAACATGTCAGACCTTAGTACATTTAAAAAGCAATTCTCCAGGGTGTACGCCGCCTTCCGCCCGATTGTAGCTGAGATAGGCAAAAATGCAGAACGTTCTGCCCCAAAAACACAGGCAAGTCGGGAAAAGTTGTGTGACTCTTGAGTTTCCCGAAGTTTTGCTCAATGGAATGAGGTCGGCTGTTGTGCATGTTTTTTTTTTGGGGGGGGGATTTTGGGAGCTCAAGAGTGAAGCATAGAGAAATTGAAAGAGCTGATGCTATATAGCTTATACGTATCAGGGATGTCAAATGATCAAAATATAAAATTGTTGCATTGTTCCTAGCTAACTCGTAATTAATTGCAACTAATTGCAAATAGTTCATCTTTAAAAGTGCCATTTGTAGACATGTCATGTCAAGTCATCATTAAATGGCCCTGATATGTCAAAAGGCATTAATAGTTAATGTTCTTTGCGAATACCTCTATAACTGATAAAAGTAGTCCAGCTGGGATATGCTCATTTCAAAATGAGATTTACAGCCCCGAAATCTTGTTTTTTGTTTTCATTTTGTGACAGACTCTTGCCGTCGTGCGGGTTCCATGGAACACCAAGGAAGGACATTCTCGTTCAGGTTTGACTCTTGTTTATTTTTTAATTGAAGGAAGTCTTTTGCGCTGTCGTGGCTCCCACTGCTCGCTCCTCCGTCCCGCTCTTCAGCCGCCCTCGCTGATGACGTCTGCGTCCTGCTCTCTGTTTCTTTCGCTCCTCATCCACTGCTGCGGGCTCTCCAACTCCTTCTGCCCCCATCTCTCCTCCTTCTCCCCTTGTATACAGTGAAAGGAGATACATTGATTGTGTCCAGGTGCGCGATCCACGGACTTAAACTCGCCTGCGGCGTCGCTCCCGGGATGCCCCGCCTCGCTGCTCGCTCGCATTCTCCGCCTCCTTGCCGCCATCCAGCGTGCCCTGCCGCTCTGTCGGACCGTCGGGTCCGCCTCTCCACAGTGTTAAATCCAAGTTGCCAGTTACGCACTACCACCTTCGTCTAACTACTGCCACTGGTAAAGTTACTAAACATGTCAGACCTTAGTACATTTAAAAAGCAATTCTCCAGGATGCACGCCGCCTTTCGCCCGATTGTAGCTGAGATAGGCAAAAATGAAGAACTTTCTGCCCCAAAAACACAGGCAAGTTGGGAAAAGTTGTGTGACTCATGAGTTTCCCGAAGTTTTGCTCAATGGATTGAGTTGTGCATGTTTTTTTGGGGGGGGGAGTGGGTTTGGGAGCTAAAGAGTGGAGCATAGAGAAATTGAAAGAGCTGGTGCTATATAGCTTATACATATCAGGGATGTCAAACGATTGAAATATAAAATTGTCGCATTGTTCTTAGCCAACTCGTAATTAATTGCAATTAATTGCAAATAGTCCATCTTTAAAATTGCCATATGTAGAAATGTCATGTCAAATCTTCATTGAATGGCCCTGATATGTCAAAAGGCATTAATAGTTAATGTTCTTTGCGAATACCTCTATAACTGATAAAAGTAGTCCAGCTGGGATATGCTCATTTCAAAAGGAGATTTACAGCCCCGAAATCTTGTTTTTATTTTAATTTTTGATGCCCCGCCCGCTACCGTTTGACCAATTAGAAAATATGGGAGTGTGTTTGTGACGGACTCTTGCCGTCGTGCGGGTTCCATGGAACACCAAGGAAGGACATTCTCGTTCAGGATTGACTCTCGTTTATTTTTTCAAATAAAGGAAATATTTTTTGCGCTGTCGTTGCTCCCACTGCTCGCTCCTCTGTCTCGCACTTCAGCCGCCCCCGCCGTCGACGTCTGCGTCTTGCTCTCTGTTTCTTTCGCTCCTCATCCACTGCTGCGGGCTCTCCAATTCCTTCTGCCCCCATCTCTCCTCCTTCTCCCCTTGTATACATTGAAAGGAGATACATTAATTGTGTCCAGGTGCGCGATCCACGCACTTAAACTCGCCCGCTCGGTCGCTCCCGGGAGGCCCCGCCTCGCCGCTCGGTCGCCTTCTCCGCCTCTTTGCCGCCATCCAGCGTGCCCTGCCGCTCCGTCGGACCGTCAGGTCCTTCTCCCCACAGTGTTAAATCCAAGTTGCCAGTTACGCACTACCACCTTCGTCTTACTACTGCCACTGGTAAAGTTACTAAACATGTCAGACCTTAGTACATTTAAAAAGCAATTCTCCAGGGTGTACGCCGCCTTCCGCCCGATTGTAGCTGAGATAGGCAAAAATGCAGAACGTTCTGCCCCAAAAACACAGGCAAGTCGGGAAAAGTTGTGTGACTCTTGAGTTTCCCGAAGTTTTGCTCAATGGAATGAGGTCGGCTGTTGTGCATGTTTTTTTTTTGGGGGGGGGATTTTGGGAGCTCAAGAGTGAAGCATAGAGAAATTGAAAGAGCTGATGCTATATAGCTTATACGTATCAGGGATGTCAAATGATCAAAATATAAAATTGTTGCATTGTTCCTAGCTAACTCGTAATTAATTGCAACTAATTGCAAATAGTTCATCTTTAAAAGTGCCATTTGTAGACATGTCATGTCAAGTCATCATTAAATGGCCCTGATATGTCAAAAGGCATTAATAGTTAATGTTCTTTGCGAATACCTCTATAACTGATAAAAGTAGTCCAGCTGGGATATGCTCATTTCAAAATGAGATTTACAGCCCCGAAATCTTGTTTTTTGTTTTCATTTTGTGACAGACTCTTGCCGTCGTGCGGGTTCCATGGAACACCAAGGAAGGACATTCTCGTTCAGGTTTGACTCTTGTTTATTTTTTAATTGAAGGAAGTCTTTTGCGCTGTCGTGGCTCCCACTGCTCGCTCCTCCGTCCCGCTCTTCAGCCGCCCTCGCTGATGACGTCTGCGTCCTGCTCTCTGTTTCTTTCGCTCCTCATCCACTGCTGCGGGCTCTCCAACTCCTTCTGCCCCCATCTCTCCTCCTTCTCCCCTTGTATACAGTGAAAGGAGATACATTGATTGTGTCCAGGTGCGCGATCCACGGACTTAAACTCGCCTGCGGCGTCGCTCCCGGGATGCCCCGCCTCGCTGCTCGCTCGCATTCTCCGCCTCCTTGCCGCCATCCAGCGTGCCCTGCCGCTCCGTCGGACCGGCAGTGTTAAATCCAAGTTTCCAGTTACGCAATACCATCTTTGTCTAACTACTGCCTCTGGTAAAGTTACTAAACATGTCAGACCTTAGTAAATTTAAAAAGCAATTCTCCAGGGTGAACACCGCCTTCCGCCCGATTGTAGCTGAAAATGCAGAACTTTCTGCCCCTAAAACACAGGCAAGTCGGGAAAAGTTGTGTGACTCATGAGTTTCCCGAAGTTTTGCTCAATGGATTGAGGTCGGCTGTTGTGCATGTTTTTTTTTTTTTTGGGGGGGGGGGGGGGGGCTCAAGAGTGGAGCATAGAGAAATTGAAAGAGCTGGTGCTGGCTCCGGGTCTTACCTTAATCCTTTCCACACATTTTTCAAAGCATTTCTCTGAGACATCCAAAAGAAGCAGAAGGGGCATCCTTTTGTCGGAGGCAGATTAACCTTATATAAACAGGTTTCAGAAAGGGGAAGCGATGGGCGGGAGGGCGGTGTTTTTTCGAAATAACTTTGACAAACGGACCGGAGTGACATGAAAGGAGAGGCGAGAGGAGCGGAATAAACGAAACGATATACAGAGTTTCAAAGCCGGCTGGAGAGGGGAGATTGAAAAAAGATGGGACCAGTTTTTTTTTTTTTTTTTTTTTGGATTGGTGGCCGGGAGAAGGCAGCTTTTGGTCGGGGTTCGGATTGCAGCCAGCGGAGCAGCTCAGCGGAGTAAGCTGCTTCCAGATGAGTGAGAGGAGTCACACACAGACACGCAAACACACACAGGCAGTGAAAGGGCCACAATAGCCGCCATGTTTCTGTCACACAATAAATCAAAGGTCCGGCGGCTCACTGCCACTGAGATCTACGGGGGCAAGAAAACACAAACAGTCATTGTTTCGGAGCAGAAATAACACTTTATTATTGCTGCTTCTGTCAAACAATAATTAAAAAAAATGTATTTGATTCGTTCACTTGTTTGCATATATTAGAGCTTTAAAAAAAAAAAAGACAACAACATTGTGGCACCGAGCAATTTAATTGTCAGAATGTCATAAACACATTTCTGTTACATTTCACTTCAACATTTAACAGTTTTATAAACAAACGTAGTCTGAGTGCCTTAGTTCTGTTTTCCGCACCCCTGGATGTGTGTTTCTTACAAACCCCGTTTCCATATGAGTTAGGAAATTGTGTTAGATGTAAATATAAACGGAATACAATGATTTGCAAATCCTTTTCAACCCATATTCAGTTGAATGCACTACAAAGACAAGATATTTGATGTTTAAATTCATAAACTTTATTTTATTTTGCAAATAATAATTAACTTAGAATTTCATGGCTGCAACAGGTGCCAAAGTAGTTGGGAAAGGGCATGTTCACCACAATGTTACATCACCGGTATACATCGGTATAGCTCGGTTGGTAGAGTGGCCGGTCCAGCAACTTGAGGGTTGCAGGTTCGATTCCCACTTGTGCCATCCTAGTTACTGCCGTTGTGTCCTTGGGCAAGACACTTTACCCACCTGCTCCCAGTGCCACCCACACTGGTTTAAATGTAACTTAGATATTGGGTGTCACTATGTAAAAGCGCTTTGAGTCACTTGAGAAAAGCGCTATATAAATATAATTCACTTCACTTCACCTTTTCTTTTAACAACACTCAATAAACGTTTGGGAACTGAGGTAACTAATTTTTGAAGCTTTGAAAGTGGAATTATTTCCCATTCTTGTTTTATGTAGAGCTTCAGTCGTTCAACAGTCCGGGGTCTCCGCTGTCTTATTTTACGTTTCATAATGAGCCACACATTTTCGATCGGAGACAGGTCTGGACTGCAGGCCGGCCAGGAAAGTATTTGATGTTCAAACTGATGAACATTTTTTTTTTTTTCAAATAATAATTAACTTTAGAATTTGATGCCATGAAACACGTGACAAAGACGTTGGGAAAGGTGGCAATAAATACTGATAAAGTTGAGGAATGCTCATCAAACACTTATTTGGAACATCCCACAGGTCCATCCATCCATCCATCTTCTTCCGCTTATCCGAGGTCGGGTCGCGGGGGCAGCAGCCTAAGCAGGGAAACCCAGACTTCCCTCTCCCCAGCCACTTCGTCATACTTGATCATTTTGCGATATTGCCGTATTTTTGCTGAAAGGATTTAGTAGAAAACATAGACGATAAAGTTCGTTAATAAAAAAGCCTTGCCTTTACCGGAAGTAGCAGACGATGTGCGCGTGACGTCACGGGTTGTGGACCTACTCCCATTTGAACGTTGTTTAAAATGTGAGCCTCCAGCAGCAAGAGCTATTCGGACCGAGAAAGCGACAATTTCCCCATTAATTTGAGCGAGGATGAAAGATTTGTGGACAAGGAAAGTTAGAGTGAAGCACAAAAAAAAAAAAAAGAAAAAGCAACGGCTCCAGGCGGCAACAGTGGCACCGTTTCAGATGTAATTAGACACACTTACTAGGATAATTGTAGAAGATCCCTTATCTGCTTATTGTGTTAATGGTGTTTTAGTGAGATTTTAAAGTCATACCTGAAAGTCAGATGGCTGCGGTGACCGCCAGTGTCTCCCAGAGAAGCTGATGGAGGAGCCAAGATCACAGCTGCCTTTTTGAGCTGCAGGAGGAAGTCCCATCATCCACTGAAGTATCCGGTAAGAGCCGACTTCCATCCATCCATCCATCTTCTTCCGCTTATCCGAGGTCGGGTCGCGGGGGCAACAGCCTAAGCAGGGAAACCCAGACTTCCCTCTCCCCAGCCACTTCGTCTAGCTCTTCCCGGGGGATCCCGAAGCGTTCCCAGGCCAGCCGGGAGACATAGTCTTCCCAACGTGTCCTGGGTCTTCCCCGTGGCCTCCTACCGGTTGGACGTGTCCTAAACACCTCCCTAGGGAGGCATTCGGGTGGCATCCTTGCTACATCTGTAAGTGCAAGTTAAAGCTCTACTATGCAAAGCAAAAGCCATTTATCAACAACATCCAGAAATGCCGCCGGCTTCTCTGGGCCCGAGATAATCTAAGATGGACTGATGCAAAGTGGAAAAGTGTTCTGAGGTCTGACGAGTCCACATTTCAAATTGTTTTTGGAAATATTTGACATCGTGTCATGCGGACCAAAGGGGAAGCCAACCATCCAGACTGTTATCGACGCAAAGTTCAAAAGCCAGCATCTGTGATGGTATGGGGGTGCATTAGTGCCCAAGGGATGGGTAACTTACACATCTGTGAAGGCACCATTAATGCTGAAAGGTGTATACAGCTTTTGGCCATCCAAGCGCGTCTTTTTCATAGACGCCCCTGCTTATTTCAGCAAGACAATGCCAAGCCACATTCAGCACGTGTTACAAAAGCGTGGCTTCGTAAAAAAAAGAGTGCGGGTACTTTCCTTGCCAGCCTGCAGTCCAGACCTGTCTCCCATCGAAAATGTGCGGCGCATTATGAAGCGTAAAATACGACAACGGAGACCCCGGACTGTTGAACGACTGAAGCTCTACAAAAAACAAGAATGGGAAAGAATTCCACTTTCAAAGCTTCAACAATTAGTTTCCTCAGTTCTCAAACGTTTATTGAGTGTTGGTAAAAGAAAAGGTGATGTAACACAAAGGTGAACATGCCCTTTCCCAACTACTTTGGCACCTGTTACAGCCATGAAATTCCAAGTTAATTATTATTTGCAAAAAAAATTAAGTTTATGAATTTAAACATCAAATATCTTGTCTTTGTAGTGCATTCAATTGAATATGGATGGAAAAGGATTTGCAAATCATTCTATTCCGTTTATATTTATATCTAACACAATTTCCCAACTCATATGAAAACGGGGTTCGTAATTTGAGTCCCTTAGTTCTGTTTTCTGCACCCCTGGATGTTTTTTTCTTAGTTGCCATGAGTGCTGATTATTTTCACCTGCCTCTGATTACTGTACAGGATGCTCACCTGCTCCCGATGCACTAATCAGAGAGCTACTTTATTCCTGCCATTCTCCACACTCGTTCAGGCCGTCCTGTTTGCTTTACGCAACAAGTTACGATCGGTGATTCCTACGTCTTGTTTCTATGCTAAGCTTTTCCGAAGCTTCCCGTGGTATCGGCACATTTGTTCTATTTTTAATACCGTAATTTCTACACCAAAGAGAGCACCAAAATATTATTTTATTTTTGACATATTAATCAAATCCACCGCTTATATTGCTCCCTAACTTACTCAAAACTTTGATCCGTTTTTTCCTATCTGATTTAGATGGGGTGTGTGGGTGAGTGACAGGAAGAAAAGCTCTGACTCCCTGTGAGAAAAGTAATCTTTCTAGGCTATTTTCTCGTGGAAAATCAATGTCTCGTATTCAAGTCGATACGGCATATTGTATTTCTACGCCTTCGCATTTATAGCTGTCTGTCAGATCCTCTCATGCCGGCAAACCTAATAGTTCCCAAAATCAGCGTTCCTCCTCCCAAGATCTTTTATCACACACACACACACACACAAAAAAAAAACTCTGCAGTTGATTGACAGCCTTTTCTGCTATTTACTTTTTCGGAGTTGTGTGACTCCAGTTCAACTTCATGACCTCTGGCTAAATCCTCCATATCTCGCTGTCTACGCCAGGTTTCTGTCTGAATCCTAGAGGCACCAGCCTTTTTAAGAATGCCTGAACCTAACTTAAGCCTAGAACTGGACCACTGAAGTACCGTGTTTTCAGGACTAGAGAGCGCACCAGGATATAGGCCGCACCCAATAAAATAAAAAATAAAAAATGTTTCTTCCACATATTAGCCGCGGATATATACATTGTGAAATTAGTTATGTACACAGAAATATAAAAAATTATATATATTTACATACCTTACTTATTTCCAAACAGTGTCTGCAATACGGCAGTAAAACGGCTGAGCAAACAAAACAAAAGTCATCAACATGGACCCACTAGTTGCGGAAGCTAGGTCTCCAATCAGCTAAACAGACTCAATTACTACATGGTGACGTTTTAGTGAGTTTACCGAGGAATTTCATAAAATTGAAACAATACCAAAAATACACCGTTTTAAATTAATAATACTAACACAGACACTCGTAAACGTGTAGGGATATAACTTAGCGTCATTACGTTACGATAGCACGTACAAATATGCATGAAATCACCCCGACAAACATCACAAGTGGCATGGTTTAGTAAGTATGAACGGTTTTAGTTATATTGTAAAACTTAGAAATGTTGGTGGGAGTGATGAATGATGAATACATACGAGTAGAAACGCTATGGATGGCTGGAAGACAAACTTTGGTTGGAAAAAATAAATAAATAAAGCTCTGTACTTGTAAATGGAAGGAGATCTGCAGTGCGCAATTCAATCCATAAGATGACACCACAGTACAAACAATAAAAAAGTTTTAGTGTATTTATTTATTTTTTTTAATTGTTTTTTTCAAGACTTTGACTATGGGATGTTTTGTTTTTCGGATGCAAAGGAAAATTGGCACGAGCAAGGCGTGAACCAAGGTACATCTTTATTTATCAATCAATCAATCAATGTTTACTTATATAGCCCTAAATCACTAGTGTCTCAAAGGGCTGCACAAACCACAACACAAATCACTACGACATCCTCGGTAGGCCCACATAAGGGCAAGGAAAACTCACACCCAGAGGGACGTCGGTGACAATGATGACTATGAGAACCTTGGAGAGGACGAAACCAATGGATTTAGACACTAATAAACTACAAACAAAAGGCACGTACAATGGCGGTACAAAACTAGACTATGAAAACAAACAAAGCACAAAGGCAGAAGTAAACAAACCAAAAACTTACGTGGCATGGCAGGAGGGGTTAAACAGCACGGCATGGCATGAAAGAAGTATATGTAAAGTGGCCAGGCTGACCACCTGGCAACTACAGGTTTAAATAATAGCTATGATAAGTGCAAACAGGTGTGAGACATGAGGACAGGGGCGTGACATGAGGACAAGGCGAAAACTAATGAGTTGCCATGGTAATAAGACAAACAAGGAAGTGTAGGAACAGGAACTGATTGTCCCAAAAAAATAAAACCAAACGTGACAAAAACAAAACATGATCCCATAGACCAGGGGTAGGTAACTTATGGCTCGGGAGCCAGATGTGGCTCTATTGATGACTGCATCTGGCTCTCGGATAAATCTGAGCTGGCATTGCTTAACACGATAAATAATGAATAATTCCACTTGTAATCAATCACAGTGTTAAAAATAATGTTCAAAATATAAAACATTCTCATGCATTTTTAATTCCATCCACCCGTTTTCTACCGCACCTGTTCAAGAAGGTGCGTTAATGGTAGGAAGTTATTTATTTTTTATTGGTTAGGGGGATTCTTCAGACCACCAAGCACCGACATGAGACCCTGTTTCAGGGTTACAATATTGTTTTATTTTTCAATAAGTCCCTCTGTTGCTTTCCAGCAATTTTATTTTTCTTTTTCGTTTTCGCTCGCGCTCTGGCTCCAGCCCCAACCCCGTCTCTCCTCCTGGCTGCTGCTTATAACAGAGTGACAAGTGATTAGATAACAAGGCCCAGGTGGGCCGTCTACGCACCTGTCGCTGATTTAGAGGCCGGTCCTGGCAACACCCCAGTTCATTGCAGGCCCACAGGCCACGTCCCCTCCACATTTAGCTTCAGAATAACAATGTTATTACGAAGAATAAGAGACCTATTGTGAAGTGAAGTGAATTATATTTATATAGCGCTTTTCTCAAGTGACTCAAAGCGCTTTACATAGTGAAACCCAATATCTTGGTTACATTTAAACCAGTGTGGGTGGCACTGGGAGCAGGTGGGCAAAGTGTCTTGCCCAAGGACACAACGGCAGTAACTAGGATGGCACAAGCGGGAATCGAACCTGCGACCCTCAAGTTGCTGGCACGGCCACTCTACCAACCGAGCTATGCCGCCCCCATATTGCTATTACTTAAAAATGCATGTGTTTAGTTGTGTTCAGTGTTAAAAAAAATATTATATGGCTCTTACGGAAATATATTTTAAAATATTTGGCTTTTTGGCTCTCTCAGCCAAAAAGGTTCCCCGACCCCTGCCATAGACGTTACAGTTTTTAGTATGTCTGGCAAACGATCCATGAATTAGCTGCACCGTCTTAAAAACCGCAGGGTTTAAAGTGAAAGAAAAAAAAGTAACGTCTTATAGTCCGCAATTTACGGTATCCACTGTGGTTTTAAAACAATAACAAAAAGATTTAATTTTATCCATCCATCCATTTTCTACCGCTTATTCCCTTTCGGGGTCGCGGGGGGCGCTGGCGCCTATCTCAGCTACGATCGGGCGGAAGGCAGGGTACACCCTGGACAAGTTGCCACCTCATCGCAGGGCCAACACAGATAGACAGACAACATTCACACTCACATTCACGCACTAGGGCCAATTTTAGTGTTGTATTTTAACCAGGAGGAAAAAAAATGATCACGTTGCACCGTTTAGTCTTGTCAGGGCCATATTTTTAAGACGACACGAAAAGCAATATTTTTACAGCCTCCTTGTTGGACAACACCCGGCCATTCATCTCGCGGGCAAACAAGCATTGACCACAACCTTTTGGACTCGGAGTGGACATGATTCAAATAGTAAGGTTTTCTCTTTGTCGGGGGGTGGGGGGGGGGTGGGGGGGTGGGGTCCTGATCTATAGACATTCCAAATGTGAAAGTCACTGAACTTGAAAAAAGGAATGTAATGCCATTACCCAGAAGGAACACGGCAGTGTACACACGTGCGCACGTGCCAGGAATAACTAGGGGTGAGGAGTACGGAGGGAATGGCAGCATTGAAGTGAAATGATTGGGAAAGATCATTCCGGAGAAAAGGTCATTGGAATTACACACACAGGGGCGTACTTACCATGAAGCAAAGGCCTCGTAGAAAACAAGGCGTAATGATGGCGTCATTGAATCACTTGTACTAGTAACATGTTGGTTTGTTTAGTTCAATCAATCAATCAATGTTTACTTATATAGCCCTAAATCACTAGTGTCTCAAAGGGCTGCACAAACCACTACGACATCCTCGGTAGGCCCACATAAGGGCAAGGAAAACTCACACCCAGTGGGACGTCGGTGACAATGATGACTATGAGAACCTTGGAGAGGAGGAAAGCAATGGATGTCGAGCGGGTCTAACATGATACTGTGAAAGTTCAATCCATAATGGATCCAACACAGTCGCGAGAGTCCAGTCCAAAGCGGATCCAACACAGCAGCGAGAGTCCCGTTCACAGCGGAGCCAGCAGGAAACCATCCCAAGCGGAGGCGGATCAGCAGCGCAGATATGTCCCCAGCCGATACACAGGCGAGCAGTACATGGCCACCGGATCGGACCGGACTCCCTCCACAAAGGAGAGTGGGACATAGAAGAAAAAGAAAAGAAATGGCAGATCAACTGGTCTAAAAGTTCTGCCTTTGTGCTTTTTTTTGTTTTCATAGTCTAGTTTTGTACCGCCATTGTGCGCGCCTTTTGTTTGCCTTTTTTTTTGTAGTTTATTAGTGCCATCCATCCATTTTCTACCGCTTATTCCTTTTTGGGGTCGCGGGGGGGCTGGCGCCTATCTCAGCTACAATCGGGCGGAAGGCGGGGTACACCCTGGACAAGTCGCCACCTCATCGCAGTAGTTTATTAGTGTCTAAATAAAAATGTACCCTCGTTCACGCCTTGCTCGTGCCAACTTTCCTTTGCATCGGTAAAAACAAACCATCCCATAGTCCAAGTCTTGAAAAAAACAATTAAAAAAAATAAATAAATACACTAAAACTGTTTTATTGTTTGTACTCAATCAATCAATGTTTATTTATATAGCCCTAAATCACAAATGTCTCAAAGGACTGTACAAACCATTACGACTACGACATCCTCGGAAGAACCCACAAAAGGGCAAGGAAAACTCACACCCAGTGGGCAGGGAGAATTTACATCCAGCAGTGACGATGCTGACTATGAGAAACCTTGGAGAGGACCTCAGAAGTGGGCAACCCCCCCTCCCTCTAGGGGACCGAAAGCAATGGATGTCGAGCGGGTCTAACATGATACTGTGAAAGTTCAATCCATAGTGGCTCCAACACAGCCGCGAGAGTTCAGTTCAAAGCGGATCCAAGACAGCAGCGAGGGTCCCGTCCACAGGAAACTATCCCAAGCGGAGGCGGAGCAGCAGCGTAGAGATGTCCCCAACCGATACACAGGCGAGCGGTCCATCCTGGGTCCCGACGAGCGGTCCATCCTGGGTCTCGAGGGGGGGACATAGGAGAAAAAAGAAAAGAAGCGGCAGATCAACTGGTCTAAAAAGGAGGTCTATTTAAAGGCTAGAGTATACAGATGAGTTTTAAGGTGAGACTTAAATGCTTCTACTGAGGTAGCATCTCGAACTGTTACCGGGAGGGCATTCCAGGGTACTGGAGCCCGAACGGAAAACGCTCTATAGCCCGCAGACATTTTTTGGGCTCTAGGAATCACTAAGAATCTAGGAATACTGTTCTGTGGTGTCATTTTATGGATTGAATTGCTCACTGCAGGTCAATCAATCAATCGATATTTATTTATATAGCCCTAAATCACAAATGTCTCAAAGGACTGTACAAACCATTACGACTACGACATCCTCGGAAGAACCCACAAAAGGGCAAGGAAAACTCACACCCAGTGGGCAGGGAGAATTCACATCCAGTGGGACGCCAGTGACAATGCTGGATATGAGAAACCTTGGAGAGGACCTCAGAAGTGGGCAACCCCCCCCCCCCTCTAGGGGACCGATAGCAATGGATGTCGAGCGGGTCTAACATGATACTGTGAAAGTTCAATCCATAGTGGCTCCAACACAGCCGCGAGAGTTCAGTTCAAAGCGGATCCAAGACAGCAGCGGGGGTCCCGTCCACAGGAAACCATCCCAAGCGGAGGCGGATCAGCAGCGTAGAGATGTCCCCAACCGATACACAGGCAAGCGGTCCATCCTGGGTCCCGACGAGCGGTCAGTCCTGGGTCCCGACTCTGGACAGCCAGTACTTCATCCATGGTCATCGGATGAAGGGAGGGGGGGACATAGGAGAAAAAGAAAAGAAGCGGCAGATCAACTGGTCTAAAAAGGAGGTCTATTTAAAGGCTAGAGTATACAGATGAGTTTTAAGGTGAGACTTAAATGCTTCTACTGAGGTAGCATCTCGAACTGTTACCGGGAGGGCATTCCAGAGTACTGGAGCCCGAACGGAAAACGCTCTATAGCCCGCAGACTTTTTTTGGGCTCTAGGAATCACTAAGAATCTAGGAATACCGTACTGTGGTGTCATTTTATGGATTGAATTGCTCACTGCAGGTCAATCAATCAATCGATGTTTATTTATATAGCCCTAAATCACAAATGTCTCAAAGGACTGTACAAACCATTACGACTACGACATCCTCGGAAGAACCCACAAAAGGGCAAGGAAAACTCACCCAGTGGGCAGGGAGAATTCACATCCAGTGGGACGCCAGTGACAATGCTGGCTATGAGAAACCTTGGAGAGGACCTCAGAAGTGGGCAACCCCCCCCCCCTCCTCTAGGGGACCGAAAGCAATGGATGTCGAGCGGGTCTAACATGATACTGTGAAAGTTCAATCCATAGTGGCTCCAACACAGCCGCGAGAGTTCAGTTCAAAGCGGATCCAAGACAGCAGCAAGGGTCCCGTCCACAGGAAACCATCCCAAGCGGAGGCGGAGCAGCAGCGTAGAGATGTCCCCAACCGATACACAGGCAAGCGGTCCATCCTGGGTCCCGACGAGCGGTCAGTCCTGGGTCCCGACTCTGGACAGCCAGTACTTCATCCATGGTCATCGGATGAAGGGAGGGGGGGACATAGGAGAAAAATAAAAGAAGCGGCAGATCAACTTGTCTAAAAAGGAGGTCTATTTAAAGGCTAGAGTATACAGATGAGTTTTAAGGTGAGACTTAAATGCTTCTACTGAGGTAGCATCTCGAACTGTTACCGGGAGGGCATTCCAGAGTACTGGAGCCCGAACGGAAAACGCTCTATAGCCCGCAGACTTTTTTTGGGCTTTGGGAATCACTGATAAGCTGGAGTCTTTTGAACGCAGATTTCTTACCGGGACATATGGTACAATACAATCGGCAAGATAGGATGGAGCTAGACCGTGTAGTATTTTATACGTAAGTAGTAAAACCTTAAAGTCACATCTGTGACTCTACACAAATGTTGATTAAATGTTCCTAGCTTCCATGTTGCTTTTTTTTCTCTAAAGGATGGCCCCAATGCTTATGTTTGCCTTGGGCCCCCAAGAGACAGAATACACCCCTGCTCACATCGAGTCGGCGTGAGAGAGGAGAGACTAATGTGAGGATTGGCGTTGCAATCTGTCACGCCTCTGTGCTGTTGTTATTTTATTATTGATTTAAATAGACAAAGGCAATTACTTTAATTCCATTCATCATGTGCAACGGGAGCTTCAATTGCACATTAGCGCTGCCACCGTCTCTATTTATTCTTTGTTGGCGTGTTCATAAAAAAACAAACCAAAACAACAACAACAAAAACAAAGGGATAAATTCATTGTTTGGAAACAAAGTCCCTTATTATCTTCCTCTTCATAACCTCGCTATTTTAGTCTATAATTTCCCTTTTTTTGCGCTCTATGTTTTATAGCTGTCAGTAATGGCTGTTTTCAGTCATGCTCACCTTTTGTCAGTCCCTCTGAATAATAATCAAGGACCATAAATACAGTCATACATATTCAATGTACGCTGTGAAGTGCACTACCAAGAAAACAATAAAAAAAAAAAATTAGACTTTATCTTCCGGAACATTGGCAGCCATCCCTCTAGCGGAGCTGAAAGAATCGACATCAAAGCGCAATAATAAAAGATGTTGAGGCAGCTGGATGGTTTTTGCATTTTGATCTTTTTCTATTTGGAAAGTTCTGTTTAAATTTGATGAACAATTTGACTGACTTTAATCCACTCCATCTTGCTGCGTAATTATGCACTAAGCGCAGGCGAGATGAGAGTTTGACAGACCAGTGGAGGGTGTCGCTGTAAAAAGGAAGGAGGCACTGGAGGAGAGAAGGACAATAGAAAGAATCTGAAAGTTAAAGGGGAACATTATCACTATTTCAAAAGGGTTAAAAACAATAAAAATTAGTTCCCAGTGGCTTGTTGTATTTTTTTAATGTTTTTTTCAAAATTTTACCCGTCACGGAATATCCCTAAATAAAGCTTTAAAGTGCCTTAATTTCGCTATCTTCGAAATCACTATCCATTTCCCTGTGACGTCACACAGTGCTGCCAATGTAAACAAACAATGGGAATACCACAGCAAGATATAGTGACATTAGCTCGGATTCAGACTCGGATTTCAGCGGTTTAAGCGATTCAACAGATTACGCATGTAATGAAACGGATGGTCGGAGTATGAAAGTATTGAAGAAGAAACCGAAGCTATTGAGTGGATAGCTATTGACGCTATTCATAGCCGAATAGCTGAGTTAGCATCGCCGGTAAAATGTGCGGACCAAACGATCAGGACTTTCGCATCTTTTGACACTGGAGCAACTTAAATCCGTCGATTGGTAAGTGTTTGTTTCGCATTAAATGTGGGTGGATGGAAACGTAATATAGTTGCAAATGCATCTAAAGGTTATCCATACATCTCTGTGCCATGTCTGCTTTAGCACCGCCGGTAAATAGCATGTTAGCATCGATTAGCTGGCAGTCGACATCAACAAAACTCACCTTTGTGATTTCGTTGACTTTATCGTTGCAAATGCATCTGCAGGTTATCCATACATCTCTGTGCCATGTCTGCTTTAGCACCGGCGGTAAAATGTGGAGACACTCCAGCACATTCAATGGGGGTCTGGCGGCAGACACTTTGGCATCTTCGGGCCGGTGGTGCAACTTGAATCCCTCCCTGTTAGTGTTGTTACACCCTCCGACAACACACCAACGAGGCATGATGTCCCCAAGGTTCCCAAAAATGGTCGAAAAAACGGAAAATAACAGAGCTGAGACCCAATGTTTACAATGTGTTGAAAATGAAAATGGCGGCTGTGTTACTTCGGCGACGTCACATTCTGACGTCATCGCCTCCAGAGCCATAAACAGAAAGGCATTTAATTCGCCAAAATTCTTCCATTTAGAGTTTGGAAATCGGTTAAAAAAAATATGGCCTTTTTTCTGCACCATCAAGGTATATATTGACGCCTACATAGGTCTGGTGATAATGTTCCCCTTTAAAGTACCACAAAGTACCCGCACACATCAGGTGTGGTGAAATTACCCTTTGCATTCGACCCATTCCTTTGTCGCACCCCCTGGGGGGTGAGGGGAGCAGTGAGCATCAGAGGCGGCCGCGCTCGAGAACAATATTGGTGATTGAACCCCCAATTCCAACCCTTGATGCTGTATACAGTCCAGAAAATACAGTAGATCATTCTGAACAAACAGACATTGGTATAAGAAAGACAAATGAGCTTAGTCTTCTTTTTGACAAAAGTATGCTTAATGTACATACATTGAGTAATCTGTGCTAGAATCTCGGATTCAAGAGGAACAGTGTGGTTTTCGTCCTGGTCGTGGAACTGTGGACCAGTTCTATACCCTCAGCAGGGTCCTTGAGGGTGCATGGGACTTTGCCCAACCAGTCTATGTGTGCTTTGTGGACTTGGAGAAGGCATTCGACCGTGTCCTGTGGGGTTTGCTCAGAGAGTATGGGGTATCGGACTGTGTGATCTGTGTCAGAGCTTGGTCCGCATCACAGGCAGTAAGTCGGACACGTTTCCAGTGAGGGTTGGACTCCGCCAAGGCTGCCCTTTGTCACCGATTCTGTTCATAACTTTTCTGGACAGAATTTCTAGGCGCAGTCAGGGCGTTGAGGGGATCCGGTTTGGTGGCTGTAGGATGAGGTCTCTGCTTTTTGAAGATGATGTGGTCCTGATGGCTTCATCTGACCGGAATCTTCAGCTCTCACTGGATCGGTTTGCAGTCATAGTTCATGGTTCCCGTCCGGAAAAGGATGGAGTGCCAACTCTGGGTTGGGTAGGAGATCTTGCCCTAAGTGGAGGAGTTCAAGTACCTCGGAGTCTTGTTCAAGAGTGAGGGAAAAGTGGATCGTGAGGTCGACAGCGTCTTCAGTAATGCGGACGCTGTATCGATCCGTTGTGGTGAAGAAGGAGCTGAGCCGAAAGGCAAAGCTCTCAATTTACCGGTCGATCTACATTTCTATCCTCACCTATGGTCATGAGCTTTGGGTCATGACCGAAAGGACAAGATCACGGGTACAAGCGGCCGGAATTAGCTTCCTCTGCCAGTTGGCGGGGCTCTTCCTTAGAGATAGGGTTAGAAGCTCTGTCATCTGGGAGGAGCTCGAAGTAAAGCCACTTCGATGAAGTGGTTCAGGCATCTGGTCAGGATGCCACCCGAACGCCTCACTAGGAAGGTGTTTCGGGATACATACGACTGGTAGGAGGCCACGGGGAAGACCAAGAACACGTTGGGAATACTATGTCTCCCGGATGGCATGGGAACGCCTCGGGATCCCCCGGGAGGAGCTGGACAAAGTGGCTGGGGAGAAGGAAGTCCGGGCTTCCCTACTTAGGCTCCTGCACCCGCGACTCGACCTCGGATAAGCGAAAGAAAATGGATGCTAGATCTCCCCTGACCTTAATGAGGACGAGTGTTCTAAAAACTGAATAGATGGCCCGTTGGATGGTTCTGGCAGCCAGCTTTTTTTGCGAGTACCAAAAAAATAAATGTACTCCTTTGACGGATGAATACAGAACAGATTAAGTGACCGGTTTAATAGCTCCTACAGCACAGCCATACATCCTTTGCCGGCTATTTTTTTTTTTGAAGAATGGTATTGATGTTCCTGAATGTCAGCTTCAGGTTATAAAGGCTGCAGCCTTCCACCCACATGCCAGCTTGGATGTATGATCCTGGCGTCGTTAACGGCTGCTAAGGTGCAGTCGGGTGATATTAGTCCCGACTTTTATTCATGATAACATACACATGTTTGTCTGTCTCACGATACCAGCATTTCAGTAGTCGATTCTGATACTTGTACATTTCCACGATTTGTCGATGCTTACTCATTACCAGGATAGACATTTAAATGATCTGCTTTAATGGAAACCGTTTCAAACAAGCCAAGTATTTAAGATCCCTGCGTTTCAACAACATTTTGCACGGAATTTAAATGGAAGTATCAGCTGCTGAGAGGTAACTACTTGTGTTTTTGGGGTTGACAGTTCGGGCTTTAACGAATATATCAGAACAAACAATACTGTGCGTATAAATGTGTTCATAGGTAGCAATAGTTAGTTATTTTTCTTTCTAAAAAGTACAGCAGTGGCATCAGCCTTCAAGAATTTTTAACAAACAATATAGTTAATAATCTTTCAATGTGTTATGACGTCATCATGTATTTGTGTGAATGCTCCAAAGCAGGGGCGTCAAACTCAAATCCAGAGTGGGCCAAAATCTGAAACTGAACAAAGCCGCGGGCCAAGGTTGAACAAATTAACCTTTAAACAAGTTTTGCATTGAATATTAAACAAGAAAGGCTCATATAACTTTATAGTGAGTCAGTGACATGCAAATTGGACTTTGAAATAATAATAAAAATGATTGAAAAAAATCAATGGCATAACTATTGTGTTTTTATTGTTTTCCTGCCTTCTCCTTTGTCTGCACTTGTGCTTTTATTGATTTGTCCTCGGCGAGGGGCGGACCCTGAGGCACACCCGCTCGCAATTAGCACACCGGTAATTAGGCTCGTTACTGTCAGCTTGGCCTCGCCGGTTATTGTCTCCAGAACTCCTGTTGTGCATGCACCTGCTTCACCAGACCTGGTATGTTTTCGCTACTTTGTCCTGAATTCCCTAACCTACTGTGTGTTTATCTTCTAGTTCCCCTTAGTTAAAAGGATTACTTTTGTTGAACTCTTGCCCTGCTCAGTGTGCCCTGTCCCTTTGTCCTGCCGACATCCGAGGAACCTATTTGTACACATTTCATGGTGTGCGATTCTGCCCCATCACCCTTGGCTATCCCTTTTTGTCTAATTAATTTTTTTCATTTTTGTAATTCCACCCTGTCTCCCGTCACTGCATCCTGGGGCCACCCCCACTTGACCAAGACCCTAACAATATCAAATGCAATTTCAATACAAATTGAATGCCTCTTTTCTCTTTGCAGCCTTCTGAGATAAATATCAAAATAAACTTTTTCCGCAGGCTAATAATACATTTCTAAATAAAATAACAATAATGAATGAACAAAACATTAAAGCCTTGAAGTAGCAAAAAAAAGTGCGTGAACAAAATGTTAATTATTGCTCAGTTTTCTACACTGATTTGCTTTAACACTGAATATGGAAGAAGCAATGCTTATTCAACTTAATAGTGCAAAATCAACTTTCAGAAAACAAACGAAAAAACATCAATGGTATATTAAATCAAATTTAAATAAAACATGTAATACCTATTTTCTATTTGCAGCCTTCTGAGGTAAATATCAACATTAACTTTTTCCACAGTCTAATGATTTTGAAAATAAAATTACAATGAGGTGGGCGGGGTTGGGAGGTGTATATTGTAGCGTCCCGGAAGAGTTAGTGCTGCAAGGGGCTCTGGGTATTTGTTATGTTGTGTTACAGTGTGGATGTTCTCCCGAAATGCGTTTGTCATTCTTGTTTGGTGTGGGTTCACAGTGTGGCGCATATTTGTACCAGTGTTAAAGTTGTTTTTACGGCCACCTTCAGTGTGACCTGTATGGCTGTTGACCAAGTATGCCTTGTATTCCCCTATGTGTGTGTGAAAGCTGCATATATTATGTGACTTGGCCGGCACGCTGTTTATATGGAGGAAAAGAGGATGTGACGACAGGTTGTAGAGAACACCAAAGGCAATGTCTTTAAGGCACGCCCCCGATATTGTTGTCCGGGTGGAAATCGGGAGAAATTCCGCAGAATGGTTGCCCCGGGAGATTTTCGGGAGGGGCACTAAACTTCAAGAGTCTCCCGGGAAAATCGTGAGGTTGGCAAGTATGAGTATTAACGGTGAATGCGGTGTTACATTAATACCGGCGCTCTATAGTAATGGCGGGCCAGCTCTATTGTTAACTTGATATCGCCTCAAGGGCCAAATGAAATTACACGGTGGGCCAAATTTAGCCCGCGAACCAGAGTTTGACACCCATGGCGTAAATAATCCAAACTATGTGTGTGTTGTGCGACTATGTGTGGAAATTAACTGTAGTGTGTTACCAGAAGTGTTGAGCGAGAGGCGGAAGTCCAAGAGGGGCAAGGCTGGCTCGGAGGTCCGTGAGAACATGTAGGAAGTCGGGGGCAATAGTGAGGCGTCAAATTCCGTGTCCAGGCGGGAGGTCGAGATCCAAAAGGGGCAGCCAAACAATCAAAGGGGAAAACGGAGGAAGGCTGCTGGATCGACAAGGAAACACGAGACCATTGAACTCGCCGGGAAAGGAACACACATAGAGGGGCGGTTTAGCTCGGTTGGTAGAGCGGCCGTGCCAGCAACTTGAGGATTGCAGGTTTGATTCCCGCTTCCGCTATCTTAGTCACTGCCGTTGTGTCCTTGGGCAAGACATTTTACCTACCTGCTCCCAGTGCCACCCACACTGGTTTGAATGTAACTTAGATATTGGGTTTCACTGTGTAAAGCGCTTTGAGTCACTAGAGAAAAAACGCTATGTAAATATAATTCACTTCGCTTCACTTCACTAGAGAGCATACTGGCTTACTGTACGAAAACAGATAGCTACGTTCTGGCCCGGGATAACAGGTTGTTCTGGCTTAAGAAGGCGGGTCTTCTAATCAGCGACAGGTGTGTTGATTGCCAATTTATGATTGAGCGCAACCGTTTTCCGCAGCCGGATTGGCGCGCGCCGGTGCTCTTGGAGGAACAAGGTCTAGTTCAGGGGTCGGGAACCTTTTTGGCAAAGAGAGCCAAGAAGCCAAATATTTTTAAAACGTATTTCCGTAAGAGCCATACAGTATTTTTTTCAACACTGAACACAACTCAACGCGTGCATTTTCAAGTAAGACCAACATTTCTAGAGTATAATAGGTCTCTTATTCTTTGTAATAACATTGTTATTCTGAAGCTAACTGTGGAGGGGGCGTGGCCGGTGGGCCTGCAGCGAAGCGGGGGTGTCGCCAGGGCTGACCTCGAAATCAGCGACAGGGGCGTAGATGGCCCAGCTGGGCCTTGTTTTCTAATCACTTGTCACTCTGTTTATAAGCAGCAGCCAGGAGAGAGCGAGAACGAAAGAGAAAAAGACAAATGCTGGAAAGCAACTAAGAGACTTATTGAAAAATAAAAAAATATTGTAACCCTGGAACAATCAATCAATCAATCAATCAATGTTTATTTATATAGCCCCAAATCACAAATGTCTCAAAGGACTGCACAAATCATTACGACTACAACATCCTCGGAAGAACCCACAAAAGGGCAAGGAAAACTCACACCCAGTGGGCAGAGAGAATTCACATCCAGTGGGATGCCAGTGACTATGCTGACTATGAGAAACCTTGGAGAGGACCTCAGATGTGGGCAATCCCCCCTCTCTAGGGGACCGAAAGCAATGGATGTCGAGCGGGTCTAACATGATACTGTGAAAGTTCAATCCATAGTGGCTCCAACACAGCCGCGAGAGTTCAGTTCAAGCGGATCCAAGACAGCAGCGAGGGTCCCGTCCACAGGAAACCATCTCAAGCGGATCAGCAGCGTAGAGATGTCCCCAACCGATACAGGCGAGCGGTCCATCCTGGGTCCCGACGAGCGGTCCATCCTGGGCTTCGACTCTGGACAGCCAGTACTTCATCCATGGTCATCGGACCGGACCCCCTCCACAAGGGAGGGGGGGACATAGGAGAAAGAAAAGAAGCGGCAGATCAACTGGTCTAAAAAGGAGGTCTATTTAAAGGCTAGAGTATACAGATGAGTTTTAAGGAGAGACTTAAATGCTTCTACTGAGGTAGAAGCAGGCTCTCATGTCGGTGCCTAGTGGTCTGAAGAACCCCCAAGAGGGCAAGTCCCACACTAACCAATAATAAATAAATGACTTCTTACCATTAACGCAACTTCTTCAACATAAAAATGCATGAGAATGTTTTATATTTTGAACGTTATTTTTGATTACAAGCGGAATTATTCATTATTTATCGTGCTGAGCAATGTCAACTCAGATTTATCCGAGAGCCAGATGCGGTCATCAAAAGAGCCACATCTGGCTCTAGAGCCATACGTTCCCTACCCCTGGTCTAGTTTGTTTGGGTGCAGTCCTTAGATTTTTTTATTTTCTTTCGTACGATCCATTTTAATCCAGTTTGTCGCTCTCTCTCACAATACCACTGGTTGAGTAAGGCTAGGTAAACAACTTTCCGACCCAGCAAGGCATTGCGAAATCACGCGTCGTTTTGAACCCTATATGGAAACGTTCGATCATTTTGTAGGACAGCAGGTTATTTTTCGGCGTTGACTACTAAAAAAGTTTCGTACTAAAAAAACAGATCATCATTTTATATTGTGTGTGTTGATATCTTCTTGGTATCAATACTCTGACGTCAACCTTAGCCGTTGTCCTTTTGAAAGTCCCCCCTTCCATTTTTTTCCTCTCAGATCTCCCGTCGCGCAACCCACCTCGTCCCTTCTGCCATCCATTCCCCATTTAGTTCTCGATATCCTCAGAGATCTGCTCCATGCGAGCCACCTCCACTTCACGGCCATCTGTTAGCCTGGTTGTTTCCGCGTGACCCATCAAGGGGGGGGGGGGGTTCCATCTGCACCTACTTGCTCTGCTCCACTAATGACGCCGCCTCATTTGCATCGTACGACATCATTTGAGGTTAGTGACGGCAAAATAATGTCATCCAAGCACAGTGACCGTATCGCCTACCTGTCCCACGACACGGGGACCGTTTGCGGCAGGGGTCAACCTTCAGTCTCACAAATATACTTTCATATTTAATACTTAATTGTGTTTTGTTTCCCCTTTCAAGTGTGACATAAACTAGAGTGACACATGTACGTGACAATGTGTGCTGTGACTCTCAGACTGCAGACTCCACGGACTACTACACCCATGATTGACACTTTGGTAACATAAGAGGATGTGGTGTAAATTAATAACTGCATCGCACAAGCTGAATTCTCATTTGGAAAATGAGCCCACCCGAGTTTTGACAATCAGCACTTAATGAATCCTCTCGCACCGTTTAAAAGGACGGCAGCCGTGAACGTGGGGGAGAGAGGCAGAGAGACGACGACAGAACGAGACGAAGCGCATGCAACCCGAAAGAGAGGCAGACGATCCTGGCGACTGAAAAGCAACCCGAAAAATACTTTTCTTATTGGAAAATAAAGAAAGTCAAAACTGCTCAAAGCCATGTCCTTCCTGGGTGGTCCCGGGAACCCTCATGACGGTGAAAGTCCACACCAACCATTGAAATTCTTTGTACAATTCAAGACTTACGGTCATTTGAAAACATCACTGCACATCATAATTGCAGCTACACTTTCCATCTTTAAAAAAACTAAAACATTTATTTGGGAATGTCCAGCGGGCCAGATTGAAAAGCTTAACGGGCCACATCAATCAATCAATCAATCAATGTTTATTTATATAGCCCCAAATCACAAATGTCTCAAAGGACTGCACAAATCATTACGACTACGACATCCTCAGAAGAACCCACAAAAGGGCAAGGAAAACTCACACCCAGTGGGCAGGGAGAATTCACATCCAGTGGGACGCCAGTGACAATGCTGACTATGAGAAACCTTGGAGAGGACCTCAGATGTGGGCAACCCCCCCCCCCCCCCCCCCCCCCTCTAGGGGACCGAAAGCAATGGATGTCGAGCGGGTCTACCATGATACTGTGAAAGTTCAATCCATAGTGGCTCCAACACAGCCGCGAGAGTTCAGTTCAAGCGGATCCAAGACAGCAGTGAGAGTCCCGTCCACAGGAAACCATCTCAAGCGGAGGCGGATCAGCAGCGTAGAGATGTCCCCAACCGATACAGGCGAGCGGTCCATCCTGGGTCCCGACGAGCGGTCCATCCTGGGTCTCGACTCTGGACAGCCAGTACTTCATCCATGGTCATCGGACCGGACCCCCTCCACAAGGGAGGGGGGGACATAGGAGAAAAAAGAAAAGAAGCGGCAGATCAACTGGTCTAAAAAGGAGGTCTATTTAAAGGCTAGAGTATACAGATGAGTTTTAAGGTGAGACTTAAATGCTTCTACTGAGGTAGCATCTCGAATTGTTACCGGAAGGGCATTCCAGAGTACTGGAGCCCGAACGGAAAACGCTCTATAGCCTGCAGACTTTTTTTGGGCTCTAGGAGTCTTTTGAACGCAGATTTCTTGCCGGGACATATGGTACAATACAATCGGCAAGATAGGATGGAGCTAGACCGTGTAGTATTTTATACGTAAGTAGTAAAACCTTAAAGTCACATCTTAAGTGCACAGGAAGCCAGTGCAGGTGAGCCAGTACAGGCGTAATGTGATCAAACTTTCTTTTTCTTGTCAAAAGCCTAGCAGCCGTATTTTGTACCAACTGTAATCTTTTAATGCTAGACATGGGGGGACCCGAAAATAATACGTTACAGTAGTCGAGACGAGACGTAACAAACACATGGATAATGATCTCGGCGTCTTTAGTGGACAAAATGGAGTGTATTTTAGCGATATTACGGAGATGAAAGAAGGCCGTTTTAGTAACGCTTTTAATGTGGTCCCCGGGCCTTAATTTTCCCCAGGTCTGGTTTAGAGTCTGGAATTTACAGTATTTTGTTATATGCAAAAGCCAAGATAGAGCTACAGGTTTTCTTATTAAAAATGAGTCCTATGGATTTCACCAATCCTGGCAACGCTTGTGTCGCCTGAAGTCTGAAATGAGGTAATAATTATTTCAGTCGGGGATTTAGACAAGCGAAGTTGTTGGCTTTGACAGGGATATGTTTCATGAAACTAGCGGCAGGAGGCAATTGTGATAAGGAGCTGGAATATGAGACGTGGCCGCTGGAATGTGTTTTCTTCTACCAACAGCAGCTGATAGGGAAACGGCATTGGCTAAATGCCACTTCCTGTCACTTCACAGGCAGCTTCGGCCATGAAAAATATCTGTATTTGAATGTACGCTTAGGAAATAATGTCATTTATTTTCAGTGCTGAAACTTCCTAATATATATATACATATATATATGTTTTTTCTACTCGTAATATCAAAATCACTGAAAACAGGGTTATCAGTTTTGGCTGAGATAGGCACCGCGACCCCAAATGGAATAAGCGGTAGAAAATGGATGGATGGATGGAATTGTTATGCAAAACCAACTTTGTTTTTACCTTTTAGTACCGGTTGTATTTGGGATTTGCATGTCATTTCTTTGTGATCATGTCTGTTTAGTTATGTTTTGTTTTTTGACTCCATTAGATCTTGGTTTTGCGCACTCTTGTTTGTTTTGTCACCATGACTACAAATTACTTTTCTCCTGTCATGTCACACACCTGTTTCAATATAAGGGTTAACCCTTATATTATGTTGAGGGTCAATTTGACCCATTTCAGTTTTTGTGTTTATCAAAGTATTGGTTATTCTTTATTTTTCTTGCTGAAATTTGGTGACTTTTCCTCATCTAGGGTCGTGAGCTGGTGTGTAAAATCTGGGCACTTTGTTGTGTAGTGGAATGTCTTGCAGAGTTTGTATACAAAGATGATGTTGCGGGTCATTTTGACCCAGACACTTTAATGTGGGTAAATAGTCAAAATAAACAAGTCTCTTTGATGTACTTGTTACTTTGATGTACAATTGTTTGTATTTTGATTGCCTCTGAGACCCAGAGTCAGGTGTGTGAAGAGAGGGACCTTTCTCACACTTGTCCTTGTTACTGTTTTCATGTCGTCTCTTTGACAAACTCAGCAAAAATGAGCTCCAGAAGGATGACATCTGGGGAGACAAGGACAAGTGTGAGAAAGTTCCCTCTCTTCACACACCTGGCTCTGGGTCTCTGAGACAATCAAAATACAAACAATTGTACATCAAAGTAAAAAGTACATCAAGGAGACATGTTTATTTTTAGATCTGAACTGCTATCTACCCACATTAAAGCGCCTGGGTCAAAATGACCCACAACATCATCTATTTATACAAATTCTGCACAAACCTTCCACTACACAACAAAGTTCATGACCCTAGATGAGGAAAAGTCACTAGATTTCAGCAAGAAAAATAAAGAATAACCAGTACTTTAATCAACACAAAAACTGAAATGGGTCAAATTGACCCTTAACATAATACAATTGGAATGTCACTTTTCTAAATGTTTATATAACCTAAAATAAAATTGTTATTGGTTTAACCTGTTTTCTTGACTGTTTTGAGTGCATTTACACAGTACGGGTCAAAACGACCCACAACATAATCAATGTCATTTTTTCCAACATAATACAAGGGTTAATCACCACAGCATTTAAGCCTGTCGTTGCCAGGCAGTCAGCCAGGCGACATCACCCTCTATCACATCCTCTACACATCCTTGCTCCGTGCTGATGATCCATGCTCTTTTCTCATTCCCCGTAAGTTTTGTTATTCATGCCATAGTTTGCAAGTTTTGTTTTATGTCCATTGTTTATGTTGTAGTAATAGTTTTGTTTCATAGCCAAATTTTTTGTACCTACTCCGTGAGCGCCTTTCGTTTGTTCCTTTTTTGAGGTAGGATTAAAATATGTCGTTACCTTCACATCAATCAATCAATCAATGTTTATTTATATAGCCCCAAATCACAAATGTCTCAAAGGACTGCACAAATCATTACGACTACGACATCCTCGGAAGAACCCACAAAAGGGCAAGGAAAACTCACACCCAGTGGGCAGGGAGAATTCACATCCAGTGGGACGCAAGTGACAATGCTGACTATGAGAAACCTTGGAGAGGACCTCAGATGTTTGCAACACCCCCCCCCCCCCCTCTAGGGGACCGAAAGCAATGGATGTCGAGCGGGTCCAACATGATACTGTGAAAGTTCAATCCATAGTGGCTCCAACACAGCCGCGAGAGTTCAGTTCAAGCGGATCCAAGACAGCAGCGAGAGTCCCGTCCACAGGAAACCATCTCAAGCGGATCAGCAGCGTAGAGATGTCCCCAACCGATACACAGGCGAGCGGTCCATCCTGGGTCCCGACGAGCGGTCCATCCTGGGTCTCGACTCTGGACAGCCAGTACTTCATCCATGGTCATCGGACCGGACCCCCTCCACAAGGGAGGGGGGGTCATAGGAGAAAGAAAAGAAGCGGCAGATCAACTGGTCTAAAAAGGAGGTCTATTTAAAGGTTAGAGTATACAGATGAGTTTTAAGGTGAGACTTAAATGCTTCTACTGAGGTAGCATCTCGAACTGTTACCGGGAGGGCATTCCAGAGTACTGGAGCCCGAACGGAAAACGCTCTATAGCCCGCAGACTTTTTTTGGGCTCTAGGAATCACTAATAAGCGGGAGACTTTTGAACGCAGATTTCTTGCCGGGACATATGGTACAATACAATCGGCAAGATAGGCTGGAGCTCGTGTCCGATCCACTCGCTTTGCACCTTAGGAAAACAAACCACATCATAGTCCACGCCTTGACACTGCATACGTGGAAATCAAACCAAAGAGGGATTGCGGAAATATTTACAAAATAATATTACTTTCTGGAAAAATAACAATTTTCCCCAAGTGTTACATCAGTGGATTATCCATCCATCCATCCATTTTTCTACCGCTTGTCCCTTTTTGGGCCGCAGCGGGTGCTGGATTCCCGTCATGCATTGCTTCAAAACTACAGCAAGTAGTAATGTCCAAAAACATAAAAGAGATGAAGCAGAAGAACAGACAAAATGAACGGAAAAAAAATAATTTCATACATATATATATGTACTGTACTGTGCAATCTACTAATAAAAGTATCAATCAATCAAGTCACGTCCGTTGTGTCCTGAGCAAGACACTTCACCCTTGCTCCTGATGGGTGCTGGTTGGCGCCTTGCATGGCAGCTCCCTCCATCAGTGTGTGAATGGGTAAATGTGGAAGTAGTGTCAAAAGCGCTTTGGGTACCTTGAAGGTAGAAAAGCGCTATACAAGTACAACCCATTTATCATTTATTATATGTGTGTGTAAAGAAATACTTAAAAAATATTTACATTTTTTGACCATTCTTCCAAAAGCACATTGGTGAGGTCACCCACTGATGTTGGTCAAGAAGGGCTGGCCCTCAGTCTCCATTCTAACGGTGTTCTATCGGGGTTCAGGTCAGGACTCTGTGCAGGCCAGTCAAGTTCATCCACACCAGACTTTGTCATTCATCTCTATATGGGCCTTACTTTTTGCACTGGTGCACAGTCATGTTGGAAGAGGAAAGGGCTTACTCCAAACTATTCTCACAAAGTTTGGAGTGTGGAATTGTCCAAAATTTTTTGGTTTTCTTGGAGTATTCAAAGTTCCTTTCACTGGAACGAAGGAACAAGCCCAATTCCTGAAAGACAACCTCACACCATAATTCCTCCTTCACCAAATTACACATTTAGCACAATGCAGTCCTAACTGTACCGTTTACCTGGCAACCTCCTAACTCAAGACTCATCCATCAGATTGCCAGTTGAAAAAGCCTGATTCACCACTACAGAGAACGCGTCTCCACTACTCTAAAGTCCAGTGGCGATGTGCTTCACACCCCTGCATCCCACGCTTTGCTTTGGACTTGGTGACTTATAGCTTAGATGCAGCTGCGCGGCCATGGTAACCCATTCCATGAAGCTCTCTGCGTACTGTACGTGGGCTAATAGGAAGGTCACATGAAGTTTGAAGCTCTGTCGCAACTGACTGTGCAGAAAGTCTGTGACCCCTTTGCACTGACCCCTTTCTGTCCATTTACGTGGCCTACCAATTGGTGGCTGAGTTGCTGTTGTTCCCAAAATCGTCCATTTTCTCATAATTTTTTAGAAAGACTTCACGACTGGATTTTTTTGCACAGGTGGCATCCTATGACAGTTGCATGCTGGAAATCACATACACCATGTTATATTTATTTTTCTATGTACCTTGTTGTAATTGTATAAATAGAGAGTGTTTTTGGTTCTTGCGGTGGAAATAAATGATGGAATCTGACGTCTAAATCAGAATTTATGAAAATATTTTCGGTTGCATTTCTAATGAAGCACTGTCGTTCATTAATTTACATTTCACATGCCCTTGGGGACTTTATGCGGAGCAGGTAGCCATTAATGAATGTTTTAAACCACAATATTTGTGATGACTGTTCGGCATCGTGGTGCCTGGTTCAATTCCTTCGAGGACGCGTCAAACGTGAACACAACAAAGGTAAGATCTTAATGGATTTATTTTAACAAAAAGGTCAGCTCTGAACAGAAATACTGGAGCTAATAAAAAACAAACCAAAATCGCTAGTATGAGAACTAGGAAGTAAAAGTAAACAACTAAGCTGGCACGAAAGCACACAAAAAACAGAAAAACAATTCCTTAGCATGTGAGCTGGAATAAACAAATGGCTAGCGTAAAAGCAAGCGGAAATATACATACGAATTGCGTGAAAGCAAAGTTTGCGTGAGAGCAAACTATGAACCCAGAAGGAAATGAACAAAGAGGCTGGCTTAAATAGGAGGGTGATTAGACAAACAGGTGTGCGTGGACCAGGAGTAGCAGGTGGACTGATGAGTACCATGGTGATGGACTAAACATGAAGTAAGTGGTTCAGAAAGAGAATGAAACAAAGATGGGAAAATAAACATGTGAAGATCCGAGTCACGGATCGCGACAATATTGTTCAATTAAGGACACTTCATATGTGTGTGTGTGTGTGTGTGTGTGTGTGTGTGTGTGTGTGTATGCTTGGGTGCCGTGTAGCTGCGAGCTACCATATTTACCTTTTTTGTAAATTAAATTGCAATTTTCCTGCACAAGCACAAACTTCACACTTTTTCATAAGTGAAACAAGTCTTTTTCATAAGTGAAACAAGTCTTGTATTTTCTCCCCGATACATTTTCTCTGGCCTGGTCTTCCTCTCTGCACACACAGTCTGCTCAACATTCCTCTGATAGATTATAATCATCTTTAATTAGAGCTAAATTTAACAATAGGCACTCTGTGGCAGCAGTGTTTCTGTCATTAGGACGACTGATAGGGAAGAAAAAGTAGAAGCTTTATTCTTGAATTGTTATGAAACTAGAGTTTAGTTTACAATAAATGACAATCTGTACTTCTAGGGCATTTTTTTCTGTTGTGTTCCGTCCAAATGGGCATATTTGATATTGTCTAAGTAAACACTATCTCGAATATATTTATTTCCTAGCAACGTCTTAAAAAGTCAGGGTTTAGGGATACATGCAAACTGGCGGGTTGCAGGTTTTTTCTGGTCACTCACACACACACACACACACACACACACACACACACACACACACACACACACACACACACACACACACAGAGGTGGGTAGTAACGCGCTACATTTACTCCGTTACATCTACTTGAGTAATTTTTGGGATAAATTGTACTTCTAAGAGTAGTTTTTATGCAACATGCTTTAACTTTTACTTGAGTATATTTATAGAGAAGAAATGTTACTTTTACTCCGCTCCATTTTTTTTTATCGATCTGTTAAGGCACGCTTTGTTTGTTTTGATTTTGTCAGACACACATTCAAAGTAGGATCTACGCATGCCTGCGTTTTAACCAATCAAATGCAGTCACTGGTGACGTTGGACCAATCAAACAAAACCAGGCGGTCACGTGACCGTCACACGTCGAATCCGACCCTAAAAAAGTTAAAAAACTTTTTGGGGTGTTACCATTTAGTGGTCATCCATCCATCCATTTCCTACCGCTTATTCCCTTTCGGGGTCGCGGGGGGCGCTGGCGCCTATCTCAGCTACAATCGGGCGGAAGGCGGGGTACACCCTGGACAAGTCGCCACCTCATCGCAGGGCCAACACAGATAGACAGACAACATTCACACTCACATTCACACACTCGGGCCAATTTAGTGTTGCCAATCAACCTATCCCCAGGTGCATGTCTTTGGAAGTGGGAGGAAGCCGGAGTACCCGGAGGGAACCCACGCATTCACGGGGAGAACATGCAAACTCCACACAGAAAGATCCCGAGCCTGGATTTGAACCCAGGACTGCAGGACCTTCGTATTGTGAGGCAGACGCACTAACCCCTCTGCCACCGTGCGGAATATGTACTGTACTGTGCAATCTACTAATAAAAGGTTCAATCAATCAATCCAAAGTGTAAAGGAAAAAAGACACTTTTTATTTCAACCGTACTTCCCGTCAAAAGCCTAAAGACTGATCGCACGGTTCCTGTCTTCACAATAAAAGTGCCGCTCCAACGCGCCTGCGCTAACAAAATAAGAGTCCCCGAAAGCCAGCGTAAACAAACCAGCAAAATAAGGAGTTTGCCGCCAATGTATTTCTAGTAAAGTGTATAAAAACAAATATGGAAGCTGGACAAATAAGATGCCAAAAACCAATGACTTTCATGTGGTATTAGACAGAAAAGAGGAACTTTTTTTCTCCTCCATTTGAAAATATGGACGTTTTCAGCAATACTGTCTGATTCCAATCAATGCAAGTCATCAGAATCAGGTAATACACCAACTTATATTCTTGTCTTCATGAAAGATAGGAATCTATATGTTAAACATGCATGTATATTCCTTAAAACACCTTTAACATGTCGACAACAACGGCAAAATAAATAAATATAAAATATATACTGTGTATATAAATGTATGTTTATATATATATGAGGTAGATCACCTCGACTTTGTCATTTATTAAGTAATTGATTAATGTTGAAAAACTTATTGGGGTGTTACCATTTAGTGGTCAATTGTACGGAATATGTACTGTACTGTACATTCTACTAATACAAGTTTCAATCAATCAATCAATCAATAAATGCCTACTGAGCCTATGGTGCTGTTAAGTTATTGTGGCTCAATTTGCCTTAATTTTTTTTATTTTCATGTATTATTATTTAATATATATTATTGTTTTAGTTGCTTAAGAGATATTCCTGGCTATGTATTTGCTAATTGCTATTTTTATGTTTTTGTGCATTACTTGTTGCCGTAATCATTAAACAAACAGGTTACTCATCAGTTACTCAGTACTTGAGTAGTTTTTTCACAACATACTTTTTACTTTTACTCAAGTAAATATTTGGGTGACTACTCCTTACTTTTACTTGTGTAATAAATCTCTAAAGTAACAGTACTCTTACTTGAGTACAATTTCTGACTACTCTACCCGCCTCTGCACACACACACACACACACACACACACACACACACACAGATGACCTGGAGTGATGCAACCACAACAATAACACAAAAGATGCAAATTATTTTGTGAATCGGTTTATAAGCCGCATCCACAAAGTTTTAGACACATATGTATAAATTGTACGAAACAATATGCAATTATTTTTTTTTATTTTATCATGTAGGACTAAAAATATTTTGTCATAGCAACATTTGACTACAGAAAAATGATTAAGGATAGCAACTGTTGACTACATCAATGATAATAATAACAATGATAATAATAACAAAAACATGTAAAAAAAAAAAAAGTAGAGTTTTGCAGAATACAAAGCCATTACAAAAAAATGAAAAACAGAGCTCAGCCAGAAGCCGATATAAATAGTAAAAAGTTAATTATTTCACTGGATTACTGAGGAAGTTTCAACTTGAATAATGCTATAAAACTGTGAATGAGTGATAATGTTAATAACAAATAAGAACAGATACTTTGCATACACTGTATTGAAGTTTTTTTTTAGTTTTTTTTTTTAGGCAAGACTTCCACAGTTTTACAAAAGTCATTCAGGGCCTGCACTGGAATTATTCTGATATGCTGAGAGAATAGCTTGTCTTTGCTGACTCATAAAGCCAAATTCACTGACTGATTAAAACACTAATGTGTCTTGTTCTTATAGGATTTGCATATGAGGGTATGGGCTTGAATTATTGTTAATAATCATATTCATTTTCGCTCTTTCCGACTCTAGCCCTGAATGACCTATCTTGAAATGACGACAAAGACATTCACGCCATTTGCTTTTACTTTGGAGTGTCAAATAAGTCAAAATTAGCAAATAAATACATTTAAATCATTAAACGTGTCATTGATTCATTTTATTTGGAATTAAATATATTTGCAATTAAATGTCTCATATTTTTTTCATATGAATTAAATTTAATAAAATAATTTAATGAATTTAATATTTATATAATTGTTTGATTCATTATTTCACACTCTAATTAGTGATTTAGTGATTTAATTAATTACTTACATTGCATCTGGCAATGCGGTCCTCTCCAAGGTTTCTCATTGTCACCCCACTGGGTTGAGTTTTTCCTTGCCCCTGATGTGGGATCTGAACCGATGACGTCATTGTGGCTTGTGCAGCCCTTTGAGACACTTGTGGTTTAAGGGCGATATAAATAAACATTGATTGATTGATTGAGGTGTTAGAGTCCCCACATTTATGAAGTGCTGACGAGCAGGTTCAAGAAATAATTATGAAAATCATAAAATAGTCCGTTAAATAAGAAAATCAATAATTAAATATTTACATTTGAATTTATCGTAAATTCTGGACTATAAGCCGCTATTTTTTTTAATTTTTTTGTTGATTTTTCTCCAATAACATCCAAAAAAAACACAAATAAATACACGAGCAGTGTACACAAACAGTGTTTTATTGCTTGTGCTATACCGCCACCTTGTTGACAAAGTTGTTCACTGCAGGTGTCCTGCCATTTACAGGCTAGGTTTTTGTTTTTTTCAACCGGAGTGCCGTTCGGCTTATATCGTTTCTACTCGTATGGATTCTTCTTTCATTTCTCCGAACAATGTTGGTGAGTTTTTTTACAATTTAACTAAAACAATTCAAACCTACTAAAGTGTCCCATGTGCGATGTACGTAGGAATGTTTTCATGCATATTTGTACATGCTATCTTAATGTAATGACGCTAGCCTCGTTAGCATTAGCTAATGTTTATTTTACGAATGTAAATTTACAAATGTCTGTTAGCATTATTAACTAGCAATGACATTATTTTTGTATTATTTCAGTTTCACACATTCCTCAGTAAATTCACAAAAAACGTCACCGTGGCATTCTTGAGTCTTTTTAAGTGAAGTGTAGTAAATTATTTTTATATAGCGCTTTTTCTCGAGTGACTCAAAGCACTTTACATCGCGAAACCCAATATCTGAGGAACATTTAAACCAGCGGGTGGGTAAAGTGTCTTGCCCGAGGACACGACGGCAGTGTTTAGAATGGCGGAAGCAGGGATCGAACCTGGAAGCCCTCATGTTGCTTGGCACGGCCACTCTACCAACCGAGCTATACCGGGCCGTTTAGCTGATCGTAGAGCCAGCTTCCGCAGTTAGCGGGTCCGTGATGATGACTTCTGTTTTGTTTGATCAGCCGTTTTACTGCCGTGTTACATAACCATTCGGAAACAATAAAGATATGTAAATAAACATTTAGAAAATATATTTTATCTGTATATATATTTGTGGTTAATAGTCTGGTGCGGTTAACATGTGGAAAAATATTTTTTTTCACCTAAAACTTTGTGGGTGTGTCTTAGTGCGCTCTACAGTCCGCAAAATATGGTTATTCCAATATTGAATAATATTGACACATTTAAGAAGTAAAATTTAAAAATGCTCCATATGGTAGATTCGAATTGTCACGCCCATGGGACCATGTTTTGTTTTTGTCATGTTTGTTTTTTCATTTTTGGACACTCAGTTCGTGTTCCTGCATTTCCTTGTTTTCTTTGTTACCATGCCAACTTATTAGTTTCTACCTTGTCATCATGTCCCACACCTGTTTGCAATTATTATGCCTGTATTTAAACCGGAAGTTGCCAGGAAGTCAGCCTGGCGACTTTACCCCTTCTCCCTTCATGCCATGCCATGCCTGCTAATCACTCTGCCCATAGTTTCCCTCCTGCTCATGCCACGTAAGTTTTTGTTTTTTCATGTCACAGTTGTTGAGTTTTGTTTTGTTGTCTATAGTCATGCCATAGTGCCAGTTTTGTTTTCTAGTCAAGTTTGTTCTCCGCCCCCGTGCGCGCCTTTTGTTTGCTTCCTTTGTTTGTAGTTTGTTAGTATAAATAAATATGTACCTTCATTCACGCCTTGCTCGTGCCAACTTTCCTTTGCTTCGGAAAAACAAATCCTGACACGAATATTGAACCGAAATTATATATTGTTATATTATTAATTTAATTAAATTCTACCAACATAATTCATTATTTGTTTGCACATGAATCTCAATTTAAATTGTTTTTTATGCATTGTGCTGCATTTTTTCAAACTACAATATAGCATTACCTCGGAATACGATTGTTGGAGTCGCTTCCTCGCTCTTCCCCTGCCACACACGTCACAGGAGTCAGGCGTGTAGATCCAAACAAAGTTTTAATGTTCCTCAAAAGGCTCATCAATAATCTTTTCAGTCCTCTCAGTCCTTCCTCTTCCTGTTCCCGGCCGCTACTGTTAAAGACGGCAGGTGATTAGACAACTCGTACTACCCGGGAAATATAATCAACTGTTCAGCTCTTCAGCACCATGGACAGGGGCGGTGACATCCACTCCCGCAGGCAGCGTTGGCCACGCCTCCCTCCACAACGATTTTAGTTGGTTTTACGGCGCAGAAAAACTTGTGTTGCAAAACAGCGCCATTTATCAAGGGTGGGTATATCGATACCAAGGTGCGTATTGGTTTCGAATCGATACAAATTCGACGTGGTCTCTCTGTCCTTCTGGCCTTTGTAATAATTGCCTACTTCAAGTCGCTGCCTTGGCACACAGTGGAGAAAGCTCAGAGCACAGCCCGAGTCATACCAGCTGATCCGAGGTCTGCAATTAATCCCACGCTCCATTGCACTGGAAAGGGAACAGGGCCTATGCGATCCGAACTGATATCTGCAGCGTCACAACACTGACGGCCACAAGAGCTAACGTACACTCTTACTCTGCAAATTGGGCAAAGGAAATATCTGACACTAAAAATACTCTAAATGTGATAAATGACAAGGGGTATTTGGGCTTTTTACCAGCTTAAGCCAGGCACTTACACAGAAAAAGCAAGGCGTGTTCCAGACTTCAGTCCTGTTGGCGGCAGCGATGCCCCGTAAACTGGGTTACCAACCACCATAAAAAGGTAAGACAAGGTACTCCTGGTCTTAAAGTACTCCTGGGTCCCCTGTTGTGCACCAGGAAATTCCAGTGTTGTCATCTGTGACATTGGGAAACTATGATTAAATTGTGTTTTACTGTTTGTTTATGCTAACTACACATATTGCTGGCAAAAACAAACACATATTCCCATTCTTCCCATCTATTTTCTGCAAGCTGTTAGAGTATTTATTCTAGTCTGACATGTTAAAAGAATAGAGGGTCTGTTCATGGCAGAGGTGGGAGTTTATGCGGTGAACACACAAGTAATTCGGGTCAATGCATTTACTTGTATGACCCATTGCAAACAACCTTCCCTAGTCATGGTGCATTAAAAAAAAAGATCCAACAAACACAAAATTTCACCAGACTTGGTCAAACATAACACAACCGGCTAACTGAACTATGTGGATATTATAAAACGTCTGTGTACAATAAAATAATGTAAATTACACCCATTTAAATCTATTTCAAAGCATTCTGGGATACAAAACACTCTTCACACGTATCCATGTTAAGCTGATGTATGTCACCGATTTATTACACACCTTAAAAGAGGTTGTCATGGAAGTAAACAAAGTGGAAGTCGAGCTTTCACATACATCTAGTTATATTATTTATTATTTTAATAACTACTATATTAAAATCCATCCATCAATCCATCCATCTATTTTCTACCACTTGTCCTGTTTGCAATATATATATATATATATATATATATATATGCAAATATATATATATATACATATATATATATATATATATATATACCTTATGCATATATATGTATACATATTGTATAAATATAATGGATATTAAAATAAGAATATCCATCTTTGGTTCAGTACTGGGTTGTGAGTAACATCATTTAACACAGTGCAGGCCCCCAATAGCCGGTGTTTCATTATTTAATTTATACCTGGGGTCGGCAACCCAAAAATGTTGAAAAATACAAATTGGACTAAAAATACAAAACATAAATCCGTCTGCAGCCTTTAAAAACATTAAAAGCCTAATAATGAAGACAACACATGACGTAAGTGTCTGCATTAGCTATCTTGGCCTACTATCAAAATGACTGTGTGTCGCAGGCTGAGGCAAAACTTTGTTGACATGAATGTTGAAATGTAATATTTATTCTACACATTTTTGCAACATTTGAAATCATTAGTAAAATGGAGGCTTCTCACAGGGTGAGATAACTCCTGGAAATTGCTGGCTTAGAATGGCCAAAGGTATAGATGTGTGTGTCTAAGTTAAAGAAAATAACAGTCTCTCTTCTTTGAATAGATTCATTTCAATCTTTGCAAGCTAGGTAACGTTTGCTGTGGTCTGGAACAACCTGGCACACAGGCAACTTTCAGAAATGCAGCCAATATTACATACAGATAATGTGTCATGAGACATGCACGTATAAATTGAATTAAGAGGACTTAAATGAAATTAAATTAGATCAAATATACCTACAAACGAGGCATGGTGATGCAATATGTACATACAGTTATCCTTGGTAGCATGTTAGCATCAATTAGCTTGCATTCATGCACTGACCAAACATGCCTGATTAGCACTCCACACATGTCAATGACATCAACAAAGCTCACCTTGGTGAATTCATGCACAGCAATAAAAGTTTGGTGAACAAAATGAGCCCAAAACGGGATGGCATGAAAAAAAAATGTCTTACAAAGTCAGAGAAAGTTTAACATGTAAACAAAGCTCGGTAACTTCGAGGACCGCCAAATTTAGTACGGCACAACAGCGCTTGCCAAATAGTGAAGCATTTTTAATACAAACAGTGTGATAACTAACAATTTCTAACAAAGTATGTGTCATGTTTTTCCTCCTACAGAAAATATATTAAAACAAAAAAACATTCAAAGAGAGCCACTAGCCCGGTGCTAAACCGCGGGTTGCCGACCCCCAATTTACACCACGTTGCTATAGTAACTGCCTCCAGATTTCCAATACGTTGCTCTCTTAGCTTGCAGTCATGCAATGACCAAATATGCCTGATTAGCACTCCACACATGTCAATGACATCAACAAAGCTCACTTTGGTGAATTCATGCACAGCATAAAAAGTTTGGTGGACAAAATGAGACAAAAAATGGATGCCATGAAAAAAAATGTCTTAGAAATTCGGAGAAAGTTTTACATGTAAACAAACCTCGGTGACTTCAGGGACCGCCAAATTTAGTAGGACAAAACAGCGCTCACCAAATAGTGAAGCATTTTTAATATAAACAGTGTGATATCTAACAATTTCCTACAAAGTTTGTGTCATGTTTGTCCTCCTACAGAAAATATATTAAAACAAAAAACTTTTTTTTTTAAATTCAAAGAGTACAGTATATTGCCGACCACCGATTTACACCACGTTGCTATAGTAACTGTCTCCAGATTTCCAGTACGTTGCTCTCTTATCTTGCATTACTGCAATGACCAAATATGCCTGATTAGCACTCCACACATGTCAATGACATCAACAAAGCTCACCTTGATGAATTCATGCACAGCATAAAAAGTTTGGTGGACAAAATGAGACAAAAAAGGGATGCCATGAAAAAAAACGTCTTAGAAAGTCGGAGAAAGTTTTACATGTAAACAAACCTCGGTGACTTCAGGGACCGCCAAATTTAGTAGGGCAAAACAGCGCTCGCCAAATAGTGAAGCATTTTTAATATAAACAGTGTGATATCTAACAATTTCCAATAAAGTGTGCGTCATGTTTGTCCTCCTACAGAAAATATATTAAAACAAAAAACTTTTTTTTTTTTTTAATTCAAAGAGTATAATGCCGACCCCCGATTTAACCTTGTTGCTATAGTAACTGCCTCCAGATTACCAATACATTGCTCTCTTAGCTTGCAGTCCTGCAATGACCAAATATGCCTGATTAGCACTCCACACATGTCAATGACATCAACAAAGCTCACCCTGGTGAATTCATGCACAGCATAAAACGTTTGGTGGACAAAATGAGACAAAAAGGGTGGCATAAAAAAAAAATCTTTTAGAAAGTTGGAGAAAGTTCTACATGTAAACAATCCATGGTGACTTCAAGGGCCGCCAAATTTAGTAGGGCAAAACAGCGCTCGCCAAATAGTGAAGCATTTTTAATATAAACAGTGTGATATCTAACAATTTCTAACAAAGTTTGTGTAATGTTTGTCCTCCTACAGAAAATATATTAAAACAAAAAAACATTTAAAATAAAAAAATTCAAAGAGTATATTGCCGACCTCCGATTTACACCATGTTGCTATAGTAACTGCCTCTAGATTTCCAATACGTTACTCTCTTATCTTGCAGTCATGCACTGACCAAATATGCCTGATTAGCACTCCACACATGTCAATGACATCAACAAAGCTCACCTTGGTGAATTCATGCACAGCATAAAAAGTTTGGTGGACAAAATGAGACAAAAAAGGGATGGCATGAAAAAAAAGGTCTCAGAAAGTCAGAGAAAGTTTTTCATGTAAACAAACCACGGTGACTTCAGGGACCGCCAAATTTAGTGGGGAAAAACACTGCTCGCCAAATAGTGAAGCATTTTTAATATAAACAGTGTGATATCTAACAATTTCCTACAAAGTTTGTGTCATGTTTGTCCTCCTACAGAAAAGATATTAAAACAAAAAACATTTTTTTTTTTAAATTCAAAGAGTATATTGCCGACCCCCGATTTACACCACGTTGCTATAGTAACTGCCTCCAGATTACCAATACATTGCTCTCTTAGCTTGCATTCATGCACTGACCAAATATGCCTGATTAGCACTCCACACATGTCAATGACATCAACAAAGCTCACCTTGATGAATTCATGCACAGCATGAAAAGTTTGGTGGACAAAATGAGACAAAAAAGGGATGGCATGAAAAAAAAAGGTCTTAGAAAGTCGGAGAAAGTTTTACATGTAAACAAACCACGGTGACTTCAAGGACCGCCAAATTTAGTAGGGCAAAACAGCGACCGCGGCCCTGCGATGAGGTGGCGACTTGTCCAGGGTGTACCCCGCCTTGCGCCCGATTGTAGCTGAGATAGGCGCCAGCGCCCCCCGCGACCCCGAAAGGGAATAAGCGGTAGAAATGGATGGAAAACAGCGATCGCCAAATAGTCTCTAATCATTGAAGCATTTTTAATATAAACAGTGTGATTTTTAACAATTTCTAACAAAGTTTGTGTCATGTTTAATATTATCCTCTTACAGAAAATTTATTAAAACAAAAAATGATTTCCCTGATCTTTTTCCATTTTTCATACATTTTTTTTTTAAACTCCAGAGAACCGCGGGTTGCTGACCCTCCATTTACACCACGTTGCTATAGTAACTGCCTCCAGATTACCAATAAGTGTCTCTCTTAGCTTGCAGTCATGCAATGACCAAATATGCCTGATTAGCACTCCACACATGTCAATGACATCAACAAAGCTTACCTTGGTGCATTCATGCACAGCATACAAAGTTTGGTGGACAAAATGAGCCAAAACAGGGATGGCATGAAAAAAAAACGTCTTAGAAAGTCGGAGAATGTTTTACATGTAAACAAACAGTGTGATTTCTAACAAAGTTTGTGTCATGTTTAAATTATCCTCCTACAGAAAATATATTAAAACCAAAAATGTTTTCCTTCATCTTTTTCCAATTTTCATACATTTTGGAAAAAAACTCCAGAGAGCCACTAGGCCGGCGCTAAGCCGCGGGTTGCCGACCCCCGATTTACACCACGTTGCTATATTAACTGCCTCCAGATTACCAATACATTGCTCTCTTGCTCCCCATCCTTTAGACCTCCATGGTGTCTTTTACTCATCCTTTTTTCCCAAGTGTTTTTTTTTTTCTTTTTTCTGCATCTCGGCGCTACAAACTCTCGCTCGGCGTGTGTCGACGGTGCGTATTCAGGTTTTAGCTGCGTCGCCATCCCATATCTCCACCCAATTTTTTACACAGTTAAGTGTCAGTTGAACTGAAATGTAGCATAAGAATTTTGACATAGCCCTGCACCCACATATGCTCACACACACTCACACACACACACACACACGCACACACTCTCGGAAAGTTCTATTTGGGGGTGAAGTAGAGTCTTGTTGTTTCCATGGTAACCTCTCAGGATCAACTCAAGGAGGTGGGCCACCGTAGCAAATGAGAACACTGCCCCCCCTTGACAAGAGAGAGGAGAATAATAATCTCAGATACTCATGCAAGAGACAAAAACAAACGAGACGTGTTTGGGTTCGAGAGCATCAGGATGCGGCAGAGGCGGGGAAAAAAGTTTGCGGGTACATATTTCTTTGTATGCTCGACCTGGACTCCAGGAAATATACAAGCTCGGCATAACCTTGAGGGCAGCATAATAAATATTTACCCTGAGTTGTGATCGTATTTATGGAAGGAACTATATATGTATTTTGTATTATTTCCTTTTAATATTCACTAGTGAATTTTTTTAAATTAATAGTTTTGATGTAGTTAAAGACAGTATTAGGCATTTTTTTTCTTTTTAAATGATAATAAAATATATATTATTTATTTTTAATGACAAAACCGTAAACCGGTGAAGTTGGAATAATTTTCAACCGTTGTGAAGTGAATTATATTTATATAGCGTTTTTCTCAAGTGACTCAAAGCGCTTTACATGGTGACACCCAATATCTAAGTTACATTTAAACCAGTGTGGGTGGCACTGGGAGCAGGTGGGTAATGTGTCTTGCCCAAGGACACAACGGCAGTAACTAGGATGGCGGAAGCGGGAATCGAACCCGCAACCCTCAAGTTGCTGACACGGCCACTATACCAACCGAGCTATGCCGCCGGTTAATCAATTGAATAGACTGCAAAGACAAGATATTTAATGCTTGAACTGGAAAATGTTGTTATTTTTTACAAATATTAGCTTATTTGGAATTTGGTGCCTGCAACATGTTTAAAAAAAAAAAAGCTAAGTTTTCACCATTTACGGTCCGTAACATCATCAAAAGGTCTCAGGAATCTGGAGAAATTACGGACCATCAATCCCTGCATCAAAAAGCGACATCAGTGTGTAAAGGATATCACCACACGGGCTTAGAAACACTTTGGAAAACCACTGTCAGTATTTACAGTTACTGTAATTGTATGTATGTAAGTGCAAGTTAAAACTTTACTATGCAAAGCGAAAGCCATTTATCAACAACACCCAGAACACTCCGGGTCCCGACTCTGGACAGCCAGCACTTCATCCAGGGCCACCGGACCTGCGCCCCCACCCTTCCACAAAGGAGAGGGGGGCAGAGCAGAATAGAAGAGAAAAGGCAGATCAACTGGTTAAAGGCTGGAGCGGGGGTCGGCAACCCGCGGCTCTAGAGACGCATGTGGCTTTTTAGCGCCGCCCTAGTGGCTCTCTGGAGCTTTTTCATAAATTAATGAAAAATGGAAAAAGATGAGGGTAAAAAATTATAAAAAAATATATTTTTTGCTTTAATATGGTTTCCGTAGGAGGAAAAACATGACACAAACCTCCCTAATTGCTATAAAGCACACTGTTTGTATTAAACATGCTTCACTGATTCGAGTATTTTGCCGAGTGCCGTTCTGTCCTACTAATTTTATCGGTCCTTGAACTCACCGTAGTTTGTTTACATGTGAAACTTTCTCCGACGTTTTAGTAGTGTTTTATGCCACTTCTTTTTCTGCCCCATTTTGTCCACCAAACTTTTAACGTTGCGCATGAATGCCCAAAGGTGAGTTTTGTTGATGTTATTGACTTGTGTGGAGTGTTAATCAGACATATTTGGTCACTGCAAGCTAATCGATGCTAACATGCTATTTAGGCTAGCTGTATGTACATATTGCATCATTATGTCTCATTTGTAGCTATATTTCAGGTCATTTAGTTTTCTTTAAGTCGTCTTAATTCAATTTATATCTTATGACACACTATCTGTATGTAATATGGCTTTTAATTTTTTGTGGCTCCAGACAGATTTGTTTTTGTATTTTTGGCCCAATATGGCTCTTTCAACATTTTAGGTTGCCGACCCCTGGACAAGAGTATACAAAGGAGTTTTAAGATGGGACTTAAATGCTTCTACGGTAGAGCGGTCCACCCCGGGTCCCGACTCTGGACAGCCAGCACTTCATCCAAGGCCACCAGACCTGTGCCCTCCTTCCACAAGGGCGAGGGGGGCAGAGCAGAAAAGAAAATAAACGGCAGATCAACTGAACCAAACAAGGGGGGTCTATTTAAAGGCTAAAGTATACAAATTAGTGTTGCGATCTGTGGCTCAGATCTTCACGTGTTTGTTTTTTCATTCTCTGTCTGACCCGTTTATTTCCTGTTTTTGTCCATCACTATGGTTACACATCAGTCCACCTGTTAGTCTCGCCCCGCACACCTGCTACTAATTTTCACCCTCCTATTTAAGCTCACCTTTTCTGTTTACTCATTCTCGGATCCTAATTTGCCCACGCGCATCAGTGACGACTCTCATCATTCGTATGTATTTTCTCGCTAGCTCTCACGCCAAGCCACTTTATTGTCTAGCTTTCATGCTAAATGTTTTGTTTACTCTTTTGTGTCCTCGTACCAAGTTCTAGTTTTCCTTGTTTTATCCTAGCTTTCACGCTAGCGTCTTTTGTTTATTTTTTCTCTTTACACCAGTATTTTTGTTCATAGACTTTTGTTATTAAATACCCTTTATCTTACCTATGCTGTGTTCTGCTTCGACGCATCCACGGGAAAACCACACCGGCATTACAATGCCGAAGAAGAGTCATCACAGTAGGATCCGAGCATCAAGTTGTTTTTCCGCGTCGAAACCACGGGAGGAACCCTTCGACTTAGGGTTGTGGTTGGAGCTCGTGGCTTGGGAGCAGGAAAGACTCGACTGTGGGCCTGAAGTCTCCTCCGAAGCCGTTCGCGCTGCCCCGAAGAAGCGGGGGGTCCAGTGGAGAGGTCCCCCGCGCGGCAGTAATGTTCCAGCACCACTTATTCCTCCCCATGGACACAGCAAGTTTCACCCCGTCCAGGATTCACCCGTCATTACCGGTAATCCTGCTTGTTTTTTTTCAAATCATTCCTTAAGCTGCCATGACACTTTTTCTGACACAAGCGATGACGTCATTTGGGGAACGCCCACCGGTGACGCAACACCGGCCTCTGTTGATGACATTTTTTCAGAAGATTTTTTTATTGTGGACGATATATCTCAGCCATTTTCCAAAAACTTGGACAGTAATAATACTTTCACACAGTATCAGGACATTTATATTGATTCTAGTCACCCTCAGTATATTGTTAATTGTCAAGATCAGCCTCCCATTACTTTGGCCCCGCCCACATCTCAGCCTATTTCACGTCCTACCCCTACGTCACCTGATTTTGAAACTGACCTAGAAAAATATAGTCCTGCCTGGATGGACGAGTGGTACAGGAGAGTTTTGATTGAACTGGAGCTGGAGGAGAAATTTCTTGCTGCTCAGAACAATCCTCTCCTCATACAGACTAATGGGGTGGAGTCTACCCTCCTCCAAACCTCCCACCGCCCGCCCTTACGGTCAGCCTCTATCCAACGGGACCCCGTCTGGAATCCGGGTCTCGAGGGGAGGGCCAGTATTACTACTAAGCCTCCTAGACCTCCACCACCGGTGTTCACCCCTGTTAAACCTGTTAAGCCACTACGGCCTCCTAGACCTCCTCCACCGGTGTTCTCCCCGGTCAAGTCACGCCCTCTTAGACCTCCTCCACCTGTGTTCCGTCCGAACCCTAGTCCTTACCCAAGTTCTTGTCCGAGCCCCAGTGTTACTGTAAGTCCTAGTCTTTGTCCTAGTCCTTGCCCGAGCACCAGTTTGATTGTTAGTCCCAGTCCTTGCCCAAGCCCTAGTTTGACCGTTTGTCCTAGTTCTTGCCCAAGCCCTGGTATGACTGTAAGTCCTGGTCATTGCCCAAGCCCTTCTCAAAGCACTAGTGTGATTGTAAGTCCTGGTCCTCTCTCAAGTCCTTGCCCGAGTCCTAGTGTTTGTCTTATCACTCATCATAGTCCTAGTCCTGCTCACAGCCAGTCCCCTAGTGCTCCTCGGCTGAAGCCGACACCTGCTCCTCGGCTGAAGCCGACACCTGCTCCTCGGCTGAAGCCGACACCTGCTCCTCGGCTGAAGCCGACACCTGCTCCTCGGCTGAAGCCGACACCTGCTCCTCGGCTGAAGCCGACACCTGCTCCTCGGCTGAAGCCGACACCTGCTCCTCGGCTGGTTTTCACGCCAGCACAAGACTCTGACCTGGTTTTCACGCCAGCACTAGACTCTGACCTGGTTTTCACGCCAGCACTAGACTCTGACCTGGTTTTCACGCCAGCACTAGACTCTGACCTGGTTTTCACGCCAGAATTAGACTCTGACCTGGTTTTCACGCCAGAATTAGACTCTGACCTGGTTTTCACGCCAGAATTAGACTCTGACCTGGTTTTCACGCCAGAATTAGACTCTGACCTGGTTTTCACGCCAGAATTAGACTCTGACCTGGTTTTCACGCCAGAAAATGTTTCTAGCCTTGTTCTCACGCCAGCACAAACTCCAAGGCTGGAGCCCACTCCGGTACCAGCACCACGACAGGTACCGGTGCCAGCTCCGCGCCGCCAAGCACCGCCGACGACGGGGCTGGAGCCCACACCAGCGCCGACGGCGGGGCTGGAGCCCACACCAGCGCCGACGACGGGGCTGGAGCCCACACCAGCGCCGACGACGGGGCTGGAGCCCACACCAGCGTCGACGACGGGGCTGGAGCCCACACCAGCACCACCGACGACTCCTGCGGCTCCCAGGCCGCCTCCGACGACTCCTGCGGCTCCCAGGCCGCCTCCGACGACTCCTGCGGCTCCCAGGCCGCCTCCGACGACTCCTGCGGCTCCCAGGCCGCCTCCGACGCCTTCTTCGGCTGCAGCACCCGCATCATCCTCGCCAGCTGCACTCGGGCCTGCTTTGGCTGCAGTCCCCGTACCCTCGCCTGCTGGGATTTCGGTGCTGAGGCGTCGTCCACCACGTCGACCACGGGCGTGGCCTCTGCGAGGTCATCCTCCTCGCCAGATACTCCCTCCTCCATGTCGGCCACGGATGTGGCCGTGCCCGGGTCGTCCGCCTCGCCGGGCACCTCATCCTGCGAGGCGGCCACTAATGTGGCCTTTTCGAGGTCGCCCGCCAAAACTTTTTCGGCAGCAGCGTTCCACCCGCCGCCGCCACATGATGTGTCCTCGGTGGATTCGGGGACATGCGATCTGGCGACCCTCCACCGTGGCCTCCCTCCGCCCTCCCTTCGTTTGTGAACTTTCTGGTTTTGGGGAGGGGGTTCAAGTTTTTGTTTGTTTTTTTAAGACATCTGGTATCTGTCTTTTGTTGGGGGGGAATACTGTTGCGATCTGTGGCTCAGATCTTCACGTGTTTGTTTTTTCATTCTCTGTCTGACCCGTTTATTTCCTGTTTTTGTCCATCACTATGGTTACACATCAGTCCACCTGTTAGTCTCGCCCCGCACACCTGCTACTAATTTTCACCCTCCTATTTAAGCTCACCTTTTCTGTTTACTCATTCTCGGATCCTAATTTGCCCACGCGCATCAGTGACGACTCTCATCATTCGTATGTATTTTCTCGCTAGCTCTCACGCCAAGCCACTTTATTGTCTAGCTTTCATGCTAAATGTTTTGTTTACTCTTTTGTGTCCTCGTACCAAGTTCTAGTTTTCCTTGTTTTATCCTAGCTTTCACGCTAGCGTCTTTTGTTTATTTTTTCTCTTTACACCAGTATTTTTGTTCATAGACTTTTGTTATTAAATACCCTTTATCTTACCTATGCTGTGTTCTGCTTCGACGCATCCACGGGAAAACCACACCGGCATTACAATGCCGAAGAAGAGTCATCACAATTAGTTTTAAGATGGGACTTAAGGCCTACTGAAATTAGATTGTCTTGTTTAAATAGGGATAGCAGGTCCATTCTATGTGTCATACTTGATCATTTTGCGATATTGCCATATTTTTGCTGAAAGGATTTTGTACAAAACATCAATGATAAAGTTCGCAACTTTTAGTCGCTAATAAAAAAGCCTTGCCTGTACCGGAAGTAGCGGACGATGTGCGCGTGACGTCACGGGTTGTGGAGCTCCTCACATCTGAACATTGTTTACAATCATGGCCACCAGCAGCGAGAGCGATTCGGACCGAGAAAGCGACGATTTCCCCATTAATTTGAGTGAGGATGAAAGATTTGTGGATGAGGAAAGTTTAGAGCAGGGGTCGGGAACCTTTTTGGCTGAGAGAGCCATACAAGCCAAATATTTTTAAAAGTATTTCCGTGAGAGCCATATATATTTTTTTTTTAACACTGAATACAACTACATGTGTGCATTTTAAGAAAGATCAACATTTTTAGAGTATAATACGTCTTTTATTCTTTTTAATAACACTGTTATTCTGAGGCTAACCAAAAATAAATAAAATATGTTTTACCATTAATCCGACTTCTTGAACAGGTGCGGTAGAAACTGGATAGATGGATGAAAATGCATGAGAATGGTTTGTATTTTTAACTTTATTTTTGACACTGTGATTACCAGCTGAATTATTCATTACTTAATGTGTTAAGCAATGTCAGCTAAGATTTATCTGAGAGCCAGGTGCAGTCATCAAAAGAGCCACATCTGGCTCTATAGCCATAGGTTCCCTACCCCTGGTTTAGAGTGAAGGACAAGAAAAAAAAAAAGACTATACAGTGGGAGCGATTCGGATGTCATTAGACACATTTACTAGTATAATCCTGGAAAATCCCTTATCTGCTTATTGTGTTACTAGTGTTTTAGTGAGATTATATGGTCGTACATGTACAACCTGAAGATCGGCCCCGCACCTTTCTTCAGCACCAGTCGACAGGTGGTGGCGATGCCCATCTCTGCCCTTCGCAAGGCACCCTCTTCAAAACACGATCTTTCGAAATAATCGCTGCATAATACACTGTACTTTGTGTGTGTGGTCCAATCCAACCATGTTTGCTCGACCGCTCTGTTCCATAGTAAAGCTTGACTGTCATCCTTCGGGAATGTAAACAAAGAAACACCGGCTGTGTTTGTGTTGCTAAAGGTGGCCGCAATACATCGCTTCCCACCTACAGCTTTCTTCTTTGACGTCTCCATTATTCATTGAACAAATTGCAAAAAATCCAGCAACACAGATGTCCATAATACTGTGGAATTATGCGATGAAAAGAGATGACTTATAGCTTGGAACGGTGCTGGAACAACTCTACAGTGCGTGAAGTCATCATACCGCGACGTTTTTGCATGATACTTCCGCCCGAAATTTAAAATCGCAAATTAATAAACTAAAACGGCCGTATTGGCATGTGTTGCAATGTTAATATTTCATCATTTATATATAAACTATTAGACTGTGTGGTCGGTAGTAGTGGGTTTTAGTAGGCCTTTAAATGCTTTTACACTAATCACTTCATCGAAATGTAGTTCATTACTACCTTGTAGTAGTTTCTCTGTGTGTGTTAACGTTTACTTTGTGATTATAAGCTTTTTCTACTTACAGCCCCACAGATTCACACTGGAAGCCAGTTGCTCACAGTTCACAGGGTTTAATATGTTTTTTGTTGTAGTTTTTGTAGTTACTTTTGTTGACTTTTCAGTCTCTCCGATCCTTCCTCCTCCTCCTCCTCCTGCACCCGGTTGCTCACTGTTAAAAGACAACAGATGAATAGTTCAACACGCACCACCTGCGCAAAGTAATCATCCGCCAGCTGTGTCTCCTCCGTCAGCACATGCCACGCCCCCGTCTGATGGCGCTCTGTTTTCAGCATCCTGGACAGAGGCGATGACCTTTCATCCTGTTCACAATCCCCTTTCACAGTGATTTTGTCTCTTCATATGTAAAGTCGCTTACCACCTTACATCAAACACACCTGAAACAGTGTTGTAACGTAAGGAAAAAGCAATTTGTTTACTCGTGACTAGAAAGTGTGTGGCGGCCTTATTCCTCACGCCGGTAATAGATCTTTCTTTACAGAGACACATAAAGCCAGCAACGCTTTAGCGTAACACCTTCCCGAAGGAGCATTTTACCACCTCGGAAAGCATATTTTCTCGAGGTGTGAAAACTTGCACGGTGTTGACCTTGGAAACGGTGTTAGCCATCTCGCTCCGTGTTGTCCTTTCCTTCTCGACAAACATTCTGTGGTATTAGCACAAGTCTGTTCCATCCACATTGATTAACAGCTATCAAACGTATGTCTTTACAAAAAAAAAAAAAAGCCCTCCCGAGACATGGAAACGTGTTTGGAACACAAAAGGGCTCACTCACGCTCGGCCAAATGTACGATGCCGGGGCCCACGTCACGCCCACAGAGAGCACGTCACGACTGGAGTCGTCAGCCACGATTCCATGCACACACACACACACACACACACTTGCAACCTAGTCGAGTCACAGAAGCACTTTAATGCAATCGCTCCATCTATTCTCCATTAAAACATACTTTGTATGATCACATTCATTTTGCTAAAATGTCCAGTTGAGAGAAGTATTTGACCTTGGATATCTGATCATCCATATTGGCAGACACATTCATTCATTCATTTCCTTCAAAGAGGTATATCAAATTGTCTGCATCTGAAAAAAAACACAAACAATATATATATATATATATATATATATATATATATATATATATATGTATATATATATATATATATATATATATATATATATATATATATATATATATATATATATATATACAAACCCCACTTCCATTTGAGTTGGGAAATTGTTTTAGATGTAAATATAAACAGAATACAATGATTAGCAAATCATTTTCAACCCATTTTCACTTGAATGCACTACAAAGACAAGATATTTCATGTTCAAACTCATAAACTTTTTTTTTTTTTTGCAAATAATAATTAACTTAGAATTTCATGGCTGCAACACGTGCCAAAGTAGTTGGGAAAGGGCCTGTTCACCACTGTATTACATCACATTTTCTTCTAACAACTCTCAATAAACGTTTGGGAACTGAGGAGACACATTGTTAATGTTTTTCAGGTGGAATTATTTCCCATTCTTGCTTGATGTACAGCTTAAGTTGTTCAACAGTCTCTGTTGTCGTATTTTAGGCTTCAAAATGTTCAATGGGAGACCGGTCTGGATTACAGGCAGGCCAGTCTAGTACCCGCAATCTTTTACTATGAAGCCACGCTGTTGTAACACGTGGTGTGGCATTGTCTTGCTGAAATAAGCAGGGGCGTCCATGATAACGTTGCTTGAATGGCAGTATATGTTGTTCCAAAACCTGTATGTACCTTTCAACATTAATGGAGCCTTCGCAGATGTGTAAGTTACCCATGCTTTGGGCACTAATACACCCCCATACCATCACAGAGGCTGGCCTTTGAACTTTGCGCCTATAACAATCCAGATGGTTCTTTTTCTCTTTGTTCCCGAGGACACAAATGTCCACAGTTTCCAAAAACAATTAGAAATGTGGACTTGTCAGACCAGGGAACACTGTTCCACTTTTCATCAGTCCATCTTAGATGATCTCGGGCCTAGAGGACCGGCGGCGTTTCTGGATGTTGTTGATAAATGGCTTTCTCTTTGCATAGTAGAGCTTTAACTTGCACTTACAGATGTAGCAACCAACTGTATTTAGTGACAGTGGTTTTCCGAAGTGTTCCTGAGCCCATGTGGTGATATCCTTTAGAGATTGATGTCGTTTTTTGATACAGTACCGTCTGAGAGCTCAAAAGTCACGGTCATTCAATGTTGGTTTCCGGCCATGCCGCTTACGTGGAGTGATTTCTCCAGATTCTCTGAACCATTTGATGATATTATGGACCGTTGCTGTTGAAATTCTTAATTTTTTTGCAATTGCACTCTGAGAAATGTTGTTCTTAAACTGTTTGACTATTTGCTCACGCAGTTGTGGACAAAGGGGTGTACCTCGCCCCATCCTTTCTTGTGAAAGACTAAACAATTTTGGGGAAGCTGTTTTTATACCCAATCATGGCACCCACCTGTTGCCAATTAGCCTGCACACCTGTGGGAGGTTCCAAATAAGTGTTTGATGAGCATTCCTCAACTTTGTCAGTATTTATTGCCACCTTTCCCAACTTCTTCGTCACGTGTTGCTGGCATTAAATTCTAAAGTTAATGACTATTTGGCAATAAATAAATGTTTATGAGTTTGAACATCAAATATGTTGTCTTTGTAGCGTATTCAACTGAATAAGGGTTGAAAAGGACTTGCAAATCATTTTATTCTGTTTATATTTACATCAAACACAATTTCCCAACTCATATGGAAACAGGGATTGTAAAATAAATATGATTAAAAACGATTTTAAAGTGTAAAAGCAATTAAAACAATAAATAGAAATCAAAATAAAAATAAAAACAACACCTGAGGAACACACAACTCACATAGTGTTAAAAGCCAAAGAATAAAATTGGGTCTTAAGACGAGACTTAAAACACTCCAGAGTGTTCCGGAGCTTAGGGCCGACTACAAATTTGCTAGATGACATACCTCCACCCCCCACCCACATCGCCTAAATTCGGAGGTCTCAAGGTTGGCAAGTATGTCCACGGCCCATTGGCACATTTTCACTTTGGGGACAAAATGCTGAAGGAATGAAAATGTCAAGACTTGGATTACAGGGTGGTTTGTTTTTCCGAGGCAAAGGAAAGTTGGTACGAGCGAGACGTGAATGTAAATACATATTTATTTCTAACACTATAACTCAAAAAGGCAAACAAAAGGCGCGCACAAGGGCGGAAGTAAAAAAAACTTGGCTATAAAACAAAGACTAGCACAAAGGCATGATTATGAAAAAAGAAACAAAACTCAATAACTGTGACACAAAGAAAACCAAAAACTTGGACAGGAGGGAAACTATGGACAGAGTGTTTCACAGGCATGGCATGGCATGAAGGGAGTTGAGGTAAAGTCGCCAGGCTGACCACCTGGCAACTGCAGGTTTAAATAATACCATGAATTGATTAACATGGACCCCGACTTAAACAAGTTGAAAAACTTATTCGGGTGTTATCATTTAGTGGTCAATTGTACGGAATATGTACTGTACTGTGCAATCTACTAATAAAAGTATCAATCAATCAATCAAAAGGTGATTAGTGCAAACAGGGTGAAAAGTAATGAGTCGCCACGGCAACAAAACAAACCAGGAAGTGCAAACATAGGAACCGATTGTCCAAAAAACAAAACCGAACATGACCAAAACAAAACATGATCCCATAGACGTGACAAAAATATACATTTGAATATTGTATAAATCAAAGAACATTACATGACACACACACACACACACACACACACACACACACACACACACTATGGTTTACTATATACAAGTTCCTACAAGAATAGAGCAAAAAAAACTCAAGTTCTTCTGCTGGCTTTGAAATCGAACAATGTTCTTTTCAACTTTGAAGTATTCGAGGAATGAAGTCAGTTCACTTTTGTTCTCGGGTACCTTTAAACCCTTTCAGAGGTACATGACTCGAAAACAAAAATAATTGCTATTCTTTTGACACGGAGAAATCTTGAAATCCAATCTTGAATCTAATCAGCACTAACGGTGAAGCTCTCTCCAGTCAGACCTCAAATATCAGTAATCTGTTTAAAAGTTCTAAAAGTCTGTCAGCTCGGTTGGTAGAGCGGCCGTGCCAGCAACTTGAGGGTTGCAGATTCGATTCCCGCTTCCGCCATCCTAGTCACTGCCGTTGTGTCCTTGGACAAGACACTTTACCCACCTGCTCCCAGTGCCACCCACACTGGTTTAAATGTAACCTAGATATTGGGTTTCACTATGTAAAGCGCTTTGAGTCACTAGAGAAAAGCGCTATATAAATATAATTCACAAAACAGGGCTTGAAAGTGTGACGTTGTAAACACAATGCATTGTGGGTCATGCCGGCGTCGTAACAGCTTGTTTACATGGCTGATTGTGCTTAAGTTTAGTTTTTTTCTTCAACAAGTTCGAAAAAAGGTGCAAAGGTGCAGAATCTTTAGCTACCACAATCGTTGTTGTGATCGCTTCAGGCCAAAAAAAACTATTTTGTGAGATTTTTCTCATTTCCAGCAAAAGCCAAGGGACTCTGGTTTTAAAGGCCTACTGTACTGAAACCCACTACTACCGACCACTTAGTCTGATAGTTTATATATCAATGATGAAATATTAACATTGCAACACATGCCAATACGGCCTTTTTAGTTTACTAAATTACAAATTAAAATTTCCCGTGGAGTTTCATGTTGAAAACGTCACGGAATGATGACGTCTCGGGTTGTAGCGGACATATTAGCCCAGCTCCACTAACGGCTAAAAGTCGTCTCTTTTCATCGCATAATTACACAGTAATTTGAACATCTGTGTTGCTGAATCTTTTGCAATTTGTTCAATTAATAATGGAGACGTCAAAGAAGAATGCTGTTGGTGGAAAGCGGTGGATTGCAGCTGCCTTTAGCAACCGAAACACAGCCGGTGTTTCTTTTTTGGTTGTAAAGCTTTAACACAGAGCGGTCAAGCGAACATGTTTCTCTACGTCAACCAGCAAGTTTTTGGATGGGAAAATTGTGATATTAAGTCCGAGTCCATGGTTCTCGCCCGGAAAAGGGTGGAGTGCCATCTCCGGGTTGGGGAGGAGACCCTGCCCCAAGTGGAGGAGTTCAAGTACCTAGGAGTCTTGTTCACGAGTGAGGGAAGAGTGGATCGTGAGATCGACAGGCGGATCGGTGCGGCGTCTTCAGTAATGCGGACGTTGTACCGATCCGTTGTGGTGAAGAAGGAGCTGAGCCGGAAGGCAAAGCTCTCAATTTACCGGTCGATCTACGTTCCCATCCTCACCTATGGTCATGAGCTTTGGGTCATGACCGAAAGGATAAGATCACGGGTACAAGCGGCTGAAATGAGTTTCTTCCGCCGTGTGGCGGGGCTCTCCCTTAGAGATAGGGTGAGAAGCTCTGCCATCCGGGAGGAACTCAAACTAAAGCCGCTGCTCCTTCACATCGAGAGGAGCCAGATGAGGTGGTTCGGGCATCTGGTCAGGATGCCACCCGAACGCCTCCCTAGGGAGGTGTTTAGGGCACGTCCAACTGGTAGGAGGCCACGGGGAAGACCCAGCACACGTTGGGAAGACTATGTCTCCCGGCTGGCCTGGGAACGCTTCGGGATCCCCCGGGAAAAGCTAGACGAAGTGGCTGGGAAAAGGGAAGTCTGGGTTTCCCTGCTTAGGCTGTTGCCCCCGCGACCCGACCTCGGATAAGCGGAAGAAGATGGATGGATGGATGGAAGTCGGCTCTTACCGGAGACTTCAGTGGATTATGGGACTTCCTCCTGCAGCTCAAAAAGGCAGCTGTGATCTTGGCTCCTCCATCAGCTTCTCTGGGAGACACTGGCGGTCACCGCAGCCATCTGACTTTCAGGTATGGCTTTAAAATCTCACTAAAACACTATTAACACAATAAGCAGATAAGGGATCTTCTACAATTATCCTAGTAAGTGTGTCTAATTACATCTGAAACGGTGCCACTGTCGCCGCCTGGAGCCGTTGCTTTTTCTTTTTTTTTTTTTTTTTGTGCTTCACTCTAACTTTCCTTGTCCACAAATCTTTCATCCTCGCTCAAATTAATGGGGAAATGGTCGCTTTCTCGGTCCGAATAGCTCTTGCTGCTGGAGGCTCACATTATAAACAATGTTCAGATGTGAGGAGCTCCACAACCCGTGACGTCACGCGCACATCGTCTGCTACTTCTGGTAAAGGAAAAGCTTTTTTATTAGCGAACTTTATCGTCGATGTTCTCTATTAAATCCTTTTAGCAAAATATGGCAATATCGCGAAATGATCAAGTATGACACATAGAATGGACCTGCTAGCCCCGTTTAAGTAAGAAAATCTCATTTCAGTAGGCCTTTAAAGCTAATAAATATAGTAGCCTGGTTAGCAGCTGTGGGTTGATCAAACATGACTTTTAACGCCATTATTATGTTAGATCCACTGTGGACTGGACTCTCACTCTTATGTCAGATCCACCATGGACTGGACTCTCACTATTACAGGGACGGCGTGGCGCAGTGGGAGAGTTGCCGTGCGCAACCCGAGGGTCCCTGTTTCAAATCACACCTAGTACTAACCTCGTCACGTCCGTTGTGTCCTGAGCAAGACACTTCACCCTTGCTCCTGATGGGTGCTGGTTGGCGCCTTGCATGGCAGCTCCCTCCATCAGTGTGTGAATGTGTGTGTGAATGGGTAAATGTGGAAGTAGTGTCAAAGCGCTTTGAGTACCTTGAAGGTAGAAAAGCGCTATACAAGTACAACCCATTTATCATTTATTATGTAGAATCCACTATGGACTGGACTGTCGCTATTATGTTAGATCCACTATGGACTGGTCACTCAATATTATGTTAGATCCACTATGGACTGGACTCTCACTATTATTTTAGATCCACCATGGACTGGACTCTCACTATTATTTTAGATCCACCATGGACTGGACTCTCACTATTATGTTAGATCCACCATGGACTGGACTCTCACAATTATGTTGGATCCACTACGGACTGGACTCTCGCTATTATGTTAGATCCACTATGGACTGGACTTTCACTATTATGTTAGATCTACTATGGACTGGACTCTCACTATTATGTTGGATCCACCATGGGCTGGACTCTCACTATTATGTTAGATCCACTATGGACTGGACTTTCACTATTATGTTAGATCCACTATGGACTGGACTCTCACTATCATGTTAGATCCACCATGGACTGGACTCTCACTATTATGTTGGATCCACCATGGGCTGGACTCTCACTATTATGTTAGATCCACTATGGACTGGACTTTCACTATTATGTTAGATCCACTATGGACTGGACATTAACTTTTATGTTAGATCCACTATGGACTGGACTCTCACTATTATGTAAGATCCACCATGGACTGGACTCTCATTATTATGTTAGATCCACCATGGACTGGACATTCACAATATTATGTTAGACCCACTCGACATCCATTGCATCCTGTCTCTCTTGGGGGCGACGGGTCCTCTCCAAGGTTTCTCATAGTCATTCACGTTGATATCCCACTGGGTTGTGAGTTTTTCCTTGCCCTTATGTGGGATCTGAACCGAGGATGTCGTGGATATAGAGCCCTTTGAGACACTCGTGATTCAGGACTCTATATATAAACAATGATTGATTGATTGATGTGAGAAAAGGTCGGAAATTCACCATTCAATTGCTGTGCGACTTATAATCCGGTGCGCTCTATGGTCGGGAAAATACTCTACTGTTCCTGATCAGGCTCACAGGGAAACCATTCCATCCCATCCGACTTGGGGTAAAAAACGTGAGCACGACTGTGGATAGGCGGAGCCGGCGGAGCCGACGGAGCGGCGGGGGGCGCTCGAGTCTGGCCCAAGATGGCGGAGAGGAGGCGGAGACGATGACCGAGCGGAGAGGCGGGGCATGCCGGGAGCGACGCTACGAGCGTGATCAGGTGCGTAGCTCGCACACCGGGACACAATTGACTTATTTCCACACACTGTATAAAAGGGGAGAAGGAGGAGAGATCGGGGCAGAAGGAGGAGAGTCCGCAGAAGCGATCGAAGAGCAACAGAGAGCGAGCCATAGACGAGGAAGATGACGACGGCGGCTGAAATAGCGGACCGTGTGTGAGCAGTGGAAAGGAGCAGCTGTCCTGAGACAAATCTTTATTGTAACCTGCTCAAAAGCCCTGTCCTTCCTGGGTGGTCCATTGAACCCGCACGACGACAGCACGCAACGTTCACAACGACGTCACAAACTCATGCAAACTTTACACAGAAAGACCAGGGCGAAGATTCACACCAGAACTTTCTTGCTTGAGGGCAGTATTGCTTATCAATGAGTTGTTTCGATCCAACCCCACCTTCATTAGGCCATTTATAACCTCGGCGATCCACAGCAAACGTTATCTCCGCGCTCCCTGGTGGAATCACTTAGAAAAGACGGCAAGCGACCGGTTTACAAGACGAAACAGGACACACCGGATGAATGACGAGAAACACGGTAAACACGGCCTCCGAGGCAGGGCGGGAATGCAGAGTAATTAGCTGCAGTGATGGCTCCTCGGCCTTAATCTCCTTAATTGCTCCGTGCTTAAAGGGGTAGGATATTAATGAGACGTCCTGCAACACAATAACTAATGCATTTTGCTCTGCCGGTCAATAAGCATACGTTAGACCGAAGTCAGCGCCAGGCTCCAATTAGGCCGCAGCTTGTCCCAATAGGCACAGGTGTTATAGATATTATAATAAAGTACTGGAGAAAGCAGCATTAGGAGGGGGAATAGCTTACATTTGACCCCATAAGTCAAACCTGGACAAAATAAGGCCCGTTAAGCTTTTCAAATATTATTTTTTTAGATCTTTAAAGGGGAACATTATCACAATTTTATCAAAAGGGTTAAAAACAATAAAAATTAGTTCCCAGTGGCTTGTTGTATTTTTAGAAGTTTTTTTCAAAATTTTACCGGTCCCGGAATATCCCTAAAAAAAGCTTTAAAGTGCTTGATTTTCACTATTTGCGATGCCACTATCCATTTCCCTGTGACGTCATACAGGGCTGCCAATGTAAACAAACAATGGCAGATAGCACAGCAAAATATAGCGACATTAGCTCGGATTCGGACTGAAGCGATTCAACAGATTACGCATGTATTGAAACGGATGGTTGGAGTATGAAAGTGTTGAAGAAGAAACTGAAGCTATTGAGCGAATAGCTATTGACGCTATTCATAGCCATAGCATGGCCGAATAGCTGCGTTAGCATCGCCGGTAAAATGTGCGGACCAAACGATCAGGACTTTCGCATCTCTTGACACTGGAGCAACTTAAATCCGTCGATTAGTAAGTGTTTGTTTCACATTAAATGTGGGTGGAAGGAAACGTAACATAGTTGCAAATGCATCTGCAGGTTATCCATACATCTCTGTGCCATGTCTGCTTTAGCACCGCCGGTAAATAGCATGTTAGCATCGATTAGCGTAGCATGTAAGCATCGATTAGCTGGCAGTTACACCGAAACCAAATATTTCTGATTAGCACATAAGTCAACAACATCAACAAAACTCACCTTTGTGATCTCGTTGACTTTATCGTTGCAAATGCATCTGCAGGTTATCCATACATCTCTGTGCCATGTCTGTCATCGCCGGTAAAATGTGGAGACACTCTGGCACATTCAATGGGGGTCTGGCGGCAGACACTTTCGCATCTTTGGGCCAGTGGTGCAACTTGAATCCCTCCCTGTTAGTGTTGTTACACCCTCCGACAACACACCGACGAGGCATGATGTCTCCAAGGTTCCAAAAAATAGTCGAAAAAACGGAAAATAACAGAGCTGAGAGCTGTTTGTAATGTGTTGAAAATTAAAATTGCAGCTGTATTACCTCGGAGACGTCACATTCTGACGTCATCGCAAAAAGAGCGATAAACAGAAAGGCGTTCAATTCGCCAAAATTCACCCATTTAGAGTTTGGAAATCGGTTAAAAAAACATATGGTCTTTTTTCTGCACCATCAAGGTATATATTGACGCTTACATAGGTCTGGTGATAATGTTCCCCTTTAAGATGGAAAGTGTAGCTGCCATTATGATGTGCACTGATGTTTTCTAATAACCATAAGTCATAAGTCAGTCTTGAACTATTTTACATATTTTAATGATTGGAGCTTTTGCATGATATTTTAGTGACTAGTGTTTTCCTTATACCTACATTATTATAGTGGGTGGTATAGCTCGGTTGGTAGAGCGGCGGTGCGAGCAACTTGAAGGTTGCAAGTTCGATCCCCGCTTCCGCCATCCTAGTCACTGCTGTTGTGTCCTTGGGCAAGACACTTTACCCACCTGCTCCCAGTGCCACCCACACTGGTTTAAACACAAATTAGATATTGGCTTTCACTATAAAAAAGCCAATGTTCACTTCACTAATTACTACTATACGAGTACGTATTTTCTATTGTTTCATTGAAAGTAAAATCAATTTCAATCAATCAATCAATCAATGTTTATTTATATAGCCCTAAATCACAAATGTCTCAAAGGACTGTACAAACCATTACGACTACAACATCCTTGGAAGAACCCACAAAAGGGCAAGGAAAACTCACACCCAGTGGGCAGGCAGAATTCACACCAAGTGGGACGCCAGTGACAATGCTGACTATAGGAAACCTTGGAGAGGACCTCAGATGTGGGCAACCCCCCCCTCTAGGGGACCAAAAGCAATGGATGTCGAGCGGGTCTAACATGATACTGTGAAAGTTCAATCCATAGTGGCTCCAACACAGCCGCGAGAGTTCAGTTCAAAGCGGATCCAAGACAGCAGCGAGAGTCCCGTCCACAGGAAACCATCCCAAGCGGAGGCGGATCAGCAGCGTAGAGATGTCCCCAACCGATACACAGGCGAGCGGTCCATCCTGGGTCCCGACGAGCGGTCCATCCTGGGTCTCGACTCTGGACAGCCAGTACTTCATCCATGGTCATCGGACCGGACCCCCTCCACAAGGGAGGGGGGGACATAGGAGAAAAAAGAAAAGAAGCGGCAGATCAACTGGTCTACAAAGGAGGTCTATTTAAAGGCTAGTGTATACAAATGAGTTTTAAGGTGAGACTTAAATGCTTCTACTGAGGTAGCATCTCGAACTGTTACTGGGAGGGTATTCCAGAGTACTGGAGCCCGAACGGAAAACGCTCTATAGCCCGCAGACTTTTTTTGGGCTTTAGGAATCACTAATAAGCCGGAGTCTTTTGAACGCAGATTTCTTGCCGGGACATACGGTACAATACAATCGGCAAGATAGGCTGGAGCTAGACCATGTAGTAGTGAAGTGAAGTGAATTTTATTTATTTAGCGCTTTTCTCAAATGACTCAAAGCGCTTTACATAGTGACACCCAATATCTAAGTTCCATTTAAACCAGTGTGGGTGGCACTGGGAGCAGGTGGGTAAAGTGTCTTGCCCAAGGACACAACGGCAGTAACTAGGATGGCACAAGCGGGAATCGAACCTGCAACCCTCAAGTTGCTGACACGGCCACTCTACCAACCGAGCTATGCCGCCCCCGTAGTATTTTATAGGTAAGTAGTAAAACCTTAAAGTCACATCTTAAGTGCACAGGAAGCCAGTGCAGGTGAGCCAGTACAGGCGTAATGTGATCAAACTTTCTTGTTCTTGTCAAAAGTCTAGCAGCCGCATTTTGTACCAACTGTAATCTTTTAATGCTGGACACGGGGAGACCCGAAAATAATAAGTTACAGTAATCGAGACGAGACGTAACAAACGCATGGATAATGATCTCGGCGTCTTTAGTGGACAAAATGGAGCGAATTTTAACGATATTACGGAGATGAAAGAAGGCCGTTTTAGTAACGCTTTTAAGGGAGAGAGTTGGGTCGAAAATAATACCCAGATTTTTTACCGAGTCACCTTGTTTTATTATTTACATAAAATTTGCTTGTTGAGAAGAATTATCTTATCAGACAGTAACTAAGTAAATATCACCCTTATTTCAGATACGTAATCGTACGAAGATTTCAGTTTTTGTATGACTCCGCCAGGGTTTGAACTCACAATCCACCGACCTCAGGGGAGATACTCTAACCACTAGGCCACTGACCTGGTGGTCGGGTGACAGAAATAGAAAAGTCAGCCAATAGAAAATAAACATCGAAGAGACAGGGTTGTTATTTACCAGTCAGATGTGCGTCTTTGTAACTTCGCTGGGTTTAGTTCGCTCAGTTAGCAATCTGTTTATACAAGTTTCCATTGGTATATGGCGTCAAAGTATTTAAAGCGCCAGTTTCCAGCTAACAATTAACGGCCCGAGATGCCGGCTAGCGATGAGTGGGGCTAGCTAGCAATCAGCAGGCTAGGTTTCTTCTCCGGTAAAAAAATAAGTATCACCAGTCCATTAGTTTATTGATATGCGACTATCATTTACGGATTCACGATCAGTTTAATTTGAAACGGTAGTACTTACCGTGGGGAGTTTTACCGTGGTTCATCATCGGAGCAAAGTCAAATATTTGGAATTTGGAAAATTATTATATTATTAATTTGATTTTATTCTTAATTATTGTATAAAAGCTTCTTGATAACATTGGAACGCATCAGACTAAATCCTGACAATGTATCTGCCTAGGTAGGTAGGTCTTTATTGTCATTGCACAAGTACAACGAAACTTTGTTTTCAGCACAAACCTGATTAGATTAGACAAACAAACAGTGTACAGGGTTACAGAACAAGAACGCTGATGGGTCGCCATAAGGCGCCCCGTAAAAGATGGGACAAAGGTAAACGTATGGGAAGGATGAGTAAAAAAATACAATCCAGACTGGGCTCCTAAGGGGGCCCAGTTTGGAGTGGGAAAAAACCTCCATGGCAAAGCACATATACATATTACAACATACATCTCGAGATATCTAGCAACAGAGCGAAGGTAGTTCAAGGTCATGGTAGTAGGTCGCAGCTCTCGGGCGCTGACCATCCATTCATCACCCCTACGGGATTAAGTCGAGGGCGTTGGATTGGGGGACAGGAGGGTGTATGTGTGGCGTATATTTTTTTTGTGGATGTGTGTTTGTGTGTATAAGCCCATAGTGTGTCTCTGTTCCGCGGCCTTGATGTATTTGCCGTCGCTAGTCCAAAGTTCACATCAAAGAGAGACAAAAAAGGGAGTTTGTTGTGTCTTCCTGCAGTGATCTTCGGGAGAGTCTCGAAGCCAGGGAAAAAAATCCAAGTTAAAATGTTAATATGCGAGTGAAACTAAAATTTGCTTTTCACTCTAAAATTGTCTATGACTGGTCCTCAAAAACTGCGGGGTAGACAGTCCGATGTAATCCACAGTTCTTCCCGCATCCTCCAATCATTTGTGGCAGCTTTGGGGTAGTTTGAAGACTGCCATCAACTTCAAATTTGTCGACAAACTAGAGCAACGCTTACTCCAATCAGCAGATGTCCTGTCGTCATAGTTCCGAGTCGGTGGATATCTTCACGATAAGAGTCGCCAGGCATGCGGCACTCCTTCTTCTCCCAAGAGTCCGTGGTGTGTCCAGCAACAACCGCTTCGTTACGACAGCAGGTTCCCCTAAACCCAAGATCTTGTCAGTTTTGTTGAGGCCAGTTAAATAGTTCCAATGTTTAGATTTGGAGAGCAGTGCAAAATAAGGCTACAAGAAAGCGTGTCTTAATGAAATTAAACAATGGATGTCCGCTATTTTTTTGCAACTTAACGCCAAAAAAATTTGAAATGCCGATTATCGGTCCTGCCAAACACCGACCTCTATTTAATAATACAACTTTAACATTTGACAACCAAATAATAAAACAAGGTGACTCGGTAAAAAATCTGGGTATTATCTTCGACCCAACTCTCTCCTTTGAGTCACACATTAAAAGCGTTACTAAAACGGCCTTCTTTCATCTCCGTAATAGCGCTAAAATTTGCTCCATTTTGTCCACTAAAGACGCCGAGATCATTATCCATGCGTTTGTTACGTCTCGTCTCGACTACTGTAACGTATTATTTTCGGGTCTCCCCATGTCTAGCATTAAAAGATTACAGTTGGTACAAAATGCGGCTGCTAGACTTTTGACAAGAACAAGAAAGTTTGATCACATTACGCCTGTACTGGCTCACCTGCACTGGCTTCCTGTGCACCTAAGATGTGACTTTAAGGTTTTACTACTTACGTATAAAATACTACACGGTCTAGCTCCATCCTATCTTGCCGATTGTATTGTACCATATGTCCCGGCAAGAAATCTGCGTTCAAAAGACTCTGGCTTATTAGTGATTCCTAAAGCCCAAAAAAAGTCTGCGGGCTATAGAGCGTTTTCCGTTCGGGCTCCAGTACTCTGGAATGCCCTCCCGGTAACAGTTCGAGATGCTACCTCAGTAGAAGCATTTAAGTCTCACCTTAAAACTCATCTGTATACTCTAGCCTTTAAATAGACCTCCTTTTTAGACCAGTTGATCTGATGCTTCTTTTTTTTTTTTCCCTATGTCCCCCCCTCCCTTGTGGAGGGGGTCCGGTCCGATGACCATGGATGAAGTACTGGCTGTCCAGAGTCGAGACTCAGGATGGACCGCTCGCCTGTGTATCGGTTGGGGACATCTATACACTGCTGATCCGCCTCCGCTTGGGATGGTTTCCTGTGGACGGGACTCTCGCTGCTGTCTTGGATCCGCTTTGAACTGAACTCTCGCGGCTGTGTTGGAGCCACTATGGATTGAACTGTCACAGTATCATGTTAGACCCGCTCGACATCCATTGCTTTCGGTCCCCTAGAGGGGGGGGGGGGTTGCCCACATCTGAGGTCCTCTCCAAGGTTTCTCATAGTCAGCATTTTCACTGGCGTCCCACTGGATGTGAATTCTCCCTGCCCACTGGGTGTGAGTTTTCCTTGCCCTTTTGTGGGTTCTTCCGAGGATGTCGTAGTCGTAATGGTTTGTACAGTCCTTTGAGACATTTGTGATTTGGGGCTATATAAATAAACATTGATTGATTGATTGATTGAAGAAAGTCAAGACAAGACAAAGAAGCAAACAGGAGAGATAAGGAAGAGGAAAGTTGAGCGTCCACCCTGGATGAGTGCCAGAGAGAAAGACAGGGCAGATATAAAAACGGTTGTCGTCGTTGTTGTTGTCGAGTTATCCAAGAAGCCTGGGGATGATCCTCAGAAGCGTGAGACTAGCTTTAAGGAGGCTTGATATCAGGATTTGTTTGCGGAGGCACCGGTGTGGACAACCTGGGAGAAAGGGGATGCAGAGAAGGTTGGGGTTGGACTGTGTGAGGTTCGGTAGGTAGGAGTTCGACTGCATGCGAGACAAAGCAGGATACAACGTTGCAGGACCGAGCTCTGGATAGGAGTTGGAGGGACGGGATTGTTCTAGATCAGGGGTAGGGAACCTATGGCTCTAGAGCAGGGGTCGGGAACCTTTTCGGCTGAGAGAGCCATGAAAGCCAAATATTTCAAAATGTATTTCCGTGAGAGCCATATTATATTTTTTAACACTCAATACAATAAATGCGTGCATTTTTAAGTAAGACCAACATTTTTAGAATATAACAAGTCTCTTATTCTTTTTCATAACATTGTTATTCTGAAGCTAACCAATAATAAATAAAATGTCATGTCTGTTGATCATGTTTTTGTTTCGCCATGTGCTGTTTGTCTTTCGGACTCTTTAGGTTCCTGTTTTTTTTCCACTCCCATGTCTGGTTTCTTTGGTTACTCATTTTGTCCACCTGTCTCTGGTGGACAAAATGCCCGCTCACCTGCTTCCCGAGCACTAATCAGAGGCGGTATTTAAGCTTGTCTTTGCCAGTCAGTCGCCCTGGCGTCAATGTGATCTTTTCTTGCTCTGTGCTGACTTGTTTCATGCCTTGCCATAGTTTTGTGCTTCATGCCATGCCAAGTAAGTTTTGTTTGATTTATGTTCATAGTCTGTTTATGCGTTAGCTTTCTTCCTTAGCCCAAGTTGTGCCTCCGCTGTGAGCGATTTTTGTTTGTATCTTTTTTTTAGTTTAAATTAAGTCATGTTTTTACCTAAATGCCATGTCCCGAGTAGTCCGTCTGCCTTCCTGGGAGAACGACCCCACAGCAAGCTGCGACCCCCACATCGTTACATAAAATACTTCTTACCAATAATGCGACTTCTTGAACAGTTGCGGTAGGAAACGGATGGATGGATTTATTTTTAGCACTGTGAATTCCAGCGGAATTATTCATAATTATCGTGTTAAGCAATGTCAGCTAAGATTTACCTGAGAGCCAGATGCAGTCATCAAAAGAGCCACATCTGGTTCTAGAGCCATAGGTTCCCTACCCCTGCTCTAGAGCCAGATGTGGCTCTTTTGATGACTGCATCCGGCTCTCCGGTAAATCTGAGCTGACTCTGCTTAACACAAAAAGTAATGAATAATTCCACTTGTAAACACAGTGTTAAAAAATAATGTTCAAAATATAAAACATTCTCGTGCATTTTTAATCCATCCATCCGTTTTTTACCGCACCTGTTTAAGAAGTTGCGTTGATGGTAAGAAGTTATTTATTTATTATTGGTTCGTGTGGGGCTTGCCCTCCTGGGGGTTCTTCAGACCACCAAGCACCGACATGAGAGCCTGTTTCAGGGTTACAATATTGTTTCATTCTTCAATAAGTCTCTCAGTTGCTTTCCAGCAATTGTCTTTTTCTCTTTCGTTCTCGCTTCTGCTCTGGCTCCAGCCCAAACCCTGTCTCTCCTCCTGGCTTTTGCTTATAAACAGAGCGACAGGTGATTAGATAACAAGGCCCAGGTGGGCCGTCTACGCACCTGTCGCCGATTTCGAGGCCGGTCCTGGCAACACCCCGCTTCGCTGCAGGCCCGCAGGCCACGCCCCCACCACAGTTAGCTTCAGAATAACAATGTCGTTACAAAGAATGAGAGACCTATTATACTCTAGAAATGTTGGTCTTACTTAAAAAATGCACGCGTTTAGTTGTGTTCAGTGTTAAAACAAATATTTTACGGCTCTTACGGAAATCCATTTTAAAATATTTGGCTTCTTGGCTCTCTCAGCCAAAAAAGGTTCCCGACCCTTGCTCTAGATTGTGGAGAGGCAGACGGAGCATTTCCGGGGCGGAGGAAGAAGGTGACTGTGATTGACTGCACCCTGGTGACCAACGGGAGAGCAGAAACCGCATGGTCAGGCCGGAGCAGCTCCTGTGGTTCTCTCACTGACTGGACATACAGACCGTGGTAGTAAAATCCAAGCAAATGGTCTTTGAGCACCCGGCCAGTGTATCTCCCCCCACCCCAAAACAAGTAAAAGACAGAGAGAAAGAGGAGCCTCCCAAGGCACAAGTCTGGATATGTTGCAATGGACTTGTAAGGTCCTCTTGAGAAGACTCCTCACCAGGAGGATCCATTACTTTATCCCGCAAGTTCCGGCCCACTGTTGTTGTTTTCTCTATCTTTGTTAACTAGGTTTTTTAAACAGATGTTTGACCTTGTCATGTTTGCTTTGCAGTACTGTGCAGTGTTCTTCTTTAAGGTAAACTCTTTGAGATTGAAATAAGAGCATCCGTGCTGCTTGCAGCCAAGCACTCCATTTTTGCCTCGGTGTAATATAATCAACAACGTTCTCTGAGGAATTCATTATTATGGCCTTCCCTTATTATAAGGGATATACAGTAACTCCAGAACAATTTTTCTCAACAAAAGAGGTTAGATATAACCTTGGGAAAAAGTTTTCCTTAAAGTGGAACATTATCAGCAAACCTATGTAAGCGTCAATATATACCTTGATGGTGCAGAAAAAAGACCATATATTTTTTTAACCGATTTCCCAACTCTAAATGGGTGAATTTTGGCGAATTAAACGCCTTTCTGTTTACTGGCGGCGATGACGTCAGAATGTGACGTCCCCGAGGTAACACACCCGCCATTTTCATTTTCAACACATTACAAACACCGAGTCTCAGCTCTGTTATTTTACGTTTTTTTGACTATTTTTTGGAACCTTGGAGACATCATGCCTCGTCGGTGTGTTGTCGGAGGGTGTAACAACACTAACAGGGAGGGATTCAAGTTGCACCACTGGCCCGAAGATGCCAAAGTGTCTGCCGCCAGACCCCCATTGAATGTGCCGGAGTGTTTCCACATTTTACCGGCGATGCTAAAGCAGACATGGCACAGAGATGTATGGATAACCTGCAGATGCATTTGCAACAATAAATTCAACGAAATCACAAAGGGGAGTTTTGTTGATGTTGACTTATGTGCTAATCAGACATATTTAGTTGCGGCGTGACTGCCAGCTAATCAATGCTAACATGCTACGCTAATCGATAACATGCTATTTACCGGCGGTGCTAAAGCAGACATGGCACAGAGATGTATGGACAACCTGCAAATGCATTTGCAACGATAGTCAACGAAATCAAAAAGGTGAGTTTTGTTGATTTTGACTGCCAGCTAATAGATGCTAACATGCTACGCAAATCGATGCTAACATGCTATTTACCGGCGGTGCTAAAGCAGACATGGAACAGAGATGTATGGATAACCTGTATTTGCAACTATATTACGTTTCCTTCCACCCACATTTAATGCAAAACAAACACTTACCAATCGACGGATTTAAGTTGCTCCAGTGTCACAAGATGCGAAAGTCCTGATCGTTTGGTCCGCACATTTTACCGGCGATGCTAACTCAGCTATTCGGCCATGCTATGGCGATGAATAGCGTCAATAGCTATTCGCTCAATAGCTTCAGTTTCTTCTTCAATATTTTCATACTCCAACCATCTGTTTCAATACATGCGTAATCTGTTGAATTGCTTAAGTCGCTGAAATCCGAGTTTGAATCCGAGCTAATGTCGCTATATCTTGCTGTGGTATTCCCATTGTTTGTTTACATTGGCAGCACTGTGTGACGTCACAGGGAAATGGCCAGTGTCTTCGCAGAGAGCAGAAAATAAGGCACTTTAAAGCTTTATTTAGGGATATTCCGAGACCGGTAAAATTTTTAAAAAAACTTCAAAAAATACAACAAGCCACTGGGAACTGATTTTTATTGTTTTTAACCCTTTTGAAATTGTGATAATGTTCCCCTTTAAAACATTTTTGTCCACGTACACCTTACCTTCACGGAATGGATTCAGCAAAGAAGTCAAACGATGTCGTATTATCATCCCGTTTAAGAAAATGTTTAAACTTAAAGTGTTTACTAGATACAATACCCATTTCCATATGAGTTGGGAAATTGTGTCAGATGTAAATATAAACGGAATACAATGATTCGCACATCCTTTTCAACCCATATTCAATTGAATGCACTACAAAGACAAGATATTTGATGTTCAAACTCATAAACTTTATTCTTTTTTGCGAATAATATTTAACTTAGAATTTCATGGCTGCAACACATGCCAAAGTAGTTGGGAAAGGGCATGTTCACCATTGTGTTACATCACCTTTTCTTTCAACAACACTCAATAAATGTTTGGTAACCGAGGAAAATAATTATTGAAGCTTTGAAAGCAGAATTATTTCCCGTTCTTATGGACTATAGTTGTTGAAATCCCTACATTTCTTGCAATTGCCCTTTGAGAAACGTTGTTCTTAAACTGTTTGACTATTTGCTCACGCAGTTGTGGACAAGGAATGTACCTCGCCCCATCCTTTCTGGTGAAAGACTGAGCATTTTTTGGGAAGCTGTTTTTATACCCAAGCATGGCACCCACCTGTTCCCAATTAGCCTGCACACCTGTGGGATGTTCAAAATAAGTGTTTGATGAGCATCCCTCAACTTTATCAGTATTTATTGCCACCCTTCCCAATTCTTTGTCATGTGTTGCTGGCATCAAATTCAAAAGTTAAAGATTATTTGCACAAAAAAAAAAATGTGTCAGTTTGAACATCAAATATGTTGTCTTTGTAGCATATTCAACTGGATATAAATCAATCAATCAATCAATCAATCAATCAATCAATCAATCAATCAATCAGTGTTTATTTATATAGCCCTAAATCGCAAGTGTCTCAAAGGGCTGCACAAGCCACAACGACGTCCTCGGTTCAGATCCCACATCAGGGCAAGGAAAAACTCAACCCAGTGGGATGATAATGAGAAACCTTGGAGAGGACCGCAGATGTGGGTGACCATTTACAAGTCGCATAAATTCCTCTAATGTAAAGACTATTTTGGAGGAAATAGAACCCAATTTGAGCTGGGACAACCACAAACAACCACTAGGTAGCATATGTGAGCAGATAATATTGTATCATCTCTTTCTATGTGCATTCTTTGCGCATTATTCAATGGAAGTGAAGGATGAGGCAAAAATGCAACCTTACTCACTAAATGGAGATTTTCGCTGACGTAATTAAGGCAAAATTAGTCACTCAAGTCTCACATTTTAAATGGCTTGTTTGGGGCAAGATTGTTTTATAAATATCCCCGCAATGCTTCCATGGTTTATTTCACAATTCCGGGACTTACAGGGATCCTAAATACACCAACCATGGACCATCAGGAAAAAAAAATGGATGATTTACTAAAATAAGAACCCTTTAAATCTGTATTCTTATGAAGAAAGTTAAGAGCAGAAGTGGGTAGAGTAGCTAAAAATTGTCCTTAAGTAAGTGTACCGTTACTTAAGAGTAATATGACTTAAGTAAAAGTTAAAAGTAGTAATAATTACGTGGCTAATTTAAGTGAAGTGAAATAAAGTGAATTATATTTATATAGCGCTTTTTCTCTAGTGACTCAAAGCGCTTTACATAGTGAAACCCAATATCTAAGTTACGTTCAAACCAGTGTGGGTGGCACTGGGAGCAGGTGAGTAAAGTGTCTTGCCCAAGGACACAACGGCAGTTACTAGTTTGGCAGAAGCGGGAATCGAACCTGCAACCCACAAGTTGCTGGCACGGCCACTCTACCAACCGAGCTAAACCACCCCAAAGTAAAAAAACTATTCAAGTAATGAGTAACTAGTGAGTAACTTCTGATTGGTTTATTATTTGCACTACTAGTTGTTGTTGTTTTTACACTCACATATGATGCAATAACAGGGCAATTATTGGCATATGCGCAGCTAAAATATTTAAAGAAAAAAAACATTTTGAACTCACCGCAACATTTTTTTTTTAGTTGGAAGTGGAATTCTTGTAGGCTGGAATGTGAAAATGTTTTACTGACACAGATGATAGTAGTCCGAGTTTGTCATGTGACAGTGAAGAAGTCTCTTCAACAAGGTAAGGGAATGCATCTTTGCAAGCGGTAAGCAATACCTTATAAATGATAATGTAAATAAATGTAGTGAGAAAAATAAAACAATTATTATATTTTTTTTTTCACAAAAATACTCAAGTAAAAGTAAAAAGTATACTGTATTAAAACTACTCAAAAGTAAAAAGTATACTGTATTAAAACTACTCCAACCACTTGGTGGCTGAGTTGCTGTTGTTCCCAAAAATTTAGATTCTAAAATGAAAGGGAGTACATGTAACGTGTTACCACCCAGAATATAAGAATATTCTCAGCCGTGCGTGCCGTTAAGTAAAGAAAAGATAAAAGATCGAGAAGACGTTGGAGTGAAAACTCAAAGTTGGTTCAGCTGTACTTAAAAGTACATCACACTTTTGTCTTTTTCAGCAGCAACTTTCCAGCTTCTCATTTGATGTTTTCAGAGAGGACTTCCTCCTCCAGAATTCCCCGGTTGACAAACTACACACAGACTTCCTCTGCCTTATTGAATAATGTCCTCTTTTTGCTTTACCGATCAACATTTGCTTGTATCACAATTGTTTTATTGTAAATAGGACATAGAGCTGCAATATATATATATATATATATATATATATATATTTACAATGGGGTTTAAAACCCAAAAAATAGAACATTTGTAAAATAATCAAAGCTATAAAATAAATTGTCCAATAAAGAATTACCATTAGCATAAAAACCACTTCACAATTCAGTACCATGAACATAATAACGTGAAAATACTGAACATGTAAATAACAAAAAACATCAAACTTCGACACACTGCCGATTCACAAGTTTAGTTACTTTTTTGCACACTGTTCCTGTTACTGATATACATTATATTGACGAAAGTATTTGGCCACCTGCCTTGACTCACATATGACCTTAAAGTGCCATCCCATTCCTACCTCATTGGGTTCAATATGATGTCAGTCCACCTTTTGCAGCTATTACGTCTTCAACTCTTTCGGCAAGGCTGTCCACAAGGTTGCAGAGTGTGTTTTTAGGATTTTTCGACCATTCTTCGACCATTGGTCGAGTAGGCCTGGCTTTCAGTCTCCGTTCTAATTTATCCCAACCCTGTTTTATCGGATTCAGGTCAGGACTCTGTGCAGGCCAGTCAAGTTCATCCACACCAGACTGTGTCATCCATGTCTTTATGGACCTTGCTTTGTGCACTGGTGCACAGTCATGTTGGAAGAAGAAGGGGTCCGCTCCAAACTCTTCCCACAATGTTTTGGTATCCTGAAGCATTCAAAATTCCTTTCACTGGAACTGAGGGGCCGAACCCAACTTCTGAAAAACAACCCCACACCATAATTCCTCCTCCACCAAATTTCACTCTCCACACAAAGCAGTCCGAAATGCACCGTTCTCCTGGCAACCTCAGAAATCCAGACTCGTCCATCAGATTGCCAGATGGAAAAGCTCCAAAAAAATGCTTTACACCACTGCATCCAACGTTTTGCATTGGACTTGGTGATGTATGGCTTAGATGCAGCTGCTCGGCCATGGAAACCCATTCGATGAATATCTCTGCGGACTGTACGTGGGCTAATTGGGAGGTCACATGAAGTTTTTATCTCGGTATTAACTGACCGTGCAGAAAGTCGACGACTTTAGAAGCATTTAAATCTCACCTTAAAACTCATCTGTATACTCTAGCCTTTAAATAGACCTCCTTTTTAGACCAGTTGATCTGCCACTTCTTTTCTTGTTTCTCCTATGTCCCCTCCTCCCTTGTGGAGGGGGTCCGGTCCGATGACCATGGATGAAGTACTGGCTGTCCAGAGTCGAGACCCAGGATGGACCACTCGTCGGGACCCAGGATGGACCGCTCGCCTGTGTATCGGTTGGGGACATCTCTACGCTGCTGATCCGCCTCCGCTTGGGATGGTTTCCTGTGGACGGGACTCTCGCTGCTGTCTTGGATACGCTTTGAACTGAACTCTCGCGGCTGTGTTGGAGCCACTATGGATTGAACTTTCACAGTATCATGTTAGACCCGCTCGACATCCATTGCTTTCGGTCCCCTAGAGGGGGGGGGGGGGGGGGGTTGCCCACATCTGAGGTCCTCTCCAAGGTTTTTCTCATAGTCAGCATTGTCACTGGCGTCCCACTGGATGTGAATTCTCCCTGCCCACTGGGTGTGAGTTTTCCTTGCCCTTTTGTGGGTTCTTCCGAGGATGTCGTAGTCGTAATGATTTGTGCAGTCCTTTGAGACATTTGTGATTTGGGGCTATATAAATAAACATTGATTGATTGATTGATTGACTTCTTTGCACTATGCCCTTCAGCATCCGGTGAACCCTCTCTGTCAGTTTACATGGCCTACCACTTGGTGGCCGAGTTGCTGTTGTTCCCAAATTTCTCCATTTTCTTATAATAAAGCTGACAGTTGACTTTAGAGTATTTAGGAGCGAGGACATTTCATGACTGGATTTGTTGCACAGGTGGCATCCTATGACAGTGCCACGCTGGAAATCACTGAAAGCGGCCCATTCTTACACAAATGTTTGTAGAAACATTCTCCATGCCTAAGTGCTGGATTTTATACACCTGTTGCTGGGCTTAGTGATTAAGACACCTGATTCTGATCATTTGGATGGGTGGCCAAATACTTTTGGCAATATATAATGTACATTATCCCAAATTCTTACAGTATCAAAAGTAGCAATATTATTATGTAATCAATATTACAGCATAAATATCTGGTATCACACAGCACATGATCTGCGTAAATGTCGGGTCAGGGGGCCCTGATGGAGGTCTGTAACAGATAGAAAAAAAACCTCTCAAGATTTACAACATCTTTATGTGTTTTCCAGCCTTGAGCGATCAAACGAGATCCAACACGCTAACAGACCCCGTAGGCTGGCAAGGGACGAACGACGTGGCTGCGATGTCAGCGTAAATTGTCACCCACTCTTCCTCTAAACACTCCACTGCTGCGTATGCGTCTGCTTGTTTAACGAGCGACGACAGGCCGGATGCGCGCTCGGGCTTGCAACTTCAATAAGGAGGCGACTCTGGGCGTGAAACTAAAGGCGCGCGCCGTGGTGATTAGAACGGAACCCGACTAACCGTATCGCCTTATGTGTCGTTAAAATAGCATAAATGTTTTTTTTTTTTAGGGGGGGGGGGGTTCTCGGGAAAGGATGGGGAAGAAAGGAAAGGGGGAAAAAAAGGAAAGAAGAAGGGAAACAAAAAATGGTTGTATATTTTTTTGTAGTTGTATTCCTTTTTTATTATTGTCATGAATTTTTGTATTGTTCTTTTTATAATCTTTTTTTTTGTTTGATTATTCCCACACTACCATTGCTTTTTTGTCACTTTTATTATGTTTTTTGTCACAGTTTACTTTTTTTTTTTTGTTTTGTTTTTTGCATTTGATCAAGCCACGAAAATGTGTAATGTGAAAAACATATTTTTTTGTTATTATTTTTTTGTATTTGTGGAGGGGGGCGTGGTCTGCGGGCCTTACGCGGAGCGGGGTGTGTAAGGACCGGCCTCGAAGCCAGCAGCAGGTGAGTAGATTGCAAAACTGGGACTAGTTATCTAATCACCTGTAACCCTTATTAGCAGCAGCTGGTCCGAGACACGTTATTGGAGTTGTGGAGAGATAGACACACGCTGGAGAGCAGAACAGAGCAGGCTGAAAAGTGAAAAGTGAGTGCATGTGAAGGGTCTGAGTAAGAAAAGTATGATTGAGTACGATGTGATTTTAATTGTAAAATTCAATAAAATATATTTACAAGAAATAAATAAATGATAAAAATGGTCGTATATATTTGTTGTTGTAATTCTTTTTTATTATTGTTACAATTTGTTTATATTTGTGGAGGGGGGCGTGGTCTGCGGGCCTGCCATGGAGCAGGGTGTGAAGGACAGGCCAAGAAGCCAGCGGCAGGTGAGTAGATTGCAAAGCTGGGACTAGTTATCTAATCACCTGTCACCCTTATTAGCAGCAGCTGGTCCGAGACACGTTGTTGGAGTTGTGGAGAGATAGACACACGCTGGAGAGCAGAACAGATCAGACTGAAAAGTGAAAAGTGAGTGCATGTATGAAGGGTCTGAGTAAGCAAAGTATGATTGAGTACGATGTGATTTTAACTGTAAAATTCAAAAAAATGTATTTCCAAAAAAATGAATAAATTATAAAAACGGTCATATATTTTTTTAGTTGTATTTCTTTTTATTATTGTTATTATTTTTTTGTATTTGTGGAGGGGGGCGTGGTCTGCGGGCCTTACGCGGAGCGGGGTGTGTAAGAACCGGCCTCGAAGCCAGCAGCAGGTGAGTAGATTGCAAAGCTGGGACTAGTTATCTAATCACCTGTCACCCTTATTAGCAGCAGCTGGTCCGAGAGACGTTATTGGAGTTGTGGAGAGATAGACACACGCTGGAGAGCAGAACAGAGCAGGCTGAAAAGTGAAAAGTTAGTGCATGTATGAAGGGTCTGAGTGAGCAAAGTATGATTGAGTACAATGTGATTTTAACTGTAAAATTAAAAAAAATATATATTTACAAAAAAATAAATAAATGATAAAAATGGTCATATATTTTTTGTAGTTGTTTTCTTTTTTTATTATTGTTATTATTTTTTGTGTTTGTGGAGGGGGGCGTGGTCTGCGGGCCTTCCGCGGAGCGGGGTGTGTAAGGACCGGCCTCAAAGCCAGCAGCATGTGAGTAGATTGCCAAGCTGGAACAAGTTATTTAATCATCTGTCGTCCTTATTAGCAGCAGTTGGACCGAGACACGTTGTTGGAGTTGGACAGAGAGAGAGAGACACACGCTGGAGAGCAGAACAGAGCAGGCTGAAAAGTGAAAAGTGAGTGCATGTATGAAGGGTCTGAGTGAGCAAAGTATGATTGAGTACAATGTGATTTTAACTGTAAAATTCAATAAAATATATTTACAAGAAAAGATAAATAAATATGGTTGTATCTTTTGTGTAGTTGTATTCCTTTTTATTATTGTTATTATTTTTGTATATTTGTGGATGGGTGCGTGGTCTGCGGGCCTGTCACGGAGCGGGGTGTGTAAGGACCGGCCTCAAAGCCAGGGGCAGGTGAGTAGACTGCCCAGCTGGGACTGGTTATCTGATCACCTGTAGCCCTTATTAGCTGCAGCTGGTCTGAGACACGTTGGAGTTGGACACGGAGAGAGACACACGCTGGAGAACAGAACAGAGCAGGCTGAAAAGTGAAAAGTGAGTGCATGTATGAAGGGTGTGAGTGAGCAAAGTATGATTGAGTACAATGTGATTTTAACTGTAAAATTCAATCAAATATATTTTGAAAAAAATTAAAGAAATATGGTTGTATCTTTTGTGTAGTTGTATTCCTTTTTATTATTGTTATTATTTTTTTATATTTGTGGATGGGTGCGTGGTCTGCTGGCCTGCCACGGAGTGGGGTGTGTAAGGACCGGCTTCGAAGCCAGGGATAGGAGAGTAGATTGCCCAGCTGGGACTGGTTATCTGATCACTTGTAGCCCTTATTAGCAGCAGCCCGTCCGAGACACGTTGTTGGAGTTGGACTGAGAGAGAGACACACGCTGGAGAGCAGAACAGAGCAGGCTGAAAACTGCATAGTGTAAAAAAGCATAGTATGATTGATTTTAACTGTAAAATTCAATATAATATATATAAAAAAAAGAAAATGCATAAACATCACACTGGGTTCCTATTGTTTTCAAATTACAAGTGCAGATGTTCGACAATTCCATTTAAACAAACCAACCCTAACCCCTTTCATCGCTGCATCTCCTCCGTCTCCATTCTCTCCGGTCGGGTGTCCCCACCTCGACCTCGTCATCTCCATCTTCTGACTCCCTCCGTGCTTTTCCGTCTTTTCAGTACTCCCCTGCTCCATCCTAATCTCGTCACCCTTCCCGCCCCCTTCGCTCCATCAGCATCGCCTCCCATTCACAGCACGAGCAGCAGCAGTCAAATTGATTTAGCCTCCGTGCTTAGGAGCCCCATCAAGTCACAGATTGGGTTTCCCGGTTACACACTCCCCCCGGCCCGTCTGCATCGCTCTATATTTCTCTCGCTGTTACTTCCACTTTATTTCTCTCATCCCAAGTTTTTGTCCGCTGTTAGTCACACTACGCAGTTTTGTACACATCCATTCTTTTTATTACCCTGCGCTCATTTAAATAAGCGAGTGAGTACGTGACTTCCAGAAAGTGTCAAGTTGAACATAACCATCCCGACAGGACTGTGAGACTTCCAACTCACGGGATTGTTACCAGGGGTGTCCCGATGCAACCTGTGCAGATTCGATACGATGCCAGTATTCGGCGATACTGACATCGATTTGATGTGTTGATTCCCTGCAGGCACAAGACTTTGATACAACGTTGATTATACATACATGGGAAGCTAACAAGCCAAATACTAGAGTCCGTGAACATTGCTCCAAAGTACGGACTTTGTGTTGATTTATTGTGTATTCAAAAGTAAACATTGACTTGTAAGATAAAACACATACACATACACACATATATATATATATATATATATATATATATATATATATATATATATATATATATATATATATATATATACATTGAAAAAAACACATGCCTTGAATCATGGTGGTGGTGTGTCTCATTTCTACTAGTTTGGGTGGCATTGGGAGAAATATATATATATATATATATATATATATATATATATATATATATATATATATATATATATATATATATATATACTAGCAAACCAAATACTACAGTATGTGAACATTGCTCCAAAGTACGGATTTTGTGTTGATTTTTTTTGTGTGGATTTATTGTGTATACATAAGTAAACATATATATATATATATATATATATATATATATATATATATATATATATATATATATATATATATATATATATATATATGTATATATATATATATATATATATATATACGCCCACCTTACAACAGTGGTAATAAAAGATGCAACCTATGCTTACAAGAGAAACTGTTTATTATATATCATCCAGATCTATCATCCCTCAACAAGCGCAGTGAAATCATTTCAACATGCCGCCACAGACGGAAACACCTCCTAAGTAACACATGAGCCAATCACCACACCCTACGCCTGCCTGTACCCACCCACTCTGTGCCCTATACAAACCATTGTATCTGAATGCTTCCATTAAAATCTCCTGATGATTGAGGGAACCCCTCATGAAACAGTTCTGTAGAGATGAAGTAGTCTTGTGATTTTTTCCCACATCTACATATATATATATATATATATATATATATATATATATATATATATATATATATATATATATATATATATATATATATATATATATATGTCTGTGTGTGTGTTTTAAGTCAATGTTTACTTTTGTATACACAATAAATTAACACAATATATATACAAAAAATATATATATATATATATATATACACACACACACACACATTATTTCCCATTCTTTCACAAACGTTAGTAGAAACAGTCTTTATGCATAAGTGCTTGATTTTATACACCAAGTGAAGTGATTAGGGCACCTGATTGTCATCATTTGATTGAGTGGCCAAATACTTATGGCAATATATTGTGTATAGAATTGTGTCCTGACATGTATCTTTCTTGAAATGGTCATATTTCGACTGTGTGCAAATCATGATTGTGATTAATTCTAAAAACAACAAAAAAGTAATCCTTTGACAGTCAGACCTTAAATGCAAACGTTTTAAGAGCTTGACCGTTTTTGCCCACCAGGAACCATTCCAGAGAGTGGCCCCATAACTCCATTAGTTAATGAGCACCAGACCTTAATGTTGCAAACACCTTTCCAAAACATTGCAAGCATTATCACTGGAGGTGAACCGATTAAACTGAGTTTTGGCTGACCTCTCTGCGTATTTGTGCGTCAGTGGGAATGTTCCCTCCATCCTGGCTACTGGTAAACAGATGTGCTTCCTGCATAGATCATCGCTAATGGTTGATAAATGACTCTCTGGGCAAATAGTCCTGCAGTTCGCCCTCATCTCTTTGAAACTCCAATTTCCTCCGTATGACCACATGATCCCAGCCTGAGAGTTTGTAAAGACTTGAAAAATAGAAATATTTCATGTATTTTAAAAAATACGAGGTCATAAAAGTTAAGATGATGATAATTTTACTACCAGATTTTAATAATTAGGAATGTTTAACAAAACCCACCAATACTGCATAAAGATGACTTTCTCTTAGTATGGGCGAACCGAGCATTTAAACGCATCACTGTACACTCGACATTGTGGTGGATTGTCCGAAGCTTAACCTTCCTCTTGTGTTAGCTTTCTGTTACCATCTCTTATGTTAACGGGTCGGTTTTGACCCATGTCTTAAATCAGCTGTAAAATACACTAAAAACAATGATCTATCATCCAATTTGTTTCTCATCTCTTGGTTACCTCGTTAGGCTTCCTTATCCTTGAAAATATTGGTTTTAATATTTTTGGTTTGGGCCATTGGGTCTTTTTTTGTCAGTATACCCCCTCGATTTCAATTTTTAAAAATAGTAAAACGAACCTCAAGAGAATCATATACATAAAAAAAAGGTTGTTGTGTTACCTAACTATTACTAAGGGGTATTAGAACACATCTCTTAAATAAATGTGTTTTATTTATTTTTTGCATTTTAAGAATTTTAACTATAGTAACATCTATGGTGTTACGGGTCAATTTCGACCCATATATATTTACTTCAAGAAAAAGGCTAAAAAGTATTTTTTTCAGCAACAGAAATCCAACAACAACCAATCAAGCAAATGAAACCAAGAGAAATAGATTACTAGTTCCAAAACTGATAAAAAAACAAAATCAGAGTGGCAAAAAGTGACACTTTTAGTGTCCGTCTTTTGTTTGTTTTTGTACAGGATAACAAGGTAAAATGAGAATCCACTAAAGCTCACATGAATGGGAGAGGAGCTGGCTGTCAGTGTGTTCAGTTTTGGCTCTTATCATTGCTTTATCATCTTATTTTTATAACTGGGTCGAAACTGACCCTAACAACACCAAGGGCATAATTTCTACCAGAGCATTTTATACTTTAGTGAAAACAACTAAAATGTTGTATTTTGTTGACAAAGAGGTTCCTGACAAAGTCAAAAAGCTTTGATGCAAAAAAATAAATGTATGTGGTGTTTTTATGCATTTAAAAACTAAAACGGGTCGGTGCCGACCCTAACACAAGACGAAGGTTAAACAGCAAACAAAGTGGATTCAGTACAAAAGTTGTATTTACCCATAATCAAAAGTACAGAGTTGGATTGAATTGCCCATGCAGACAGACAATGTCCTCCAGAGAGCTGTGGATGATCGAAATGATGCGAATCAAGCAAAATCATATCAAATATTGGTCTACTGGCTTTTTTTATGTTTCCCTCATGTGTCAAGGTCCTGTTGTTTTGCAACTGCTTTCTCCTCAACAACCTTGGATCCCTTAGTCATAACAAACAATCAAAACATTTTGTAGAATTGTTAGAGCGACCACAAATTCAACGTATATGCTCTTCCGCTGATTCAGAGGCTTTTAAGATATACTTTTTTTTTGGACTAAAACAGACACAAAATATGGTAAAAAGGTCAGAAATTCCACTACAACACAGACGTCATAACGCCATCAAAGCTCACATGTGTGCATTCACACACAGCGCCATCATTTGGGAGCCGGGGTGAGGCGATGGAAACAATAAAATAATATATTTGTGGCAGCATCAGACAAAGTTTTACTAGCACATAATTGTGGTGCGTTCAAGGACCCCCAATTATCATTTGGAACACTGTTTTTTAAAAACATAAATCATCTAATTATTACCTTACACAGGAATTAAAGGGACACCTTGACATTGTTATAATCATACAAAACCCCAAACAAGTGAAGTGAAAAACAGAATACAATGATTTGCAAATCCTTTTCAACTTATATCCAATTAAATAGACTGCAAGGACAAAATATTTAATGATGGAACTGAGAAGCTTTTTTTTTTTTTTTTGTGCAAATAATCATTAACTTAGACAAGATATATCATGTTTGTACAAAAAAACTAATTTTTTTTTGCAAATAACCATTAACTTAGAATTTAATGGCAGCAACACATTGCAAAAAAGTTGGCACAAGGGCATTTCTACCACTGTGTTACATGGCCTTTCCTTTTAACATCACTGTGTAAAAAATTGGGAACTGAGGAAACCAATTTTTGAAGCTTCTCAGGTGGAATTATTTCCCGTTCTTGCTTGATGTACAACTTAAATTGTTCAATAGTCCGGGATCTCCGTTGTCGTACTTTACGCTACATAATGTGCCACACATTTTCAATGGGAGACAGATCTGGACTACAGGCAGGCCAGTCCAGTACCTGCACTCTTTTACTACGAAGCCACGCTCTTATAAGACCTGGCTTGGCATTGTCTTGCTAAAATAAGCAGGGGCGTCCATGGTAACGTCGCTTGGATGACAACATATGTTGCTCCAAAACCTGTATGTACCTTTCAGCATTAATGGTGCCTTCACAGATGTGTAAGTTACCCATGCCTTGGGCACTAATACACCCCCATACCATCACAGATGCTGGCTTTTTTAACTTTGCGTCTATAATAATCCAGATGGTTCTTCTCCTCTTAGGTCCGGAGGACACAACGTCCACGGTTTCCAAAAACAACTTGAAATGTGAACTCGTCAGACCACAGAACACTTTCCCACTTTGCATCAGTTCATCTTTATTGCCGTGTCTGTAACAAGGCAGTAAAACGGCTGATCAAACAAAACGGAAGCTCTCCCATCAGCTAAACAGACTCAATAACTCAACAACGTTTTGCTGAATTTACTAAATTGAAACAATACAAACAGATATAACTCGTAAATGTGTTAGCATATTAGCTAATGTAACTGACGCTACTTTCATTTCACTATGATAGCACGTACAAATATGCATGGAAACACCCCTAAAAACATCAAAAATAGGACGGTTTAGCAAGTAATAATTGTTTTAGGTATATTGTAAAACTTACAAGTGAGAGCAAAAACGTTATATATAACTACAAGAGGACACGGCCATTGTACTTCCGGTTAAAAGCTCTAAACAGAAGAGCAATACTGCACCTGCAGGGAGGCAACTCATCAACAACAAACACACCTTTTCAGTGTCTTTGATTTTTTTTTGAACATTTTTTGCATTAGGGCCGTCAGCGAAGAAAAGTCCGTAAGTTAGCTGCACCGTTTTATAAGCCGCAGGGTGCAAAGCATAGGAAAAAATGTAGCGGTTTATTAGTCTGGAATTTACAGTCGTCATCTTGACTGTTTTTTAGCACATGCTCAAAAATATCTCAAGCTGAATTCAAAAGCCGATGGCTAAATCAAAGCCCGTGGATATTTATATGCTTCATAATCCGATTAGTCGACTAATCGTTAAAAAAGATCAAATTAGTCGTTGGTTGCAGCTCCAGAGTCTGTGTACAATTTAAGTAGAAACTTGGCTGCCAAGGCCAGTTTTCTGTGGACGTGAGATATTAGGACAGCTCGGGTCATGGATGATAAAGCATCACTCGTGCTAATTAGTGATTAACATTAACGTCTTGTTTTGTTGTGTCTTGCACAGATTTGTGTTGAAGCATTTTCTTGCTCGAAGGTATTATTACAACCTTCAGTGCCGCTGCGGCGGAACATTCACTTCAAACATTGAAATTCATGTTTGGTCGGAAATGCACATATACTTTGGGACCTAAATAGCTTGGAAACAAAAACAAAACAAAACCTGTTCTGGCGTATTTGTTTCCAAGTGTGTTGCTGTTTCTGAGCGTCAACACAATACAGTATGTGTTTTTTTTTGTTTCCTTTTATTGGATTACATCCAGCTCCAAGCCGCTAACTGAATTTACACTTTACTTATTAGTGACAGGAGAAATAAGGGAGTGCAGTAGTAACACACGTGAGGGAAGTCAGAAAACAGAATTATAAAAACAGAGCATGTTTAAAGTATGTCGAAAAGTCTGATAAGGACCACCATGGATCAATTGATGATTATCAGTATCATGGCAAGCAGGGTGCAAAGACCTCGCCCATGCAAAACAATGGCTAGAAATAATTCCCTGGAAATAACTATGATTCATTTGAAGATGTTCCAACATCGATGCCATATATCAGCTCATTTTTTCAACGGCCCATTCTGAAAAAAACTATTAAAAAAAGTATAATGAAAAAAAACATTAAAAAAGTGGAATAAAAGAGCAAACAAATGAAATGAAATAATAAAAAGTAGCAATTTTGACTCTGATAACACAAAGCTGCCATGCAGGCTATTTTATTTTATTTTATTATTATTATTAAAAATGTTAAATGCTAAAAAAATGAAATTGAATCAAACTCACTTTTTGTTATAAATTATTGACTTACTCAAGGCTCCACTTACTTCACATCAAATATTCCACTTTGAAATATTGTTCGAGGAAAACATTGCATATTTTGCGTGTTTTTCATATAAAAGTAAAGTATTCTTGGATAATAGAGGGCATGAAGCAAACAATTAAAAAAAAAGTTGTAAAAAATTATAATAAAAACTTATAATCAACGGATGGATCTGAAATTGATGAAGAATTTCTATATATGTATATTTTTCTGTACATAAAATATATATATATATAAATTCATGTGCGTGTTTATATGTGTATATCCATATCCATTTTCTACCGCTTATTCCCTTTCGGGGTCGCGGGGGGCGCTGGCGCCTATCTCAGCTACAATCGGGCGGAAGGCAGGGTACACCCTGGACAAGTCGCCACCTCATGGCAGGGCCAACACAGATAGACAGACAACATTCACACTCACATTCACACACTAGGGCCAATTTAGTGTTGCCAATCAACCTATCCCCAGGTGCATGTCTATGTGTATATATACCTCTATATATATATATATATATATATATATATATATATATATATATATATATATATATATATATATGTTTTATACATGTATGCATATATACATCTATATGTGTCGATATATATATATATATATATATTTGTATAAGAGAGAAAATATATATATATATATGTTTGTGTGTGTGTATATATAGATATATATACACACACACAATCTATATATATATATATATATATATATATATATATATATATATATATATATATATCTATATACATATATATATATATATTTATATGTATATAGGGCTTCAGGTGGCAGAGGGGTTAGTGTGTCTGCCTCACAATACAAAGGTCCTGAGTAGTGCTGAGTTCAATCCCGGGCTCGGGATATTTCTGTGTGGAGTTTGCATGTTCTCTCCGTGACTGCGTGGGTTCCGCCCGGGTACTCCGGCTTCTTTCCACTTCCAAAGACATGCACCAGTTGATAGGTTGATTGGCAACACTAAATTGGCCCTAGAGTCTGAATGTTGTCTGTCTATCTGTGTAACCCTGCGATGAGGTGGCGACTTGTCCAGGGTGTAAACGCCTTCCGCCCCATTGTAGCTGAGATAGGCGCCAGCGCCCCCGTGACCCCTAAACTGAATAATCGGTAAAAAATGGATGGATTGATGGATGGATGGATGGATGTATATATATATATATATATATATATATATATATATATATATATATATATATATATATATATATATTTATATATATATATATATATATGTAGGTGTGGGAAAAAAATCACAAGACTACTTCATCTCTACAGATCTGTTTCATGAGGGGTTCCCTCAATCATCAGAAGATATTGCGCTCTACCACGGTATCGAGCACTATTCTCTGGATAATCCAATCAAGACATATATATATATATATATATATATATATATATATATATATATATATATATATATATATATATATGTATATATATATATAATTCAATCAATCAATCAATGTTTACTTATTAAGCCCTAAATCATTAGTGTCTCAAAGGGCTGCACAAACCACAACACAAACCACTACCACATCCTCGGTAGGCCCACATAAGGGCTAGGAAAACTCACACCCAGTGGGACGTCGGTGACAATGATGACTATTAGAACCTTGGAGAGGACGAAAGCTATGGATGTCGAGCGGGTCTAACATGATACTGTGAAAGTTCAATCCATAATGGATCCAACACAGTCGCCAGAGTCCAGTCCAAAGCGGATCCAACACAGCAGCGAGAGTCCCGTTCACAGCGGAGCCAGCAGGAAAACATCCCAAGTGGAGGCGGATCAGCAGCGCAGAGATGTTCCCAGCCGATACACAGGCAAGCAGTACATGGCCACCGGATCGGACCGGACCCCCTCCACAAGGGAGAGTGGGACATAGGAGAAAAGGAAAGAAAGCGGCAGATCAACTGGTCTAAAAAGGGTGTCTATTTAAAGGTTAGAGTATACAAATGAGTTTTAAGGTGAGACTTAAATGCTTCTACTGAGGTGGCATCTCAAACTTTTACCGGAAGGGCATTCCAGAGTACTGGAGCCCGAAATGAAAACGCTCTATAGCCCGCAGACTTTTTTGGGGCTTTGGGAATCACTAATAACCCGGAGTCCTTTAAATGCAGATTTCTTGCCGGGACATATGGTACAATACAATCGGCAAGATAGGCTGGAGCTAGACCGTGTAGTATTTTATACGTAAGTAGTAAAACCTTAAAGTCATATCTTAAGTGCACAGGAAGCCTATATATATATATATATATATATATATATATATATATATATATATATATATATATATATATATATATATATATAGTAAATATATATATATATATATATATAATAAAGGCCAAAGGTTTGAACACACCTTCTAGTTCCAATGCGTTTTCTTTATTTTCATGACTATTTACATTGTAGATTGTCACTGAAGGCATCAGAAGTATTACACCTGTAAAGTAAAAAACACTTCAGGTATACCTCTTGAAGCTCATCAAGAGAATGCCAAGAGTTTGCAAAACAGTAATCAGAGCAAAGGGTGACTATTTTGAAGAAACTTGAATAGAATGATACTTTTCATGCAGTAAACCTGATTTAATCCAAAATTTTATGATTCAATTGGAAATCATGCAAACAGACAGTGATTATGAAAAATAGATGCTATAGTTCAAAACTCTTATACATGTTTTATTGTATTTTTTGTTGCTCAGCTGTAGGGAGAAAATCCAAGCATCGACACCATCCTCACTAAGTATTAAAACAGTGATAAAAAAATGTCATCCAACTAATTCATCAGTAAAGGAATTGACTGTCCCGATAAAGAACAAGCGATTAGTAAAAGACGATTACACACAAGAGACCAAGATAAATGTTTAGGAGGGTAAAATTAATCGATGACATCACCAAATGTGGGTGGGGAAACATATTTGAATTGATTTATCTTTCTCCATGCTTTGTTAACATTCCTCGCCTGTTCCGCCTCCTTAAGCCCGCTCCCCCCCCGCCCCGTCATCTGTTCAATAATTTCAGCCGCCAGAAATCCGTGGCGGGACGCGAAAGTGAGCTATTGAACACGCAAGGTAAGATACGGGCGAACAAAACAAATTTAAAAAAAATATGTGCCATCAAAGCAAAGAGTGACCTTTCACTGTCATGGCTGACTTTTTATTTTTTTTTTTTTTTTTTTTCGCAGATCTGTGTATTGCCAAGGACTGAGACAGACATTGATCTTTTGAACACTCAGACACGGCGGGCAGCGGCGTAATCCGCAGACAGCGGAAGCGCAGGCGGGGGCCATTGATCAGGAGGAAGGAGAAAAAAAACACATTCGAGCATAAAATAATAAAAAAATTAAAAATAAGCAAATGTTTTATATCCCGGTCAATATGCTCACTCTCAGAAAGAAGCATCGAACCATGGATATATTTAATAGCGGGGGTCTTCAACGTTTCCCTGGTCGAGGACCCTTTAACTGAAGCAAAGATGACGCGATGACCCCCTGCTTGGGTATATTTTATACAGGTAACACTTCAGTATGGGGAAGATATTCACCATTCAATCAATCAATCAATGTTTATTTATATAGCCCCAAATCACAAATGTCTCAAAGGACTGCACAAATCATTACGACTACAACATCCTCGGAAGAACCCACAAAAGGGCAAGGAAAACTCACACCCAGTGGGCAGGGAGAATTCACATCCAGTGGGACGCCAGTGACAATGCTGACTATGAGAAACCTTGGAGGGGACCTCAGATGTGGGCAACCCCCCCCCTCTAGGGGACCGAAAGCAATGGATGTCGAGCGGGTCTAACATGATGCTGTGAAAGTTCAATCCATAGTGGCTCCAACACAGCCGCGAGAGTTCAGTTCAAGCGGACCCAAGACATCAGCGAGAGTCCCGTCCACAGGAAACCATCTCAAGCGGATCAGCAGCGTAGAGATGTCCCCAACCGATACAGGCGAGCGGTCCATCCTGGGTCCCGACGAGCGGTCCATCCTGGGTATCGACTCTGGACAGCCAGTACTTCATCCGTGGTCATCGGACCGGACCCCCTCCACAAGGGAGGGGGGGACATAGGAGAAAGAAAAGAAGCGGCAGATCAACTGGTCTAAAAAGGAGGTCTATTTAAAGGCTAGAGTATACAGATGAGTTTTAAGGTGAGACTTAAATGCTTCTACTGAGGTAGCATCTCGAACTGTTACCGGGAGGGCATTCCAGAGTACTGGAGCCCGAACGGAAAACGCTGTATAGCCCGCAGACTTTTTTTGGGCTCTAGGAATCACTAATAAGCCGGAGTCTTTTGAACGCAGATTTCTTGCCGGGACATATGGTACAATACAATCGGCAAGATAGGCTGGAGCTAGACCGTGTAGTATTTTATACGTAAGTAGTAAAACCTTGAAGTCACATCTTAAGTGCACAGGAAGCCAGTGCAGGTGAGCCAGTACAGGCGTAATATGATCAAACTTTCTTGTTCTTGTCAAAAGTCTAGCAGCCGCATTTTGTACCAACTGTAATCTTTTAATGCTAGACATGGGGGGACCCGAAAATAATACGTTACAGTAATCGAGACGAGACGTAACAAACGCATGGATAATGATCTCATTAATTAGTTGCTTATTAGAAGTCATTATTAAATACTAATTAATGCCTCATTGAACCTTGTCAGGTTCAAACACTGATGACATTTATTAAACAGGACAAGAAGCAAGGAATCAAACAGAGACAGAATTCAATTTGGCTCCATGAAGAGAAACGTGTACATCTATACCCTTGTGCAGTGTCTTTACTCTCTGCCAAAAGATTGTTCGTCTCCTCTAATATTTGGACTTTCCCTGATTACATGGCAACAGCTGTCTGTAAAGGGACGGGGTCGTAAACAGCCATCGCCTTCGATTACAAAACAGTTCAAAAGAAAAGGTCGGTTCTGTCAGGCTTGTCCCTGTCAGTTTTGGTCTATGTCTTGTGTTTCCTATGCATTTGTTTCTAGTTCCTGTCAGCACTCTTATTTTGGTTCTGTTTCCTGTTTGTCTCCCTGAGTGCTGTGTAACCCTCAGCTGTGGCTTATAGGCACCTGGCCACACCTGGGATCAATCAGCCAGCCACTATTTAAGACCTGTTTTCTCCTCCAGTCAGGGCTGGATTATTGTCGTGTCAATGTCATTTTTTACTTGTCATTCCTACTGGTCGTGTGATTTCAGCGTAGCGGTAAGCTATATTTGGTAGATGTTTGTAGCTTACTGTTTTTGTTCCCTGCTTCCGATTTGTTTGTTAATAGCCCTTAGTTTGTTATATCCGCCCATTTGCGTGCTTTTTTGTTTGTACCCTTTGTTCTAGTTCTAGTATTTTAAATTAAATTATGTTTTCCTGCAAAATGCCTCCCTCCTTCTCTCCATCTTGGGGTTCGTCATCAAATAACTCCGACAGGTTCAAAAAAGAGGTGGTAAAAAGAGTTCAAAGAAGAGGTTCGTAAAAGAGTTCAAAAAATAGGTTTGTTAAAGAGTTAAAAAAAAGAGGTCTGGAATTTGAGCAGATCGTGCCTTCTCTCCACTTTGTAGTTCTTGGGTCAAAACAACTTTCTGTTGATTGCAATACATGAAAAAAACAGAAGACCTCCGTGTGGCTTCCCATCCTACAGCCTTGTTCTAGGTAGATCAAAGAGAGCTTTTGTCTCCTCGCCGGGAACTCATTGCAACAAGGTTTTGTGATAACTTAGATACACTTATTCTGACAGCCTTATTATACAACCAGTAAGCCTTAAACTAAGAGTCTTCCCTCAATAACCTCAGAATTATTGCTTATTAGTAACCCTAACCCTAACCCCAACCCTAACCCTTAATGTGTCCCTGGTGGACAAATAACTCTAAATTATTGCTTATTAGTAGTTATTGCTTATTAGTCCATCCATCCGTCCATCATCTTCCGCTTTTCCGAGGTCGGGTCGCGGGGGCAACAGCCTAAGCCGGGAAACCCAGACTTTCCTCTCCCCAGCCACTTCGTCTAGCTCTCCCCGGGTTATCCCGAGGCGTTCCCAGGCCAGCCGGGAGACGTAGTCTTCCCAACGTGTCCTGGGTCTTCCCCGTGGCCTCCTACCGGTTGGACGTGCCCTAAACACCTCCCTAGGGAGGCGTTCGGGTGGCATCCTGACCAGATGCCCGAACCACCTCATCTGGCTCCTCTCGATGTGAAGGAGCAGCGGCTTTATTTTGAGTTCCTCCCGGATGGCAGAGCTTCTCACCCTATCTCTAAGGGAGAGCCCCGCCACACGGCGGAGGAAACTCATTTCGGCCGCTTGTACACGTGATCTTATCCTTTCGGTCATGACCCAAAGCTCATGACCATAGGTGAGGATGGGAACGTAGATCGACCGGTAAATTGAGAGTTTTGCCTTCCGGCTCAGCTCCTTCTTCACCACAACGGATCGATACAACGTCCGCATTACTGAAGACGCCACACCAATCCGCCTGTCGATCTCACGATCCACTCTTCCCCCACTCGTGAACAAGACTCCTAGGTACTTGAACTCCTCCACTTGGGGCAGGGTCTCCTCCCCAACCCGGAGATGGCACTCCACCCTTTTCCGGGCGAGAACCATGGACTCGGACTTGGAGGTGCTCATTAGTCCCCAATGTCAAAATAACTCTAAATTAAGTATTTGTTACTTAGAATATGTTCCCCATACTAAAGTGTTAACTGTATACAATTTGGGTTTTTAATCGTTGACAGGTAAATGAATATTGCACAGGTGTTCCTCAGGTTGTGAATGAGTTCCAACCCTACAGAGTGATGTAATCCCAGTTTTACTCGAAAGTACCAGAAGAGTGGAAAAACAAATCACCTCTATATTAAAGCTATTTTTTTATGATTTATCATACAAGAGATGACTAAAATAATACCAATCTCACGAAGATTCCCGAGCTATATTGAGAGTTAATGAGGAAGCCAGTCACCAGGAACCAAAAATCCCTTCACCATCAACAACAATGCTAATGATACAGACTCTGTGAGAGCCAACAACAATTACTTTAGGGAAAATTTTGATGCAAAAACCGTATATTTTTGAGCCCGAACACAAAGAGGATGAGCAATACATTTTAGAAGCCCAATGCTACCTGGAAGCAGCCCTAATGTGACATCCGCAGCATTGCTAGGTGTTAAGTTAAAGTGAAACTACCAATGATTATCACACACACACTAGGTGTAGTGAAATGTGTCCTCTGCATTTGACCCAGCCCCTTGTTCACCCCCTGGGAGGTGAGGGGAGCAGTGGGCAGCAGCGGTGGCCACGCCCGGGAATCATTTTTGGTGATTTAACCCCCAATTCCAACCCTTGATACTGAGTGCCAAGCAGGGAGTTAACGGGTCCCATTTTTATAGTCTTTGGCGTGACTCGGCCGGGGTTTGAACTCACAACCAACCGATCTCAGGGTGGGCATTCTAACCACTACGCCAATGAGTAGCAAACTAACCATAATAAACATTCACCGTACAATTTCCATTCTTGCTGGGTTGACGACCGACGGGACCTCACGTAAATCCGTTTGGAGGAAGATTCAATCACAAAATCACAAAAAAATGTTGCTGCAATTACCGACTTTTTGTCTCATTTTCGCCCCTTCGGAGATGTCAAAGTCGACCAGCCTGTGGGTTGGGTTTGACAGTTGAAATGCCATTTTATGTATAACTATGTAGCGCTCACCAACTGTACCAGTTTACACCACTGCACAAAGAATCAATCAATCAATGTTAATTTATATAGCCCTAAATCACAAATGTCTCAAAGGACTGTACAAACCATTACGACTACGACATCCTCGGAAGAACCCACAAAAGGGCAAGGAAAACTCACACCCAGTGGGCAGGGAGAATTCACATCCAGTGGGACGCCAGTGACAATGCTGACTATGAGAAACCTTGGAGAGGACCTCAGAAGTGGGCAACCCCCCTCCCTCCCCTAGTGGACCGAAAGCAATGGATGTCGAGCGGGTCTATCATGGTACTGTGAAAGTTCAATCCATAGTGGCTCCAACACAGCCGCGAGAGTTCAGTTCAAAGCGGATCCAAGACAGCAGCGAGAGTCCTGTCCACAGGAAACCATCTCAAGCGGAGGCAGATCAGCAGCGTAGAGATGTCCCCAACCGATACAGGTGAGCGGTCGATCCTGGGTCCAGATGAGCGGTCCATCCTGGGTCTCGACTCTGGACAGCCAGTACTTCATCCATTGTCATCGGACCGGACCCCCTCCACAAGGGAGGGGGGGACATAGGAGAAAAAGAAAAGAAACGGCAGATCAACTGGTCTAAGAAGGAGGACTATTTAAAGGCTAGAGTATACAGATGAGTTTTAAGGTGAGACTTAAATGCTTCTACTGAGGTAGCATCTCGAACTGTTACCGGGAGGGCATTCCAGAGTACTGGAGCCCGAACGAAAAACGTTCTATAGCCCGCAGACTTTTTTGGGACTTTAGGAATCACTAATAAGCCGGAGTCTTTTGAACGCAGACTTCTTGCCGGGACATATGGTACAATACAATCGGCAAGATAGGATGGAGCTAGACCGTGTAGTATTTTATACGTAAGTAGTAAAACCTTAAAGTCACATCTGAAGTGCACAGGAAGCCAGTGCAGGTGAGCCAGTACAGGCGTAATGTGATCAAACTTTCTTGTTCTTGTCAAAAGTCTAGCAGCCGCATTTTGTACCAACTGTAATCTTTTAATGCTAGACATGGGGAGACCCGAAAATAATACGTTACAGTAATCGAGACGAGACGTAACAAACGCATGGATAATGATCTCGGCGTCTTTAGTGGACAAAATGGAGCGAATTTTAGCGATATTACGGAGATGAAAGAAAGCCGTTTTAGTAACGCTTTTAATGTGTGACTCAAAGGAGAGAGTTGGGTCGAAGATAATACCCAGACTTTTTACCGAGTCACCTTGTTTTATTATTTGGTTGTCAAATGTTAAAGTTGTATTATTAAATAGAGGTCGGTGTCTAGCAGGACCGATAATCAGCATTTCCGTTTTTTTGGCGTTAAGTTGCAAAAAATTAGCGGACATCCATTATTTAATATCATTAAGACACGCCTCCAGCTGACTACAGTCCGGCGTGTTGGTCAGCTTTAGGGGCATGTAGAGTTGGGTGTCATCAGCATAACAGTGAAAGCTAATACCGTATTTGCGTATGACGTCACCCAGCGGCAGCATGTAGATGCTGAAGAGTGCAGGGCCCAGGACCGAACCCTGGGGAACTCCAAATGTTACCTTAACATAGTCCGAGGTCACACTGTTATGGGAGACGCACTGCACCCTGTCAGTAAGATAAGAGTTAAACCACGACAGGGCTAAGTCCGACATACCAATTCGTGTTTTGATACGCTCTAATAAAATATTATATATAAAGAATACTCACTTAAAGCTCACCTGATACATATGGGTTTTTAAATAGACGGTGTCCATCATGCAGCTGTCGTAGTCGACCTCAGTTGTCAAATTTTACAAACGACCAAGCTACAAAAAACATTTGGGGTCAGTTCTCTCCAGTCTGTGGTTTTCAGCCCTATTGTGTCCGCCTTAATAGTTTTGTGCGGATTATGTCACACGTGCTTCCGACTCCATTCACCGGCCAGTTGACTTTCATTTCAGATGTGCATATTCAACCTTCTAAAGGCTCTTCCTGACAGGCAACGTCCTCCAGAAGGTAAATGATGACATATCTTCTCAGAGTTCCCGTCATGTTGTGAGGCAGCTGGAATGTTAAGTGTTCCTTGCCAAGCTTTTCTGGCTCATGCAATTGTGATCAGGCTAAACAGAATCATTCAGAGCGTGATTACTGATTAGAATGGACGTTTTCATTTCTGCGGTGTTATCATAGCTGGACAAAAAAAGTGCCTTTTTTAAAATTTACTTATTGTTATCTGATTGGTTATGAGTTGTATCCAGTCACCTTCCAAAGTAGAGTTGTATTAGTATAGTACCACGATACTAATGAATCATATTCGGTACTATACCGCCTCCGAAAAGTACTGGTCCCCAACCCGTCGTCGGCACGTTGTGTCATTGCTGGTTTACGCCATCGGTGGATCTACACCTAACATCCACTGTAATGATACCAAGTACAGGAGCGCATCTCGTCGATACGACTATAATTGCGTCGATATTTCATGGCATCAACACATCTTTCCTAAACGCATGATGCCTTTGAATGTATGATCCTGTAACAACTTGGTATCAGATTGATACCCAAATGTGTCGTATCATCCAAAACTAATGTAAAGCATCCAAAAAAACTGAAAAATAAGTGATTATTACATTTGAACAGAAGTGATAGAACATGTTGAAAGAGAAAGTAAGTAGATATTAACAGTAAATAAAGCTGAGTAATTATTAATTTTCTACCACTTGTCCATCATAATTTTGACAAAAATAATAGAATGAAAAATGACACAATATGCATATGTCAGCAGATTAAAATTAGGAACCCATCCATCCATCCATTTTCTACCACTTATTCCCTTTTGGGGTGGCGGGGTACACCCTGGGTATCTCAGCAACAATCGGGCGGAAGGCGGTGTACACCCTGGACAAGTCGCCACCTCATCGCAGTAAATTAGGAACCTTTGTTTGCTTATTTACTAATAAAAGACAAGTTGTCTTGTATGTTCACTATTTTATTTAAGGCTGTCTATGTGTGTTGGCCCTGCGATGAGGTGGCGACTTGTCCAGGGTGTACCCCGCCTTCTGCCCGATTGTAGCTGAGATAGGCGCCAGCGCCCCCCGCGACCCCAAAAGGGAATAAGCGGTAGAAAATGGATGGATGGACAAATTAGGAACCTTTGTTTGCTTATTTACTAATAAAAGACAAGTTGTCTTGTATGTTCATAATTTTATTTAAGGCTGTCTATCTGTGGTGGCCCTGCGATGAGGTGGCGACTTGTCCAGTGTGTACCCCGCCTTCTGCCCGATTGTAGCTGAGATAGGCGCCAGCGCCCCCCGCGACCCCAAAAGGGAATAAGCGGTAGAAAATGGATGGATGGACAAATTAGGAACCTTTGTTTGCTTATTTACTAATAAAAGACAAGTTGTCTTATATGTTCACTATTTTATTTAAGGACAAAGTTGCAATAAGAAAAATATTTTTAATGTACCATGAAATTTTTTGTTAAAATAAAGCCAATAATGCAATTTTCTGTGGTCCCCTTTATTTAGAAAAAGTATCAAAAAGTACCGAAAAGTATCAAAATAATCTTGGTACCAGTACCGGTACCAAAATATTGATATCGGGATAACACTAATCCAAAGTTGTTGTTTTTTTGGGTTCGGGTTGTTTCTACCAGTTCTCTCAAATATGTTTGCGAAACAATCTATTGCTAAAAAAAAAATTGTCAATCAACCTAAACGTAATTTCTATTGCAATGTTCATACACAGGTAACACAAAGGCCGGAAAATACGTTAATTTCGTTTGAAAGGGTATACTTGCATTGTTGTTGTGTATTATCATTAAATCAGTGGTCAGTTTTGGTCTCAAAATAATGTCGACGATTGTACCATTTTTGAATCGTGATCTATGTTCAAATATGTTTTTGTTAGACTGAAAATAAACTGAAACTGAAACTGAAACTGAAACTGAATTTATCGCAATAATCTGGAGGTTAATACATCGTCAAAAAAATTGTTTGAAATAATGAAATAATATATCATCATTCCCCTTTACTTTCTTCCTATGCACGGGAAACAAAGTCAAAGTAGTTTTGTCAAGAGAATTCCCTTCTACTTCTTATCTAAACGTGTCCCAGTGCATCAGCTTAGCAAAACCTAAAGCTGGGCAGCAAAATGTTTGCTCATCAAGTTGGTGAACTTCACAAACTACAAGGACTCTTGCCTGAGTCATTATTGAAAGGTAAAATGAAAAAAAAAAACAGGTAATTGGCTTCGAGACTGTGCCCCGTGTCGGGAATCGCACTATTTGTATTCTTCTTCTAAGTTTCTAAAGTATAGGGTTGGAAAGAAAAAAGTTGCAGTCCTTGAGATCAGAAAGTACACTGAGGGATGTACAGGGCCCACGGACCATTAAATACGATGGTATTATATACAGAACCAAGGCTACTTTAAAGACGAGCTTTTTGCACGAATGGAATGTCAGTTCAAGGAAACCTAAGGCTGGGGAAAAAAAATGTGGTTGAATTCATGAGACCTTGTTAGAGTCCACCCTCCGGGGCTAGCCCCTCTTTCTGACAGAAATCGCTTAAGATGGAGAGTCAAACAATACGGGAACCGGGAAAAGTAGGAGATTAATACAAAATGAGGTGCGGGCAAAGCAGGGTTCGATTGAAGCGGCTATGTCAGAAAAAGTGACACTTTGTATGGAAGAAACTGCAAGTAGATGCCAGTAAAAAATACTGTCATGTATTAATCCACGAGGGGTTAGTGCATGGGTGTCAAACTCTGGCCCGCCGGTATTATACACTGCATTCGCCACTAATACTCATACTTGCCAACCCTACCGTTTGTCACACCTATGGATCATGTTTTGTTTTGTCATGTTATGTTTTTGATTTTGGACATTCAGTCACGTTTTGCACTTCCTGGTTTTGTTTGTTTCCATGCCAACGTATTAGTTCCAATCAATCAATCCAATCCACTTTATTTATATAGCACATTTAAACAACAATAATGTTTCCAAAGTGCTGCACAGCCGTGTTAAAAACAATTGTAAAAAAAAAATATATATATATATATATAAAACCAATAAAAACAATATAAAAACAAATATGATTAAAAACTATTTTAAAGGGTAAAATCAATTAAAACAGTAAAATAGAAATCAAAGTGTATAAAAAACACAGAGGACAACAGAGGACCACACAACTCACGTAGTGTTAAAAGCCAAAGAATAAAACCAATAAAAACAATATAAAAACAAATATGATTAAACACTATTTTACAGGGTAAAATCAATTAAAACAGTAAAATAGAAATCAAAGTATATAAAAAACACGGAGGACAACAGAGGACCACACAACTCACGTGGTGTTAAAAGCCAAAGAATAAAACCAATAAAAACAATATAAAAACAAATATGATTAAAAACTATTTTAAAGGGTAAAATCAATTAAAACAGTAAAATAGAAATCAAAGTGTATAAAAAACACAGAGGACAACAGAGGACCACACAACTCACGTGGTGTTAAAAGCCAAAGAATAAAACCAATAAAAACAATATAAAAACAAATATGATTAAAAACTATTTTAAAAGGTAAAATCAATTAAAATCTTTTCACGCCCCTGCCCTCAGTCCCGCACCTGTTCCTGATTATCACAGCCAGTATTTAAGTAATTTTCTTTCTGTTCATCATTCTGGGATCCTCACACATGCGCACGCACTCGACCCATGCTGCACCTCCTTCATGTCCTTGTCCATAGTTCCATGCCGTGTAAGTTTTTTTGTATTTATGCCATTGTGCTAGTTTTGTTTATAGTTTATTATTATTCATAGCCAATTGTTTTTGTGCAAAGTCCTTTAGTTTATGTCCATCGTTTCATGCCATCGAGCAGTTTTTTTTTGTTTCACGTTTGTATTGTTCAGCCAAGTTTCTTCCTCCATTGTGAGCGCTTTTTGTTGTTTATTTGTTTAACAAATAAACAACCATGTACTTACATTCATGCCTGACTCGACCCACATCATCCTTGCATCGAGGAAGCACAAACATCCACAGTCCAAGCCTGACACCGTTTTTCCAACTATTCTCCCGAATTTCTCCAGATTTCTACCCGGACAACAATATTGGGGCCGCGCCTAAAAGGCACTGCCTTTAGCGTTGTCTACAATATGTCGTCAAATCCGCTTTTCCTCCATACAAACAGCGTGCCGGCCAAGTCACATAATATATGCGACTCATACACACACTTAAGTGAATGCCAGCATACTTGCTCAACAACCATACAGGTCAGACTGAGGGTGGCCGTATAAACAATTTTAACACTGTTACAAATATGCGCCGCACTGTGAACCCACACCAAACAAGAATGACAAACACATTTGGGGAGAACATCCGCACCGTAATACAACATAGACACAACAGAACAAATACCCACAACCCCTTGCAGGACTAACTCTTCCGGGACACTACAACATGCACCCCCCGCTACCACTTAACCCCACCCCCAACCCCACCCATCTCATTGTTATTTTATTTTAATATGTATTAGCCTGTGGAAAAATGTGAAGTGTGTGAAGTGAATTATATAGCGCTTTTCTCTAGTGACTCAAAGCGCTTTACATAGTGAAACCCAATATCTAAATTACATTTAAACCAGTGTGGGTGGCACTGGGAGCAGGTGGGTAAAGTGTCTTGCCCAAGGACACAACGGCAGTGACTAGGATGGCGGAAGCGGGAATCGAACATGCAACCCTCAAGTTGCTGGCACGGCCACTCTACCAACCGAGCTATACCGCCCCTGTATGTAATGTAATGTTGATATTTACCTCAGGAGGCTGCAATTAGAAAAGAGGCATTAAATGTTTTGTTTTATTTAAATTTTATTTTATTTTACCATTGATGTTTTTTGAAAGTTGATTTTGCACTATTAAGTTGTATAAGTTTTGCTTGTTCCATATTCAGTGGTAAAGCAAATCAGTGTAGTAAACTGAGCAATAATTAACGTTTTATTCATGCATTTTCCCTTGCTACTTCAAGGTTTAAATGTTGGATTTATTCATTATTGTTATTTTATTTTCAAATTTATTATTAGCCTGAGGAAAAAGTTCATTTTGATATTTACCTTAGAAGGCTGCAAATAGAAAAAAGGCACTCAATTTTTATTTACATTTTATTTGATATGCCATTGATATTTTTTAATTATTATTATTATTATTATTATTTTTAATTAAAATTATTATTATTATTATTATTTGTTTTTTTTATATATTTTTTTTGATCTCAACTCTGTACACTGCTGCTGGAATTTTAATTTTCCTGAAGGAACTCTCCTGAAGGAATCAATAAAGTACTATCTATCTATCTATCTATCTATCTATCTATCTATCTATCTATCTATCTATCTATCTATCTATCTATCTATCTATCTATATATCTATATATCTATCTATCTATTATTTGAAACTTGATTTTGCATGTCACTATAAAGTTATATAAGCCTTGCTTGTTCAATATTCAATGCAAAACTTATTTGGGTCCCTATTAAAAGGTTAATTTGTTCAACCCTTAGCCCGCGGCTTTGTTCAGTTTAAAATTTCGGCCCACTCTGTATTTGAGTTTGACACCCCTGGGCAGAGGTGGGTAGAGTAGCCAGAAATTGTACTCAAGTAAGAGTACTGTTACTTTAGAGATTTATTACTCAAGTAAAAGTAAAGAGTAGTCACCCAAATATTTACTTGAGTAAAAGTAAAAAGTATGTTGTGAAAAAACTACTCAAGTACTGAGTAACTGATGAGTAACTTGTTCGTTTAATGATTCCAGCAACAAATAATGCACAAAAACATAAAAATAGCAATGAGCAAATTCAGAGCCAGGAATATCTCTTAAGCAACTAAAACAATATTATATATTAAATAATAATACATTAAAATAAAAAAAAAATAAGGCAAATTGAGCCACAATAACTTAACAGCACCATAGGCTCAGTAGGCATTGATTGATTGATTGATTGATTGATTGAAACTTGTATTAGTAGATTGCAGTACAGTACATATTCTGTACAATTAACCACTAAATGGTAACACCCCAATAAGTTTTTCAACGTTTATCAATTACTTAATAAATGACCAAGTCGAGGTGATCTACCTCATATATACATATACATACACAAATATCATCTATACAAACACATATATATATACATATATATATACATATATATACATACCTTTATATATACAGTATATAATTAATATTTATTTATTTTGCGGTTTTTGTTGACATGTTAAAGGTGTTTTAATGAATATACATGCATGTTTAACATATAGATTCCTAACTTTAATGAAGACAAGAATATAAGTTGGTGTATTACCTGATTCTGATGACTTGTATTGATTGGAATCGGACAGTAGTGCTGATAACGTCCCGGTTTTCAAATGGAGAAGAATAAAAGTTCCTCCTTCCTGTCTAATACCACATGAAAGTCGTTGGTTTTTGGCATCTTATTTGTCCGGCTTCCATATTCGTTTTTATACACTTTACAAGAAATACATTGGCGGTAAACTCCGTAGCTTGCTAGCCTGTTTGCGTTGGCTTTCGGAGACTCTTATTTTGTTAGCGCAGGCGCGATGGAGCGGCGCTTTTATTGTGAAGACAGGAACTGTGCGATCAGTCTTTAGGCTTTTGACGGGAAGTACGGTTGAAATAAAAAGTGTCTTTTTTCCTTTACACTTTTGATTGATTGGTTGATTGATTGAAACTTTTATTAGTAGATTGCACAGTACAGTACATATTCCGTACAATTGACCACTAAATGGTAACACCCCAATATGTTTTTCAACATGTCGGGCTCTACGTGTGACGGTCACGTGACCACCTGGCTCTGTTTGATTGGTCCAACGTCACCAGTGACTGCATTTGATTGGTGAAACGCAGGCATGCGTAGTTCCTACTTTGAATGCGTGTCTGACAAAATCAAAACAAACAAAGCGTGCATTAACAGATCGATAAAAAAAAAAAGTAGCGAGTAACGAGCTGAATGTAGATAAATGGAGCGGAGTAAAAGTAGCGTTTCTTCTCTATAAATATACTCAAGTAAAAGTAAAAGTATGTTGCATAAAAACTACTCTTAGAAGTACAATTTATCCCAAAAGTTACTCAAGTAGATGTAACGGAGTAAATGTAGCGCGTTACTACCCACCTCTGCCCCTGGGTTAGTGCGTCTGCCTCACAATACGAAGGTCCTGAGTAGTCCTGAGTTCAATCCCGGGCTCGGGATCTTTCTGTGTGGAGTTTGCATGTTCTCTCCGTGACTGCGTGGGTTCCGCCCGGGTACTCCGGCTTCCTCCCACTTCCAAAGACATGCACCAGGGGATAGGTTGATTGGCAACACTAAATTGGATCGAAACCAATGGATGTCAAGCAGGTCTAACATGATACTGTGAACGTTCAATCCATAGTGGATCCAACACAACTGAGAGAGTTCAGTCCAAAGTGGATCCAAGAGAGTAGCAAGAATCCCGTCCATAGTTTAGCCAACAAGAAACCATCCCAAGCAGTGCGGAGATGTCCTACTACTACTCATGACATGGCGTTTAGGTAAAAACATGATTTAATTTGAACTAAAAAAAGGTACCAACAAAAAGCGCTCACAGCGAAGGCACATCTTGGGTAAAGAAACAAAACTCACACTTTGACATAAACTATGGACATAACGCAAACAACACTTACTGTGACTTGAAAAGAGCAGCATGAACCGTGGCATGAACAAGTGCGGTAGAAAAAGGATGGATGGATTCAAATGCATGAGCATGTATTTTATTTTGAACGTTATATTAAACACTTTGATTACAAGTGAATTATTCAGATCAGATCTATCCGAGAGCCAGATGTAGGTTTTTTTTAACACTTTCATGATGTGGTTAATAGTATTTTATCTTTATTTGTAGTTTTTTATATTTTCTGGATAAATGATGTGCTGATGTTCATCAGTCAATGCATTGGTGTTAGTTGTCAATCTATACAGCGTACTACCTTTTTCTCCATCTTTTACGGGGCACCATGTTCTGTAACCCTGTACACTGTTTGTTTGTCTAATCTTGAACGGGTTTGTGCTGAAAACAAAGTTTTGTTGTACTTGTGCAACATAGCTCGGTTGGTAGAGCGGCCGTGCCAGCAACTTGAGGGTTGCAGGTTCGATTCCCGCTTCCGCCATCCTAGTCACTGCCGCTGTGTCCTTGGGCAAAACACTTTACCCACCTGCTCCCAGTGCCACCCACACTGGTTTAAATGTAACTTAGATATTGGGTTTCACTATGTAAAGCGCTTTGAGTCACTAGAGAAAAGCGCTATATAAATATAATTGACTTCACTTCACTTCACAATAAAGACCTATCTCTCCTATCCTATTGACAATAATTATAGCAACGGCCCTTAAAGGGGAACATTATCACGATTTCAAAAGGGTTAAAAACAATAAAAAATCAGTTCCCAGTGGCTTGTTATATTTTTGAAGGTTTTTTCAAAATTTTACCGTTCCCGGAATATCCCTAAATAAAGCTTTAAAGTGCCTTATTTTCGCTATCTTCGAAACCACTATAAATTTCCCTGTGACGTCATACAGGGCTGCCAATACAAACAACATGGCGGTTACCACAGCAAGATATAGCGACATTAGCTCGGATTCAGACTCGGATTTCAGCGGTTTAAGCGATTCAACAGATTACGCATGTATTGAAACAGATGGTCGGAGTATGGAGGCAGATAGCGAAAACGAAAATGAAGAAGAAATTGAAGCTATTGAGCGATTAGCTATTGACGCTATTCGGCCATAGCGTGGGTGTACCTAATGAAGTGGCCCATAGCATGGCTGCCTTATTAGCATCGCCGGTAAAATGTGCGGACCAAACGATCAGGACTTTCGCATCTTGTGACACTGGAGCGACTTAAATCCGTCGATTGGTAAGTGTTTGTTTCGCATTAAATGTGGGTATCTAGTTTCAAATGTACATACAGGTAGCGTAAATAGCATTTTAGCATCGATTAGCGTTGCATGTTAGCATCGATTAGCTGGCAGTCATGCCGTGACCAAATATGTCTGATTAGCACATAAGTCAACAACATCAACAAAACTCACCTTTGTGATTTAGTTGACTTAATCGTTGCAAATGCATCTGCAGGTTATCCATACATCTCTGTGCCATGTCTGCCTTAGCATCGCCGGTCAAATGTGAAGACACTCTGGTTCATTCAATGGGGGTCTGGCGGCAGATTTCTTGCCAGTGGTGCAACTTGAATCCCTCCCTGTTAGTGTTGTTACACCCTCCGACAACACACCGACGAGGCATGTCTCCAAAGTTCCAAAAAATAGTCGAAAAAACGGAAAATAACAGAGCTGAGACCTGGTGTTTTTAATCTGAAAATGAATATGGCGGGTGTGTTACCTCGGTGACGTCACGTTCTGACGTCATCGCTAAAAGACCGATAAACAGAAAGGTGTTTAATTTGTCAAAATTCACCCATTTAGAGTTCGGAAATCGGTTAAAAAAATACATGGTCTTTTTTCTGCAACATCAAGGTATATATTGACGCTTGCATAGGTTTGGTGATAAAGTTCCCCTTTAAGCATAAAAGTTGTGCGATAATATAGACATAATTATTGTAACAGTCCTATAATGTCTCTAATGTTGTCATTGTTTGCGTTTTACTTTCATGGTTTCTGGCTCTGCCTCATCTGCACGTCCCTACTTTGTACGAAATCTATTTAAGGTCTGTTCAAATTGGATTGGCCCCTTCCTAAAAAGTGTAACCTCGCCCCTGCCGGACATAACACCTGCCTGAACTCCTGCTGTTACACTCCTTTTACGCTCTCAGCGTGATTAGCCATCACTGCCAATCACATACATTTTGTCAGCACTCACTGTTGGTTGTACATCAATTACGATTATTTTCATTGTCATGGTGGAAACTACTTGCTGAGTTAGGAGCTCCCCAAGCTTGTCTTAAAATGACAAGTGCGTAAAAAGTGTGTATGAATTATAGATATGCATTCTATATCTGTTTGGCTTTTGTTTGTGTGTGTGGCGTACAGATGCTCCTCCATGGAATAAGTTTCATCATCGCCTCATTATCCTTGTTTTGTTCTCCGGATTCCCCAAACAAGTGTGTGATGCTTACGAGACGCACAAACTTTAATTCCTCTCTCTCGAACCGGTGTGAGGCCCAAAAGGCCCCCCCGTGCAATTATTGATGGGGTTCATTTATCAATAATTCAACCGTACGTCCGATTAGCCGTTGGGATTGATGATGAGGCTCTTCGCACGTCCGCCTCAACCCCTTGACTCAGCCCCAGGCCTGCCATCTCCCTCCATGTGTTTATTATTTTGTCGTCTGTCTCATTCTGTCTATTCTGTCTCTTCACTTCTGTACTTCTTACGCCTGCAGACCTCCTTTATTTTTAATCAATGCATTGTCTTTGTTCTTTGAAAGACAGTACTTACACCAACAGGTGGCAAATGTCACAGTGAGTACGTGTCCATGCACTAAATTAGTCCGATTTTTTCAAATAGTTCGGCTCCAAACCTACTCAGTGGCGTTGTGGTTAAAGCCGGGGTCGGAAACCTATGGCTCACGAGCCAGATGTGTGTCAGGGTTCAAACACTGATGACATCTATTAAACAAGACAAAAGGCAAAGAATCAAACGGAGACAATCACATTTGGACTCAGATCCGAGGAGAGACATGGCCACTGTACTCTTTGTACAGTCCTGCACCACGTTCTGCCCCAAGATCGTAGTGAAGTGAAGTGAATTATATTTATATAGCGCTTTTTCTCTAGTGACTCAAAGCGCTTTACATAGTGAAACCCAATAACTAAGTTACATTCAAACCAGTGTGGGTGGCACTGGGAGCAGTGACTAGGATGGCGGAAGCGGGAATCGAACCTGCAACCCTTTAAGTTGCTGGCACGGCTGCTCTACCAACCGAGCTAAATCGTACTCCTCCTTCTTTGTTTGACTTTCTCCCCACGCCTCAGGTAAGTGGGTCGTCAACAGCGTTGCCTTCGGTTACCGAACAGTCGGAAGAGAGTTTGTCAAATAGTTCAAAGAGAGTCCCATAAAATAGTTTAAAGAGAGTCCCATATAATAGTTCAGAAAGAGTTCCATAAAAATAGTTCAAAGAGAGTGCCATAAAAACAGTTCAAAGAGAGTCCAATAAAATAGTTCAAAAAGAGTTCTTCTGGAAGTTGGGAAGACGGCAAAGAATCAAACAGAGACAGAATCAAATTTGGACTCAGATCAGAGGAGAGACATGGCCACTGTACTCTTTGTACAGTCCTGCACCACGCTCTGCCCCGAGATCGTACTCCTCATTCTTTTTTTTTACTTTCTCCGCACTCCTCGTAAAAAGCGTTGCCTTCGGTTACCGAACAGTCGGAAGAGAGTTCGTCAAATAGTTCAAAGAGAGTCCCATAAAATAGTTTAAAGAGAGTCCCATATAATAGATCAGAAAGAGTTCCATAAAAAAGTTCAAAGAGAGTTCCATAAAAATAGATCAAAGAGAGTGCCATAAAAACAGTTCAAAGAGAGTCCAATAAAATTGTTCAAAAAGAGTTCTTCTGGAAGTTGGGAAGACGGCCAAGAATCAAACAGAGACAGAATCAAATTTGGACTCAGATCAGAGGAGAGACATGGCCACTGTACTCTTTTTACAGTCCTGCACCACGCTCTGCCCCGAGATCGTACTCCTCATTCTTTTTTTGACTTTCTCCGCACTCCTCGTAAAAAGCTTTGCCTTCGGTTACCGAACAGTTGGAAGAGAGTTCGTCAAATAGTTCAAAGAGAGTCCCATAAAATGGTTTAAAGAGAGTCCCATATAATAGTTCAGAAAGAGTTCCATAAAAAAGTTCAAAGAGAGTTCCATAAAAATAGTTCAAAGAGAGTGCCATAAAAACAGTTCAAAGAGAGGCAAATAAAATATTTCAAGAAGAGTTCTTCTGGAAGTTGGGAAGACGGCAAAGAATCAAACAGAGACAGAATCAAATTTGGATTCAGATCAGAGGAGAGACATGGCCACTGTACTCTTTGTACAGTCCTGCACCACGCTCTGCCCCAAGATCGTACTCCTCATTCTTTTTTTGACTTTCTCCGCACTCCTCGTAAAAAGCGTTGCCTTCGGTTACCGAACAGTTGGAAGAGAGTTTGTCAAATAGTTCAAAGAGAGTCCCATAAAATAGTTTAAAGAGAGTCCCATATAATAGTTCAGAAAGAGTTCCATGAAAAAGTTCAAAGAGAGTTCCATAAAAATAGTTCAAAGAGAGTGCCATAAAAACAGTTCAAAGAGAGTCCAATAAAATAGTTCAAAAATAGTTCTTCTGGAAGTTGGGAAGACGGCAAAGAATCAAACAGAGACAGAATCAAATTTGGACTCAGATCCGAGGAGAGACACGGCCACTGTACTCTTTGTACAGTCCTGCACCACGCTCTGCCCCAAGATCGTACTCCTCATTCTTTTTTTGACTTTCTCCGCACTCCTCGTAAAAAGCGTTGCCTTCGGTTACCGAACAGTCGGAAGAGAGTTCGTCAAATAGTTCAAAGAGAGTCCCATAAAATAGTTTAAAGAGAGTCCCATATAATAGTTCAGAAAGAGTTCCATAAAAAAGTTCAAAGAGAGTTCTATAAAAATAGTTCAAAGAGAGTGCCATAAAAACAGTTCAAAGAGAGTCCAATAAAATAGTTCAAAAAGAGTTCTTCTGGAAGTTGGGAAGACGGCAAAGAATCAAACAGAGACAGAATCAAATTTGGACTCAGATCAGAGGAGAGACATGGCCACTGTACTCTTTGTACAGTCCTGCACCACGCTCTGCCCCGAGATCGTACTCCTCATTCTTTTTTTTGACTTTCTCCGCACTCCTCGTAAAAAGCGTTGCCTTCGGTTACCGAACAGTCGGAAGAGAGTTCGTCAAATAGTTCAAAGAGAGTCCCATAAAATAGTTTAAAGAGAGTCCCATATAATAGTTCAGAAAGAGTTCCATAAAAAAGTTCAAAGAGAGTTCCATAAAAATAGTTCAAAGAGAGTGCCATAAAAACAGTTCAAAGAGAGTCCAATAAAATAGTTCAAAAAGAGTTCTTCTGGAAGTTGGGAAGACGGCAAAGAATCAAACAGAGACAGATTCAAATTTGGACTCAGATCAGAGGAAAGACATGGCCACTGTACTCTTTGTACAGTCCTGCACCACGCTCTGCCCCAAGATCGTACTCCTCATTCTTTTTATGACTTTCTCCGCACTCCTCGTAAAAAGCATTGCCTTCGGTTACCGAACAGTCGGAAGAGAGTTCGTCAAATAGTTCAAAGAGAGTCCCATAAAATAGTTCAAAGAGAGTCCCATAAAATAGTTCAAAAAGAGTTCCATAAATTAATTCAAAGAGAGTTCCATAAAAATAGTTCAAAGAGAGTTCTATAAAAATAGTTTAAAGAGAGTCCAATATAATAGTTCAAAAAGAGTTCTTCTGGAAGTTGGGAAGATCCTGCCATCAGTCCGCTTGGAAGTCCCAGTGTCTTCTTGTCAGGAACAAAATGTGATACAAAGTTGTTGTTTTTTTCTGATAATCTAGAAACAATTATTCGGACAATGTGGCTCTTTTGATGACTACATCTGGCTCTCGGATAAATCTGAGCTGATACTGCTTGACACAATAAGTAGTGGATATTTCCACTTGTAATCAAAGTGTTAAAAGTAACTTTCAAAATAGAAAACATGCTCATGCATTTGAATCCATCCATCCTTTTTTCTACCGCACTTGTTCAAGAAGTTGCATTAAGGGTAAGAAGTGATTTATTTATTATTGGTTAGTGTGGTGGTTCTTCAGACCACCAAGCACCGACATGAGAGCCTGTTTCAGGGTTACAATATATATATATTTTTTTTTTCAATAAGTCTCTCAGTTGCTGTCCAGCAATTGTCTTTTTCTCTTTCGTTCTCGCTCGCACTCTGGCTCCAGCCCCAACCCCGTCACTCCTCCTGGCTGCTGCTTATAAACAGAGCGACAGGTGACTGGATAACAAGGCCCACGTTGGCCTTCCACGCACCTGTCACTGATTTTGAGGCCGGTTCTGGCAACAACCCGCTTCGCTGCAGGCCCGCAGGCCACGCCCCCTTCCACAGTTAGCTTTAGAATAACAATGTTATTACAACGAATAAGAGACCTATTATACTTACAAATGTTGGTCTTACTTAAAAATGCACGCGTTTATTTGTGTTCAGTGTTGAAAAAAATATTATACGGCTCTTACGGAAATACATTTTAAAATATTTGGATTCTTGGCTCTCTCAGCCAAAAAGGTTCCCGACCCCTGGGTTGGAGTGTCCACCCTGAGATCGGTAGGTCGTGAGTTCAAACCCAGTTATACCAAAGACTATAAAAATGAGACCTATTACCTCCCTGCTTGGCACTCAGCATCAAGGGTTGATATTGGGGGGTTTTGGAGGGGGGCGTGGCCTGCTGGCCTGCAGCTGAACTGGGTATACCAGGAACGGCCTCAAAGTCAGCGAAAGGTGTGGGCCTTGTCATGTAATCACCTGTCGCCCTGTATAAGTAGCAGCCAGGAGGAGAGAGGTTGTTGGAGCTGGCGTAAGAGCAAGAGCGTGCTCTCATGGCGATGCTTGGTGGGTCTGGAGGACACACGGGAGTACAACCTCCACGGGGTTAAATCACCAAAATGATTCCAGGGTGCGGCCACTGCTGCTGCTCACTGCTCCCCTCACCTGCCAGGGGGTGGAACATGGGGATGGGTCAAATGCAGAGGACAAATTTCACTACTGTGTGTCACAATCATTGGTATGTTAACTTAAACATTAAAAAAGCATCCTACAACACATTGAAAAACCTTAATTTGAGGGTGTTCGGTTATTGAATTAGGACTAAAACACCTGGATTACGCGTTTAAAAACCAGATCTGAGTGCCCGTTGACATGGGTGTGCACCGCCAATCGTTCAGCCGTATGATTAGTCCAGAATTTTAACGGTTCTCTAGAAACAGGGACCCAAAAAATACTGGTACTCGGTATACATCCCTACCTCAGGGTCATTTATGACTTGGTATTAAGCATATGCTAACTGATAGCATGCTGACATTTTCAGCCAATTGTTCAGCCGGATGATTAGTCCAGAATTTTAACGGTTGTCTAGATACAGGGACCAAAAAAAAAATACTGGTACTCGGTATACATCCCTATCTCAGGGTTATTTTTGACTTGGTATTACGCTTATGCTAACTGTTAGCAAGGTGAGATTTTCAGCCAAATGTTCAACCGTATGATTAGTCCGGAATTTTAACGGTTCTCTCGAAACCGGGACCAAAAAAATACTGGTACTCTGTATACACCTCTACCTCAGGGTCATTTATGACTTGATATTAAGCATATTCTAACTGATAGCATGCTGACATTTTCAGCCAATTGTTCAGCCGTATTATTAGTCCAGAATTTCAACGGTTCTCTAGAAATCGGGACCAAAAAAATGCTGGTACTCGGTATACATCCCTACCTCAGGGTCATTTATGACTCGCTATTAAGTATATGCTAACTGTTAGCATGCTGACATTTTCAGCCAATTGTTCAGCCGTATGATTAGTCTGGAATTTTAGCGGTTCTCTTGATACCGGGACCAAAAAGTTACTGGTACTTGGTATGCATCCCTACCTGAGGGTAATTTATGACTTGGTATTAAGCATATGCTAACTGTTAGCATGCTGACATTTTCAGCCAATTGTTCAGTCGTATGATTAGTCCGGAATTTTAACGGTTCTCTCGAAACCGGGACCAAATAATACTGGTACTCGGTATACATCCCTACCTCGGGGTCATTTATGACTTGATATTAAGCATATGCTAACTGTATTAGCAAGGTGAGATTTTCAGCCAATTGTTGAGCCGGATGATTAGTCCGGAATTTTAACGGTTCTCTCGAAACCAGGACCAAATAATACTGGTACTCGGTATACATCCCTACCTCAGGGTCATTTATCACTTGGTATTAAGCATATGTTCACTGTTAGCATGCTGACATGTTCAGCTAATTGTTCAGCCGTATGATTAGTCCAGAATTTTAGCGGTTCTCTTGATACTGGCACCAAAAACAATATTGGTTCTCGGTATACATCCCTACCTCAGGGTCATTTAAGACTTGGTATTAAGCATATGCTAACTGTTAGCATGGTGACATTTTCAGCCAATTGTTCAGCCGTATGATTAGTCCAGAATGTTAACGGTTCTCTATATACCGGGACCAAATAATACTGGTACTCGGCATACATCCCTACCTCAGGGTCATTTATGACTTGGTATTAAGCATATGCTAACTGATAGCATGCTGACATTTTCAGCCAATTGTTCAGCCGGATGATTAGTCCAGAATTTTAACGGTTGTCTAGATACAGGGACCAAAAAAAAAATACTGGTACTCGGTATACATCCCTATCTCAGGGTTATTTTTGACTTGGTATTACGCTTATGCTAACTGTTAGCAAGGTGAGATTTTCAGCCAAATGTTCAACCGTATAATTAGTCCGGAATTTTAACGGTTCTCTCGAAACCGGGACCAAAAAAATACTGGTACTCGGTATACACCTCTACCTCAGGGTCATTTATGACTCTGTATTAAGCATATTCTAACTGATAGCATGCTGACATTTTGAGCCAATTGTTCAGCCGTATTATTAGTCCAGAATTTCAACGGTTCTCTAGAAATCGGGACCAAAAAAATGCTGGTACTCGGTATACATCCCTACCTCAGGGTCATTTATGACTCGCTATTAAGTATATGCTAACTGTTAGCATGCTGACATTTTCAGCCAATTGTTCAGCCGTATGATTAGTCTGGAATTTTAGCGGTTCTCTTGATACCGGGACCAAAAAGTTACTGGTACTTGGTATGCATCCCTACCTGAGGGTCATTTATGACTTGGTATTAAGCATATGCTAACTGTTAGCATGCTGACATTTTCAGCCAATTGTTCAGTCGTATGATTAGTCCGGAATTTTAACGGTTCTCTCGAAACCGGGACCAAATAATACTGGTACTCGGTATACATCCCTACCTCGGGGTCATTTATGACTTGATATTAAGCATATGCTAACTGTATTAGCAAGGTGAGATTTTCAGCCAATTGTTGAGCCGGATGATTAGTCCGGAATTTTAACGGTTCTCTCGAAACCAGGACCAAATAATACTGGTACTCGGTATACATCCCTACCTCAGGGTCATTTATGACTTGGTATTAAGCATATGCTCACTGTTAGCATGCTGACATGTTCAGCTAATTGTTCAGCCGTATGATTAGTCCAGAATTTTAGCGGTTCTCTTGATACTGGCACCAAAAACAATACTGGTTCTCGGTATACATCCCTACCTCAGGGTCATTTAAGACTTGGTATTAAGCATATGTTAACTGTTAGCATGGTGACATTTTCAGCCAATTGTTCAGCCGTATGATTAGTCCAGAATGTTAACGGTTCTCTAGATACCGGGACCAAAAAAAATACTGGTACTCGGGATACATCCGTAGCTCAGGGTAATTTATGACTTGGTATTAAGCGTATGCTAACTGTTAGCATGCTGACCTTTTTCAGCCAAGTGTTCAGCCATATTATTAGTCCAGATTTTAATGGTTCTCTAGAAACCGGGACCAAAAAAATACTGGTACTCGGTATACATCCCTACCTCAGGGTCATTTATGACTTGGTATTAAGCATATGCTAACTGATAGCATGCTGACATTTTCAGCCAATTGTTCAGCCGTATGATTAGTCCGGAATTTTAACGGTTCTCTAGAAACCGGGACCAAAACAATACTGGTACTCTGTATACATCCCTACCTCAGGGTAATTTATGACTTGGTATTAGGCATATGCTAACTGTTAGCATGCTGACATTTTCAGCCAATTTTTCAGCCATATTATTAGTCCAGAATTTTAATGGTTCTCCAGAAACCGGGACCAAAAAAATACTGGTACTCGGTATACATCCCTACCTCAGGGTCATTTATGACTTGGTATTAAGCATATGCTAACTGATAGCATGCTGACATTTTCAGCCAATTGTTCAGCCATATTATTAGTCCGGAATTTTAACGGTGCTCTCAAAACCGGGACCAAAAAAATACTGGTACTCGGTATACATCCTTACCTCAGGGTCATTTATGACTTGGTATTAAGCATATGCTAACTGTTAGCATGCTGACATTTTCAACCAATCGTTCAGTCGTATGATTAGTCCGGAATTTTAACGGTTCTCACGAAACCGGGACCAAAAAATACTGGTACTCGGTATACATCCCTATCTCAGGGTTATTTTTGACTTGGTATTACGCATATGCTAACTGTTAGCAAGGTGAGATTTTCAGCCAATTGTTCAGCCATATGATTAGTCCGGAATTTTAACAGTTCTCTCGAAACCGGGACCAAATAATACTGGTACTCGGTATACATCCCTACCTCAGGGTCATTTATGACTAGGTATTACGCATATGCTAACTGTTAGCAAGGTGAGATTTTCAGCCAATTGTTCAGTCGGATGATTAGTCCAGAATGTTAACGGTTCTCTAGATACCGGGACCAAAAAAAATACTGGTACTCAGTATACATCCCTACCTCAGGGTAATTTATGACTCGGTATTAAGTATATGCTAACTGTAAGCATGCTGACATTTTCAGCCAATTGTTCAGCCGTATGATTAGTCCTGAATTTTAACGGTTCTCTAGAAACCGGGACCAAAACAATACTGGTACTCTGTATACATCCCTACTTCAGGGTAGTTTATGACTTGGTATTAGGCATATGCTAACTGTAAGCAAGGTGAGATTTTCAGCCAATTGTTCAGCCGTATGATTAGTCCGGAATTTTAGCTGTTCTCTTGATACCGGGACGAAAAAGTTACTGGTACTTGGTATGCATCCCTACCTGAGGGTCATTTATGACTTGGTATTAAGCATATGCTAAGTGTTAGCATGCTGACATTTTCAGCCAATTGTTCAGTCGTATGATTAGTCCGGAATGTTAATGGTTCTCTCGAAACCGGGACCAAATAATACTGGTACTCGGTATACATTCCTACCTCAGGGTCATTTATGACTTGGTATTAAGCATATGCTAACTGTTAGCATGTTGATATTTTCAACCAATTGTTCAGCCATATTATTAGTCCGGAATTTTAACGGTTCTCTCAAAACCGGGACCGAAAAAATACTGGTACTCGGTATACATCCCTACCTCAGGGTCATTTATGATTTGGTATTAAGCATATGCTAACTGTTAGCATGCTGACATTTTCAACCAATCGTTCAGTCGTATGATTAGTCCGTAATTTTAACGGTTCTCACGAAACCGGGACCAAATAATACTGGTACTCGGTATACATCCCTACCTCAGGGTGATTTATGACTTGGTATAACACATATGCTAACTGTTAGCAAGGTGAGATTTTCAGCCAATTGTTCAGTCGGATGATTAGTCCAGAATGTTAACGGTTCTCTAGATACCGGGACCGAAAAAAATACTGGTACTCATTATACATCCCTACCTCAGGGTCATTTATGACTCGGTATTAAGCATATGCTAACTGTAAGCATGCTGACATTTTCAGCCAATTGTTCAGCCGTATGATTAGTCCGGAATTTTAACGGTTCTCTAGAAACCGGGACCAAAACAATACTGGTACTCTGTATACATCCCTACCTCAGGGTAGTTTATGACTTGGTATTAGGCATATGCTAACTGTTAGCAAGGTGAGATTTTCAGCCAATTGTTCAGCCGTATGATTAGTCCGGAATTTTAGCTGTTCTCTTGATACCGGGACCAAAAAGTTACTGGTACTTGGAATGCATCCCTACCTGAGGGTCATTTATGACTTGGTATTAAGCATATGCTAACTGTTAGCAAGGTGAGATTTTCAGCCAATTGTTCAGCCGTATTATTAGTCCAGAATTTCAACGGTTCTCTCGAAACCGGGACCAAAAAAATACTGGTACTCGGTGTGCATCCCTACCTGAGGGTAATTTATGACTTGGTATTAAGCATATGCTAACTGTTAGTATGCTGACATTTTCAGCCAATTGTTCAGTCGTATGATTAGTCCGGAATTTTAGCGGTTCTCTCGAAACCGGGACCAAATAATTCTGGTACTCGGTATACATCCCTACCTCAGGGTCATTTATGACTTGATAATAAGCATATGCTAAATGTATTAGCAAGGTGAACATTTTAGCCAATTTTTCAGCCGTATTATTACTCCGTAATTTCAACGGTTCTCTAGAAACCGGGACCAAAAAAATGCTGGTACTTGGTATACATCCCTACCAAGTCATTTATGACTCGGTATTAAGCATATGCTAACTGATAGCATGCTGAAATTTTCAGTTAATTGTTCAGCCGTACACCTCAGAGTCATATATCTCTGTATAACCCTGTGTACCTGTTGGCATTAACGTCTAGGCGTGTGGATCGGTTCCCGGTCGATTCCTGGCTTCGGTCTTGGTGTGCGTTTGAGTTGTTGTGAAAAACCATCCTGTTGGCTTCCATCGCTGTTTACAACACAAAGACTCGCTAGCAGCAGAGAAAAGAAAATAAGTCTTGCCAGGAACGAGCCAAAGTGTTAATTACTTATCGATTCAATTTGGCAGATATAGAAGGCAGAGGGCAGCTCTGTGCATTTAAAACCCGAAAAAAAAAAGAGGATAGAAAATCAAGTGTTCAAAAGTCCCCCAGTCTCTCATCCGTGGTTGACTAAATGTTTACGAGCAATTCTCTAAACCACGCTTGGCTGCACTGCCCAGCAACTCCTGATCACTTTCCAGCTTTGCCAGCTCCTCTTTTCTCTCTAATTTTTACTCCTGTTCCACGTTGTCTGCTTTCATCCACACATCTCCAACTCAACAACATCCACTGTGTTTCTCTTTGCTCGGATTTGTTGTTAGTAGATGTCAAATGAGTGTGTTCTATGTTAAAGCTACCGTTAAAGACCACAGGTGATTAGATAACTCGTACCACCTGGGAGATCTAATCACCTTTTCCGCTGTGTCTCGCCGTCAGCAATGTCACGCTCCCGTCTGATGGTGCTCTTTCTTCAGCACCATGAACAGAGGCGGTGACCTCCGCTCCTGCAGGCAGCGCTGGCCACACCTCCCTCCACGGAGTGCTTTCAACATTATTTTGGCATTATTTTCAACCGAACTCTCTCGTTTGAGCAGCACATTAAGAACGTTACCAAAACAACAGCACAAGATACAACGTCGATTATGCATACATGTCCTTTAAAACTGACTTTGGAACATCTTTGCAGAAATAGTTGTATTTTTAAATAGAGACATTGTTGATGTCTAATGTTGGATCTACATTGTTGGTTGGGAAATGACCAACATTCAAAGGTCAAGTCAGCCTCACATCCTGACATCGATTAAACGTCCTTAAAAAGCATGTTGTTTCAACGTTGTATTTGTGTTGTAGAATATTGGTTGGAAAATGACAACATTTCAGTGGTTAAATCAACGTCAGAACCCAACATTGATTAAACGTCATTAAAAATCATGTTTTTTCAATGTTGTATTTGTGTTGTAAAATATTGGTTGGGAAATGATCAACATTCAATGATCAAATCAGCGTCACATCCTGAAATTGATTAAACGTCGTCAAAAAGCCTGTTGTTTCAACATTGGTGTGACAGACTCAAGCCGTCGTCTTGCGGGTTCCAGGGACCACCGAGGAAGGACATGGCTTTGAGCAGGTGTAGGCTTCTTTATTTTACAATAAACAAAGTCTTTTGCGTGTTGCTTTTCAGCCTTCCCCGTTGTCTGTGTCTGCCTCTCGCTTTCGCTCTCTTCCGGGTCGCACCCGCTGCTGCTTGTGTTGTCATCTCTCCCTCTCGTTCCTTCATTGTTTGGGTTGCTCTCGCTCCGCACCAACACCAGCCACGTTCTCTCCTCCTTCTCCCCTTTTATGCAGCGAGAGGAGATACATTAATCGTGTACAGGTGCGCGATCCACGCACCTGATCTTGATTGTCGGGTCGCTCCCGCTCGCTCGCCATCCCCGCCTCCTCGCCGCTATCTTGGGCTGGGCTCCAGCGTGCCCTGCCTCTCTGTCGGACTGTCGGCTCCGCTTCTCCACAATTGGTTAGGAAAATGACCAAATGTCCATCAGCCTCACATCGTGGCATTGATTAAACGTGGTGAAAAAGCATGTTGTTTCAACGTTGTATTTGTGTTGTAGAATATTGGTTGGAAAATGACAACATTTCAGTGGTTAAATCAACGTCAGAACCCGACAATGATTAAACGTCATGAAAAATCATGTTTTTTCTATGTTGTATTTGTGTTGTAGAATATTGGTTGGGAAATGATCAACATTCAATGATCAAATCAGCGTCACATCCTGAAATTGATTAAACGTCGTCAAAAAGCATGTTGTTTCAACATTGGTGTGACAGACTCAAGCTGTCGTCTTGCGGGTTCCAAGGACCACCAAGGAAGGACATGGCTTTGAGCAGGTGTAGACTTCTTTATTTTACAATGAACAAAGTCTTTTACGTGTTGCTTTTCAGCTTTCCCCGTTGTCTGCGTCTGCCTCTCGCTTTCGCTCGCTTTCGCTCTCTTCCGGGTTGCACGCGCTGCTGCTTGTGTTGTCGTCTCTCCCTCTCGTTCCTTCGTTGTTTGGGTTGCTCTCGCCACGTTCTCTCCTCCTTTTCCCCTTTTATGCAGCGAGAGGAGATACATTAATCGTGTACAGGTGCGCGATCCACACTCCTGATCTCGATTGTGGCGTCGCCTCGCCGCTCGCTCGCCATCCCCGCCTCCTCGTCGCCATCTTGGGCTGGGCTAGGGAAATGACCAAATTTCAATGGTCAAATCAGCGTCACAACCTGACATGGGTTGAACATCATCAAAAAGCATGTTGTTTCAATGTTGTATTTGTGTTGTAGAATATAGGTTTGGATAATGACCAATGACCAAATTTCCAAGGTCAAATCAACATTACATCCTGATATTGAAGAAATGTTGTCAAAAAGCATGTTGTTTCAACGTTGTATTTCTGTTGTAGAATATCGGTTAGGAAAATGACCAAATTTCAATGGTCAAATCAGCGTCATATCCTGACATTGATTAAAGGTTCTGCGATGAGGAGGCGACTTGTGCAGGGTGTACCCTGCCTTCCGCCCGATTGTAGCTGAGACAGGCATATATATATATATATATATATATATATATATATATATATATATATATATATATGTGTGTACATATTTATGTGTATATCATCCACAATTATCAGTGAGCAGGTTGTGTGTTGACTTTTTGTATTACTTTATTCGCGCCAGGGGTCGGAAAAGTTGTTTAGATTTGGTCGTATATAAAAATGCTGTGTTGTGTTGACTTCAGAGCACAATTTGCGGTCATTAACCTGAATTATCAACAACACCCGCAAGATGGTAACATGGTATTGTGAACAAAAACTTGTGAATTTTGGCTAACTTGCAGCAATTCTATCGTCAAATATATCAAATGAATTGGGGGGCACCCTGCGGGCCAGATTTTTCATCCAACTTGTGACATCTCGTGGGCCAAACTGAACACGCAGGCGATCCATAGTTTGGAAATCCTCTGATTTAGCGGTAGAGCTGTAGGAACCTTTTTTTTTTACATTGTCAGCTAACAAAAAAAATGCTGGCGATAATGTCTTCCTGGAGCACACCACACAGCACCTGGTTAATGAATATCTGTGGCATGTCTCTCGACACCGCCGGCGGGGGAGGGGGGGGTTGCTAAATTTGGGAATGTTCCGCGGCATGACAGGGTAGGAACAATTGTTAAAATATCTGTGCCAAGCGTTGGCCTGTATGTTTGTCCATCTGTCAGCCGGATCATTTGAAAAGTCGGGCAGGCTGAGGTTTGTGGAGGGTGTAATATAGCATAAAACTGGACTTGGCGCACTCAGGTACACATGGTGTGCAGTTGTCAGTCTGTTGGGTAGAACCGAACCCTCCCAGGCTCACACAGTCACACGACATGTGATAGTTTGGCAAAACTTGTGATAACCGTGCCAACTTTTAGCTCTTGAAACTCCTACAGCTATGTTCCATTTTAATTTGTATGGTAATATCGTATGTTTTTACATTCGCGCACACACACAGCGCCCCCTCCTTCTCTAACTCTGTAAGTTTGTTTCTATTCTCGTACAAAGCAGAATTTCACGAGAGGACCTTTGCTGACGTTGCTACTTACTGTCTATAAGTGGATTTTTACTCTTGAAAGTGTTTATTGTTGTAGTAACAGTTGTTAAAGTTGAGGTTGTTTGTGATTTCTGATTGTTTTTGAGGGCAGCAAAGTGACTTCTGACTGTGTTGGCAGAGCAGTGCTTACAGTAGGTTTTTTTTTCGGCTTGTTATTAAATAAACAATTAATCCATCAACCCTTTGTCACGTTTTTTTCATACAAAGTACTATATCGTACTTTATGTTGTGTTCCAAGTGTACAAACCTTCACTAAAATATGGACTTTTGTCGACGCCGGACACCATTATTCATATTTAAATTGGTTCTTATGGAGACATTTGCTTCACTTTACGACCTTTTGGATCTGCGAACAAAGTTCAATAATCAATTAAGTTCGTAAGTTGAGGTTCGACTCTTGTAGGTTTGATACTGTAGTATATATTTAGTTAGTTAGTTTATTATTAATACATAAACAAACAGATGTACATTCAAAGATAAAAAAAATGCAAATAAAAATATTGCAGACCGAAAGGGTTTAGGCTGAAGTTGAACACTTATTGCGCCAAAGCCTATAAACAAAGTCAAGTACAAGATGAGCTTCCAAAAAGTATGAAATTTCCTTTTCACAACATATTATAAATACACATTGTACACAACATAAATACTGAATAAGAAATAATTGATTTATTATTGGTTAGTGTAGGGCTAGCCCTTTTGGGGGTTCTTCAACAACATTTACACACCTGTCGCTGATTTTGAGGCCGGTCCTGGCAACCCCCCGCTTCGCTACAGACCCGCAGGCCACGCCCCCTCCTAAGTTAGCTTCAGAATAACAACGTAATTACAAAGAATAAGAGACTTATTATACTCTAGAAATGTTGGTCTTACTTAAAAATGTACACTTTTAGTTGTGTTCAGTGTTAAAGATGTATTATATGGCCCTTACGTAAATACATTTTAAAATAATTGGCTTCTTGGCTCTCTCAGGCAAAAAAGTTTCCCCTGCTTTAGAACTTTGTTGTGAAAATCTGCTTCAATGTCTATTGTCCCTGACACCCGCATTTCAGCTGCTGTGACTTAGATTACCATAGTAACTAATTAGTTAGTATATTAACTAGTATTTCATGCAAAAAGGTGCAAATTCCAACTATTGAAATACGTAGTATAGTTAAAGACTTGCGGTCATTTGAAAACATCACTGCACATCATAATGTCAGCTACAGTTTCCATCTTCAATCAATCAATCAATCAATGTTTATTTATATAGCCCCAAATCACAGGACTGCACAAATCATTACGACTACAACATCCTCGGAAGAACCCACAAAAGGGCAAGGAAAACTCACACCCAGTGGGCAGGGAGAATTCACATCCAGTGGGACGCCAGTGACGATGCTGACTATGAGAAACCTTGGAGAGGACCTCAGATGTGGGCAAGCACCCCCCCTCTAGGGGACCGAAAGCAATGGATGTCGAGCGGGTCTAACATGATACTGTGAAAGTTCAATCGATAGTGGCTCCAACACAGCCGCGAGAGTTCAGTTCAAGCGGATCCAAGACAGCAGCGAGAGTCCCGTCCACAGGAAACCATCTCAAGCGGATCAGCAGCGTAGAGATGTCCCCAACCGATACAGGCGAGCGGTCCATCCTGGGTCCCGACGAGCGGTCCATCCTGGGTCTCGACTCTGGACAGCCAGTACTTCATCCATGGTCATCGGACCGGACCCCCTCCACAAGGGAGGGGGGGACATAGGAGAAAGAAAAGAAGCGGCAGATCAACTGGTCTAAAAAGGAGGTCTATTTAAAGGCTAGAGTATACAGATGAGTTTTAAGGTGAGACTTAAATGCTTCTACTGAGGTAGCATCTCGAACTGTTACCGGGAGGGCATTCCAGAGTACTGGAGCCCGAACGGAAAACGCTCTATAGCCCGCAGACTTTTTTTGGGCTCTAGGAATCACTAATAAGCCGGAGTCTTTTGAACGCAGATTTCTTGCCGGGACATATGGTACAATACAATCGGCAAGATAGGCTGGAGCTAGACCGTGTAGTATTTTATACGTAAGTAGTTAAACCTTAAAGTCACATCTTAAGTGCACAGGAAGCCAGTGCAGGTGAGCCAGTACAGGCGTAATGTGATCAAACTTTCTTGTTCTTGTCAAAAGACTAGCAGCCGCATTTTGTACCAACTGTAATCTTTTAATGCTAGACATGGGGAGACCCGAAAATAATACGTTACAGTAATCGAGACGAGACGTAACAAACATATGAATAATGATCTCGGTGTCTTTAGTGGACAAAATGGAGCGAATTTTAGCGATATTACGGAGATGAAAGAAGGCCGTTTTAGTAACGCTTTTAATGTGTGACTCAAAGGAGAGAGTTGGGTCGAAGATCTAAAAACAATATTTGGGAATGATTGAAATACTTAACGGCCTTGATTTGCCCAGGTTATGATAATATTTTTTGCATGATTATGTTTTTTTTGGGTTATTTTAAAAAAATAGATAGGTCTTGACAAGACCATTCAGGTGATGACACAAGTCAAGTCTGGTACGCTCACAACAAGAACAGAGAACAAGACATCGGGAGGAGGTCCCTTCTTTGAGAATAAAAGGTCGAGGAGCACAACAGACAATCGTGCAAAACCCGTGTGCAAAGCCACTGGAGTCCTTCCATTGCTGCTCTATAGACATACTGTACATTATCACCGTATGGAAACTGTATAGCAGCTCTCTGGGGCGCCATAGAAATACTGTAGGTCACAAAATAATCTGTCTCTTCCTCTGGGTTAAAAGAATGGGATGTACAGTATACATATATATATATATATATATATATTTCCTGCCGCCGTCACCGTGTGGGTTGCCATGACACTGGATGCAGGACGCCTCATAACAGGTTTGACACTTTATTATTTCAACAATGTCATTTTCTTGCCATTCGATTGCGCCATTTTCTGACTCGCTGGCTCTCCCTGGTTGCCGTCGTGCACCTTTCTGTGCCCGCTGGGTGCGTCTGTTGCGGGGCCTCATCCCCGTCTGGATCTCGCTCGTTGTCCTCGTTGTGCTTGCGGTCGGTCGTCTTGGGTGGGTCCTTTTCCTTCCTCCAGGTGTGTGTTACGCACCTGACTTGGATTACGGTGGCGTTGCCCCAGGTACGCCCCGCCTCTCTGTTCCGCTATATCCTCCGCCTTCTGGCCTCCATGTTGAGCCGAGCCAAAAAGCGTCACCTCCCGTCGTCTTCAACCCTCCACAATATTCTTTCAAACATTAATTTTTGTCGACACCCCAAATATACAAAACCCAAAACTAGTAAATTTGGCACATTGTATAAATCGTAAATAAAAAACAGAATTCAATGATTTTCAAATCCTTTTCAACCTATATTCAATTGAATAAAGTCCTTCCTCTCCCCCTTCCTTCCTCCTTCTCCTCTCTTAAATTCTGTCAGGAGATGTACAGATTGAGACCCGGTGTGTGTGTTACGCACCTGACTTGGATTACGCCGGCGTTGCCCCAGGTACGCCCCGCCTTTCCGTTCCGCTATATCCTCCGCCTCCTGGCCTCCATGTTGAGCCGGGCCAAAGAGCGTCACCTCCTGTCGTCGGCCCGTCGTCTTCGTCCCTCCACAATATTCATTCAAACATTAATTTTTGTTGACACCCCAAATATACAAAACCCGAAACCAGTAAATTTGGCACATTGTGTAAATCATAAATAAAGAACAGAATTCAATGATTTTCAAATCCTTTTCAACCTATATTCAATTGAATAAACTCCTTCCTGTCCCCCTTCCTTCCTCCTTCTCCTCTCTTAAATTCTGTCAGGAGATGGACAGATTGAGACCCGGTGTGTGTGTGTTACGCACCTGACTTGGATTACGGCGGCGTTGCCCCAGGTACGCCCCGCCTCTCCGTTCCGCTACATCCTCCGCCTCCTGGCCTCCATGTTGAGCCGGGCCAAAGAGCGTCACCTCCCGTCGTCGGCCCGTCGTCTTCATCTCTCCACAATAGTCATTCAAACATTAATTTTTGTTGACACCCCAAATATACAAAACCCAAACCAGTAAATTTGGCACATTGTGTAAATCGTAAATAAAAAACAGAATTCAAAGATTTTCAAATCCTTTTCAACTTATATTGAATTGAATAAACTCCTTCCTGTCCCCCTTCCTTCCTCCTTCTCCTCTCTTAAATTTTGTCAGGAGATGGACAGATTGAGACCCGGTGTAAGTGTTACGCACCTGACTTGGATTACGGCGGCGTTGCCCCAGGTACGCCCGGCCTCTCCGTTCCGCTACATCCTCCGCCTCCTGGCCTCCATGTTGAGCCGGGCCAAAGAGCGTCACCTCCCGTCGTCTTCGTCTCTCCACAATATTCATTCAAACATTAATTTTTGTTGACACCCGAAATATACAAAACCCAAAACCAGTAAATTTGGCACATTGTGTAAATCGTAAATAAAAAACAGAATTCAATGATTTTCAAATCCTTTTGAACCTATATTCAATTGAATAACTGCGAAAACAAGATACTTAATGTTCGAACTCAGAAACATTATTTTTTTCAAAAATTAGCTCATTTGGAATGTGATGCCCACAACATGTTTCAAAAAAAGCTGGCACTCATGGCAAAACAGACTGAGAAGGTTGAGAAATGCTCATCAAACACAGGTGAACACGCTAATTGGGAACAGGTGGGTGCCATGACTGGGTATAAAAGCAGTTTCCATACAATTCTCAGTCATTCACAAACAAGGTTGGGACGAGGGTCACCACTTTGTGAACAAATGTGTGAGCAAATCGTCAAACAGTTTAAGAACAACATTTCTCAACGAGCTATTGCAAGGAATTTAGGGATTTCAACATCTACGGTCCGTAATACCATCAAAAGGTTCAGAGAATCTGGAGAATTCACTGCACGTAAGCGAATATATTACGGACCTTTTATCACTCAGGCGGTACTGCATCAAAAAAACGACATCAGTGTGTAAATGATATCACCACATGGGTTCAGGAACACTTCATAAAACCACTGTCAGTAACTAGAAATGGTTGCTACATCTCTAAGTGCAAGTTAAAACTCTACTATGCAAAGCGAATGTAATTTATCAACAACACCCAGAAATGTTTTGCTGGGCCCGAGCTCATCTGAAATGGACTGATACAAAGTGTAAAAGTGTTCTGTGGTCTGAAAGTCCACATTTGAAATTGTTTTTGGAAACTGTGGACGTCTTGTCCTCCGGACCAAAGAGGATAAGAACCTTTCGGATTGTTATAGGCACAATGTTCAAAAGCCAGCATATGTGATGGTATGGGGATGTATTACTGCCGAAGGCATGGGTAACTTACACATCTGTGAAGGCACCATTAATGCTGAAAGGCACATAAAGATTTTGGAGCAACATACGTTGCCATCCAAGCCATGTAATTTTCATGGACGCCCCTGCTTATTTCAGCAAGACAATGCCAAGCCACAATCTGCACGTGTTACAGAGTAAAAGAGTGTGGGTAGTAGACTGGCCTGCCTGTAGTCCAGACCTGTCTCCCATTGAAAATGTGTGGCGCATTATGAAGTCTAAAATACCACAAAGGAGACCCCGGACTGTTGAACAACTCAAGCTGTACATCAAGCAAGAATGGGAAATAATTCCACCTGAAAAGCTTAAAAAAATTATATATATTTACATATATATATATAACACTAACACAATTGCTTTATTGAATTGATTTATATGAAGGCTTTCTTTCCCTTCAAAGTCACCGTGAAAACCGAAATAAAATAAAGCACGTTACAAACGTAAAAATAATAACATGCACAGCATGTGGATAAAATATTTTACCAAGTAAAATACCAACAAATGACAAACAAATACCTCGTTGGCCTGCATGCTTCTTTTAGGATGAAATGGTGATCTTCTGGCTCTTATAGCCCAAACGCTGACAGTCCTTGTGACATTTTTTAGTCTTTCTTACGATCAGTCGCTCTCCTTCCCCCTTCTCATTGCATCGAAAAAATGTTCACTCATACCCGGAAGTGGCTTCCTTATATCCGTTGACAGACCAAACGAGACACTTCAAAATAAAAGTATGCCCACAAACTTAAGAAAGAAGGCATGAAATAACATTTTTAACCATGGTAACATAAATAAGTCTTCTTATGAACTTTTATACATTTTGGTTTAAATTCCCTTTTATGAACTTAACTTATTCTGTTTTTAGAGAAATAAAACAAATTAAAGCTGCAAGCAGCGTTGGTCAGGTCCGCTTTGGCTGTTGCTGCCGCGACTCAAGCCCTGGTCTTAGTCAGACCTACATAGAGGTTTTTGTTTCATGTCTGTACGACATTCCTAACAGAAGTTACAAGCAGTTTTGTCAGGGGTTTTTCCTAGGGGGCGCTAGAACGCAATTTTGACTTTAGGGGTTTGATTTTTTTTTAGATGGCAATTTTTGCCAGTCCTGATGTGTGTGTAAAATTTGGTGAGTTTTGAAGCATGTTAAGGGGGTCAAATTACAGATTAGCGTTTCTGGATGTTGTTGATAAATGGCTTTCGCTTTGCATAGTAGAGCTATAACTTGCACTTAGAAGCATTTTAAGGGGGTCAAATTACAGCTCAAAGAGGCAAAAATCATTTTTTTTAGGAAACTCTGCGTAGGGGTTCTTTGAAGGCACGTAAAATCAATACCGCAACAGTAATCAAAACTCTTGCAATAAATTTTAATCAAAAGGGTTCAAACTCTCTCCTGTGCGAGTTTGAAGCCGAAACGACAAACGCGCTCAGAGGAGATAACGTTTGAAGAAAGGTGAAAGGTTTTTACAAAACTTTTATTTTGAAGGGGAAATTTTTAACTTCCTGTTGATTTTTGCCGATGGATGTCAATCATCTAAATGTAGGTCTAAGTGAGACCAACGTAGAAGTTTTTGTTTCATGTCAATCCGGCATTCCTACTGGAAGTTACAAGCAATTTTGTTTGTGTTTTCTTCCTAGGAGCAGTTTTTGCTGTGTTTTATTCAAAAATTGCGCTAGAGCGCAATTCTGAGTTTTGGGGTTTGGTTTTTTTCAGGAGATCGCAATTTTTGCCAGTCCTGATGTGTGTGCCAAGTTTGGTGAGTTTTGAAGCAATTTAAGGGGGTCAAATTACAGTTCAAAGAGGCAAAAATAGCATTTTTTGCGAAAATTTTGCTTTGAATGGGTTTTTGCAAAATTTTTTGTTGACTTTTGCCCTAGAAGATACAATTATGAAATTTAGGTCTAAGTTAGACCTACATAGAGGTTTTCGTTTCATGTCTCGACGACATTCTTAACGGAAGTTACAAGCAGTCTGTTTTTTTTTCCCTAGGGGGGGCTAGAGCGCAATTTTGATTTTTGGGGTTTGGCTGCTTAATAAGTTGGGGATGTTTGCTGTACCGTTTTGAAGCATATTAAGGGGGTCAAATTACAGCGCATAGGTGCGGAATAAAGAAAGAAAGAATAATAATAAAACGCACCAGTTTCAATAGGGCCTGCGGACCCTAATTATATAAATTATTAGTAGCAACAGATATATATATGTATATATATATATATATATATATATATATATATATATATATATATATATATATATATATGTATATATATATATATATATATATATATATATATACATGTATACATTTTGCATTTTGTCCCGGCGTTACCAAAGCAATGAAAATAAAAACGTCCCGATTTTTGAGGTGGTAACCAAACCCTCTCATAGCTGCAGTGTCTGAAATTGATATAATGTGTCAAATTGACATGACCCCCCCCCCCCCCCCCCCCCACACACACACACCCTCCAGTATTCAATATTCCCTTCTGTCAGTCGCCCTCACTCCTCTTCGCGGAGGTGAGCAATTTTAAACCCTGCAAAGTGATTCCATTTTTCAGGGGTAGTTATTAAATTTGTTTGCAAATCTCCCAAACCACCCCCCCCCCCCCCGCCCCCCTCCCTCTCATCATCTCGACAGCCCCCCTTGCTTTTTAGCCTCAGTTTGGAACATTATCATAAATTCAAGCTGGCAAATAGGGCGACAGAAAGAGAGGGAGTATAAGCCCCAGGAAAGATAGAGGGGTCGAATAATGGATACTTTCTTTGAAAATAGCCCACTACGATATATTCCAACACATGGGGGGGCTTCTTCAGTAATGGGTTTTATTACAGTGTGTGTTTTTTTTTTCTCCCGTACCCTCGCAGTGAGGTGGTAGAAGTGAGAGACAGACATGAGAATGGAAGACGGAGATGACTTGCGGAGGCGAGGCCTGATAAGACTAATGAAGATGGGCGGCGGAAGGCGGCGCGTCGTTTATATCTAAATTAATATTTATAGTGCTGATAGAGTCAGGGACGCGGAGGTTTATATACAGCAAGCACGTTCTAAAACAGTCCGTCATGTGTTTTCACTAAAAACTACAGCCGCTGCTTTTTTTTGCTGCTACGCTTTAAACCCGCGGCTTACAAAACGACGCGGGTCGTTTATGAATTTGTCTTCGCTGACGGCCATAACACAAATAGTTCTCATTTTATTATTCTATTTTTTATTTTTTTTTAACCTTCGTCTTGTGTTAGGGTCGGCACCGACCCGTTTTAGTTTTTAAATGCATAAAAACACCACATACATTTATTTTTTTGCATCAAAGCTTTTTGACTTTGTCAGGAACCTCTTTGTCAACCAAATAAAACATTTTAATTTTTTTCACTAAATTATAAAATGCTCTGCTAGAAATTATGCCCTTGGTGTTGTTGGGGTCGGTTTCGACCCAGTTATAAAAATAAGATGATAAAGCAATGATAAGAGCCAAAACTGAACACACTGACAGCCAGCTCCTCTCCCATTCATGTGAGCTTTAGTGGATTCTCATTGTACCTTGTTATCCTGTACAAAAACAAACAAAAGACGGACACTAAAAGTGTCACTTTTTGCCACTCTGATTTTGTTTTTTTATTAGTTTTGGAACTAGTAATCTATTTCTCTTGGTTTCATTTGCTTGATTGGTGGTTGTTTGTTTGATGTTGGATTTCTGTTGCTGAAAAAAATACTTTTTAGCCTTTTTCTTGAAGTAAATATATATGGGTCGAAATTGACCCGTAACACCATAGATGTTACTATAGTAAAAATTCTTAAAATGAAAAAATAAATAAAACACATTTATTTAAGAGATGTGTTCTAATACCCCTTAGTAATAGTTAGGTAACACAACAACCTTTTTTTTTATGTATATGATTCTCTTGAGGTTCGTTTTACCATTTTTAAAAATTGAAATCGAGGGGTATACTGACAAAAAAAGGCCCAATGGCCCAAACCAAAAATATTAAAACCAATATTTTCAAGGATAATGAAGCCTAACGAGGTAACCAAGAGATGAGAAACAAATTGGATGATAGATAATTGTTTTTAGTGTATTTTACAGCTGATTTAAGACATGGGTCAAAACCGACCCGTTAACATAAGAGATGGTAACAGAAAGCTAACACAAGAGGAAGGTTAAATCATGTGATTGTATGCTGAGGTTTTTGTAAAGACAAACATATTCCGGTCTTTAATAGTTTTTCAATGTAACTATAACAACTCAACTGAACAGGCTTTAATTTCAATGTATGTGAACACAATATTTGAAATGAACGTGAAACTAACACAAATGCATCATGTGACTGAATGACACATTTTCTGCTGGCTTTGACAGTTTGCCAATCAGCACCTGCTTTCTTCGCATGAATTAAGAACTTTAAAGAAATCATGCAATGTCTCCAGTAAATGGGGGCATATTCTTTTGTTTGGTTTTTGAAAGGTCGCATGGTTTGCTAGTATGGGATGGGAAATATATGTATCGACGTTAATTACTAACAATCAGTCAATCGTTTATATCTAAATAATATTGGTATGTCAGACTTAGCCCTGTCTTGGTTTAACTCTTATCTTACTGATAGGATGCAGTGCGTCTCCCATAACAATGTGACTTTTTTATTTTTTTTTTATTGACTTTTTGGACCAGTTGATCTGCCGTTTCTTTTCTTTTTCTCCTATGTCCCACTCTCCCTTGTGGAGGGGGTCAGGTCTGATCCGGTGGCCACGTACTGCTTGCCCGTGTATCGGCTGGGGACATCTCTGCGCTGCTGATCCGCCTCCGCTTGGGATGGTTTCCTGCTGGCTCCGCTGTGAACGGGACTCTCGCTGCTGTGTCGGATCCGCTTTGTACTGGACTCTCGCGTCTGTGTGGATCCATTATGGATTGAACTTTCACAGTGTCATGTTAGACCCGCTCGACATCTATTGCTTTCGTCCTCTCCAAGGTTCTCATAGTCATCATTGTCACCGATGTCCCACTGGGTGTGAGTTTTCCTTGCCCTCATGTGGGCCTACCGAGGATGTCGTAGTGGTTTGTGTTGTGGTTTGTGCAGCCCTTTGAGACACTAGTGATTTAGGGCTATATAAGTAAACATTGATTGATTGATTGATTGATTGAATGTTTATTTACATAGCCCTGAATCACAAGTGTCTCAAAGGGCTGCACAAGCCACAACGACATCCTCGGTTCAGAACCTAGCAATTACTCTACATGCTCACATGCTGGTTTGTTTTAGCAGTGTTTTGGATAATTAAATGTTAATTTTGTATTACTCAATTCAGGTGTAATGTAATTAAACACATATTTAGTCAGAATCTAGACTGCAAACTGATCTCTTTAATTATATGTGGGTTTACCTTAAAGGCCTACTGAAATTAGATGTTCTTATTTAAACGGGGATAGCAGGTTAATTTTATGCGTCATACTTGATCATTTCGTGATATTGCCATATTTTTGATGAAAGGATTTAGTAGAGAACATCGACGATAAAGTTCGCAACTTTTGGTGCTGATAAAAAAAAAGCCTTGCCTGTACCGGAAGTAGCAGACGATGATGTCACAAGGGTGAGGGCTCCTCACGTCCTCACATTGTTTAGAATAGGAGCCTCCAACAGCAAGAGCTATACGGACCGAAAAAAAGAAATTGTCCCCATTAATTTGAGCAAGGATGAAAGAATAATGGATGATGATATTGATAGCGAAAGACTAGAAAAAATAAATAAATAAAAATAAAGTTAAAAAAGAAAAAGGCGATTGCATTGGGACGGATTCAGATGTTTTTAGACACATTTACTAGGATCATTCTGGGAAATCCCTTATCTTTCTATTGTGTTGCTGGCGTTTTAGTGAGATTAAATAGTACCTGATAGTCGGAGGAATCACCGTGTGTTTGTGTGGCTAAAGGCCAAAGCTTCCCAACTCCATCTTTCTACTTTGACTTCTCCATTATTAATTGAACAAATTGCAAAAGGTTCAGCAACACAGATGTCCAGAATAGTGTGATGATATTGATAATGAAGGACTAGAAAAAAAATTAAAAAAAATAAAGTTACAAAAAAAAAAAGGCGATTGCATTGGGACAGAGTCAGATGTTTTTAGACACATTTACTAGGATAATTCTGGGAAATCCCTTATCTTTCTATTGTGTTGCTAGTGTTTTAGTGAGATTAAATAGTACCTGATAGTCGGAGGGGTGTGTCCACGGGTGTCTTGAGGCCAGTGTCTGAGGGAAGTCATGGCAGATACAAGGACGGCACAAACTCCATAGATCTCCAGTAAGAGGCGTCTTTTTAACACGATTTTCTCACCGAAACCTGTTGGTTGACAAGTGGTCGGGAACCATGTTCGCTTGACCGCTCTGATCCATAGTAAAGCTTCACATCCGGGAATTTTAAACAAGGAATCACCGTGTGTTTGTGTGGCTAAAGGCTAAAAGCTTCCCAACTCCATATTTATACTTTGACTTCTCCATTATTAATTGAACAAATTGCAAAATATTCAGCAACACAGATGTCCAGAATAGTGTGATGATATTGATCGTGAAGGACTAAATAAAAAAATTATAATAATAAATAAATAAATAAATAATTAAAAAAAGGTGATTGCATTGGGACAGATTCAGATGTTTTTAGACACATTTACTAGGATAATTCTGGGAAATCCCTTGTCTTTCTATTGTGTTGCTAGTGTTTAAGTGAGATTAAATAGTACCTGATAGTCGGAGGGGTGTGTCCACGGGTGTCTTGTGGGAAGTCATGGCAGATACAAGGACGGCGCAAACTCCATAGATCTCCGGTAAGAGGCGTCTTTTTAACACGATTTTCCCACTGAAACCTGTTTGTTGACAAGTGGTCGGGAACCATGTTCGCTTGACCGCTCTGATCCATAGTAAAGATTCACCTCCGGGAATTTTAAACAAGGAATCACCGTGTGTTTGTGTGGCTAAAAGCTAAAGCTTCCCAACTCCATCTTTCTACTTTGACTTCTCCATTATTAATTGAACAAATTGCAAAATATTCAGCAAAACAGATGTCCAGAATAGTGGGATGATATTGATAGTGAAGGACTAAATAAAAATATTATAATAATAAATAAATAAATAAATAATTAAAAAAAGGTGATTGCCTTGGGACGGGTTCAGATGTTTTTAGACACATTTACAAGGATAATTCTGGGAAATCCCTTGTCTTTCTATTGTGTTGCTAGTGTTTTAGTGAGATTAAATAGTACCTGATTGTCGGAGGGGTGTGTCCACGGGTGTGTTGAGGGAAGTCATGGCAGATACAAAGATGGCGCAAACTCCATAGATCTCCGGTAAGAGGCATCTTTTTAACACGATTTTCTCACCGAAACCTGTTGGTTGACAAGTGGTCGGGAACCATGTTTGCTTGACCGCTCTGATCCATAGTAAAGCTTCACCTCCGGGAATTTTAAACAAGGAATCACCGTGTGTTTGTGTGGCCAAAGGCTAAATAAAGCTTCCCAACTCCATCTTTCTACTTTGATTTCTCCATTATTAATTGAACAAATTGCAAAAGGTTCAGCAACACAGATGTCCAGAATAGTGTGATGATATTGATAATGAAGGACTAGAAAAAAAATTAAAAAAAATAAAGTTACAAAAAAAAAGGCGATTGCATTGGGACAGAGTCAGATGTTTTTAGACACATTTACTAGGATAATTCTGGGAAATCCCTTATCTTTCTATTGTGTTGCTAGTGTTTTAGTGAGATTAAATAGTACCTGATAGTCGGAGGGGTGTGTCCACGGGTGTCTTGACGCCAGTGTCTGAGGGAAGTCACGGTAGATACAAGGACGGCGCAAACTCCATGGATCTGCGGTAAGAGGCGTCTTTTTAACACAATTTTCTCACCGAAAACTGCCGATTGACATGTAGTCGGGATCCATGTTTGCTTGACCGCTCTGATCCATAGTAAAGCTTCACCTCTGGGAATTTTAAACAAGGAATCACCGTGTGTTTGTGTGGCCAAAGGTTAAATAAAGCTTCCCAACTCCATTTTTCTACTTTGACTTCTCCATTATTAATTGAACAAATTGCAAAAGTTTCAGCAACACAGATGTCCAGAATAGTGTGATGATATTGATAGTGAAGGACTAGAAAAAAAAAAAAAATAAATAAATAAAGTTAAAAAAAAAAAGCGATTGCATTGGGACAGATTCAGATGTTTTTAGACACATTTACTAGGATAATTCTGGGAAATCCCTTATCTTTCTATTGTGTTGCTAGTGTTTTAGTGAGATTAAATAGTACCTGATAGTCGGAGGGGTGTGTCCACAGGTGTCTTGAGGCCAGTGTCTGAGGGAAGTCACGGTAGATACAAGGACGGCGCAAACTCCATGGATCTCCGGTAAGAGGCGTCTTTTTAACACGATTTTCTCACCGAAACCTGTTGGTTGACAAGTGGTCGGGATCCATGTTCGCTTGACCGCTCTGATCCGTAGTAAAGTTTCATTTACCGGAATTTTAAACAAGGAATCACCGTGTGTTTGTGTGGCCAAAGGCTAAATAAAGCTTCCCAACTCCATCTTTCTACTTTGACTTCTCCATTATTAATTGAACAAATTGCGAAAGGTTCAGCAACACAGATGTCCAGAATAGTGTGATGATATTGATAATGAAGGACTAAAAATAAATAAAGTAAAAAAAAATAAAAGGCGATTGCATTGGGACAGAGTCAGATGTTTTTAGACACATTTACTAGGATAATTCTGGGAAATCCCTTATCTTTCTATTGTGTTGCTAGTGTTTTAGTGAGATTAAATAGTACCTGATAGTCGGAGGGGTGTGTCCACGGGTGTCTTGAGGCCAGTGTCTGAGGGAAGTCATGGCAGATACAAGGACGGCGCAAACTCCATAGATCTCCGGTAAGAGGCGTCTTTTTTAACACGATTTTCTCACCGAAACCTGTTGGTTGACAAGTGGTCGGGAACCATGTTCGCTTGACCGCTCTGATCCATAGTAAAGCTTCACCTCTGGGAATTTTAAACAAGGAATCACCGTGTGTTTGTGTGGCTAAAGGCTAAAGCTTCCCAACTCCATCTTTCTACTTTGACTTCTCCATTATTAATTGAACAAATTGCGAAAGGTTCAGCAACACAGATGTCCAGAATAGTGTGATGATATTGATAATGAAGGACTAAAAATAAATAAAGTAAAAAAAAATAAAAGGCGATTGCATTGGGACGGATTCAGATGTTTTTAGACACATTTACTAGGATAATTCTGGGAAATCCCTTATCTTTCTATTGTGTTGCTAGTGTTTTAGTGAGATTAAATAGTACCTGATAGTCGGAAGGGTGTGTCCACGGGTTTCTTGAGGTAAGAGGCGTCGTTTTAACACGATTTTCTCACCGAAACCTGTTGGTTGACAAGTGGTCGGGAACCATGTTCGCTTGACCGCTCTGATCCATAGTAAAGTTTCACCTCTGGGAATTTTAAACAAGGAATCACCATGTGTTTGTGTGGCTAAAGGCTAAATAAAGCTTCCCAACTTCTTCATTATTAATTGAACAAATTGCAAAAGTTTCAGCAACACAGATATCCAGAATAGTGTGTAATTGCGCGATGAAAAGAGACGACTTTTAGCCATAAGCGGTGCTGCGCTAATATTTCCTGACAGTTTGTGACGTTTTCAACAAGAAACTCCGCAGCAAATTTTAAAATTGCAATTTTTTAAACTAAACCGGCCGTATTGGCATGTGTTGCAATGTTAATATTTCATCATTGATAAATAAACTATCAGACTGCGTGGTCGGTAGTAGTGGGTTTCAGTAGGCCTTTAAAAGTAAACAATACTCATTGGGTCTTTAATGATTCTGGAGGCTGTGACGAAATCCTGGCCATAATTACTCAGAACCCTGAGTAATTATTTCCTAGCTTACTTAATAACTCTCAGTCGTGTAGCCATGAATAAAGATGACTTTACCAACCAGGAATAGCGGCCAATTGATTGGTTGGGGATGGTTCTTGTGTCACCGGTTTGGTTAATTGCTGCTTTGGAATCATTTTAATATGAACAAATGCCCTTGGTGGTCTCTCCTTATCTCTCGAAACAAAATATATGAGCGCTTGGATCGGGATCTCTCCCGATTAACGAGCAATACAATTAGCCCTGTTTTTTAATTATTGCCCATGATCACATCGTGCAGTTGTGCAATTTTACGTCGACGTGATGCCAAAGACGTCGGTGGGTTCTTGCCAAACCGTCAGTCACTTTAATGAACAGGTAATCCATACCTGATGAATACAGAAAAGATTGGACCGGCAACCTCAGTTACACATTAGTTTTTGTAACTAATGACCAATCGATGGCTGGTTTCCAACCAGGACTTTTTTTTATAGCCCTTCAGGGATAGCCAGGAATGGCTGTGTACGCAGCCGGAGAAAACGCCCAATTAGTCAGGCTGTTTTCCATCCAAAAGTGTCTGTATGTAGGTAGATAAGTAGGTCTTTATTGTCATTGCAAGGTTAGACAAACAAAAGTGTACGGGGTTACAGAACAGGAACGCTCATAAGGGGGGCCTAGTCTGGAGTGGGAAAAAAAACTCATGCTACATAAACACGTTAAATTTTTCTTTTCTTTTCTTTTCCTAGTTTATTTCGAACATGACATACATACAACTTTATACATCAGGTAATTTCATCATTTCGCAATACACAATACATCATGTCCGAAAAGGAGTGGGAAGAAGCAAAGCTTATTTAATCTTACCCCTTTTCCACTTCAGAGCGCCCACAAATATATACATTCATTCACTCACCTTCTTTACAGCAAAATATCAAATAGCAAAATGACATCTGTGAGTGAGTAACACAGCAGTTTTCTAACATGTACTTAATTATTTCAGTCATGAACATACTAAGATGAAGAATATCTTATTTTCAATAAGTTTGAAAGTGTTTCTCATAGTACTTCTTTGTACTTTTTAAGCACTATTAATCTAAACATCCTCTTAAACTGGATCATATCAGTACAATGTTTAACTTCTTTATTTAATCCATTCCATAATTTAATTCCACATACTGATATGCTAAACGTTTTAAGTGTTGTACGGGCATATAAATGTTTTAAGTTAGATTTTCCTCTAAGGTTATTTTTCTCCTCTTTAGTTGAGAAGAATTGTTGTACATTCTTTGGTAGCAGGTTATAATTTACTTTGTACATCAATTTAGCTGTTTGCAATTTTATCAAATCCATCCATCCATCTTCTTCCGCTTATCCGAGGTCGGGTCGCGGGGGCAACAGCCTAAGCAGGGAAACCCAGACTTCCCTTTCCCCAGCCACTTCGTCTAGCTCTTCCCGGGGGATCCCGAGGCGGTCCCAGGCCAGCCGAGAGACATAGTCTTCCCAACGTGTCCTGGGTCTTCCCCGTGGCCTCCTACCGGTTGGACGTGCCCTAAACACCTCCCTAGGGAGGCGTTCGGGTGGCATCCTGACCAGATGCCCGAACCACCTCATCTGGCTCCTCTCGATGTGGAGGAGCAGCGGCTTTACTTTGAGTTCCTCCCTGATGGCAGAGCTTCTCACCCTATCTCTAAGGGAGAGCCCCGCCACACAACGGAGGAAACTCATTTCGGTCGCTTGTACCCGTGATCTTATCCTTTCGGTCATGACCCAAAGCTCATGACTTAGGCGAGGATGGGAACGTAAATCGACCAGTAAATTGAGAGCTTTGCCTTCCGGCTCAGCTCCTTCTTCACCACAACGGATCGGTACAACGTCCGCATTACTGAAGACGCCGCACCGATCCGCCTGTCGATCTCATGATCCACTCTTCCCCCACTCGTGAACAAGACTCCTAGGTACTTGAACTCCTCCACTTGGGGCAGGGGCTCCTCCCCAACCCATAGATGGCACTCCACCCTTTTCCGGGCGAGAACCATGGACTCGGACTTGGAGGTGCTGATTCTCATTCCGGTCGCTTCACACTCGGCTGCAAACCGATCCAGTGAGAGCTGAAGATCCCGGTCAGATGAAGCCATCAGGACCACATCATCTGCAAAAAGCAGAGACCTAATCCTGCGGTCACCAAACCGGAACCCCTCAACGCTTTAACTGCGCCTAGAAATTCTGTCCATAAAAGTTACGAACAGAATCGGTGACAAAGGACAGCCTTGGCGGAGTCCAACCCTCACTGGAAATGTGTTCGACTTACTGCCGGCAATGCGGACCAAGCTCTGGCACTGATCATACAGGGAGCGGACCGCCACAATAACACAGTCCGATACCCCATACTCTCTGAGCACTCCCTACAGGACTTCCCGAGGGACACGGTCGAATGCCTTCTCCAAGTCCACAAAGCACATGTAGACTGGTTGGACAAACTCCCAGGCACCCTCAAGAACCCTGCTGAGAGTATAGAGCTAGTCCACAGTTCCACGACCAGGACGAAAACCACACTGTTCCTCCTGAATCCGAGGTTCGACTATCCGACGTAGCCTCCTCTCCAGTACACCTGAATAAACCTTACCGGGAAATCATCGAGCTTTAATATTTTTGACTCAATAAATAAAGGGTTTGTATGTTCTCTATATCCAACATTGTGTATTATTCTAATCGATGTTTTTTGTAACACAATTAACGAAAGTAGCGCACATTTGTAGTTGTTTCCCCATATTTCTGCACAATAACTCAGATATGGTAACACTAGCGAGCAGTAGAGAATATAAAGTGATTTTTGGCCCAGGACGTATTTTGCTTTATTCATTATTGAAATATTTTTTGCCACCTTATGTAATATTGCTAAAATTCGCTCCATTTTGTCCACTAAAGACGCCGAGATCATTATCCATGCGTTTGTTACGTCTCGTCTCGATTACTGTAACGTATTATTTTCGAGTCCCCCCATGTCTAGCATTAAAAGATTACAGTTGGTACAAAATGCGGCTGCTAGACTTTTGACAAGAACAAGAAAGTTTGATCACATTACACCTGTACTGGCTCACCTGCACTGGCTTCCTGTGCACTTAAGATGTGACTTTAAGGTTTTACTACTTACGTATAAAATACTACACGGTCTAGCTCCAGCCTATCTTGCCGATTGTATTGTACCATATGTCCCGGCAAGAAATCTGCGTTCAAAAGACTCCGGCTTATTAGTGATTCCTAGAGCCCAAAAAAAGTCTGCGGGCTATAGAGCGTTTTCCGTTCGGGCTCCAGTACTCTGGAATGCCCTCCCGGTAACAGTTCGAGATGCTACCTCAGTAGAAGCATTTAAGTCTCACCTTAAAACTCATCTGTATACTCTAGCCTTTAAATAGACCTCCTTTTTAGACCAGTTGATCTGCCGCTTCTTTTCTTTCTCCTATGTCCCCCCCTCCCTTGTGGAGGGGGTCCGGTCCGATGACAATGGATGGAGTACTGGCTGTCCAGAGTCGAGACCCGGGATGGACCGCTCGTCGGGACCCAGGATGGACAGCTCGCCTGTATCGGTTGGGGACATCTCTACGCTGCTGATCCGCTTGAGATGGTTTCCTGTGGACGGGACTCTCGCTGCTGTCTCTGATCCGCTTGAACTGAACTCTCGCGGCTGTGTTGGAGCCACTATGGATTGAACTTTCACAGTATCATGTTAGACCCGCTCGACATCCATTGCTTTCGGTCCCCTAGAGGGGGGGGGTTGCCCACATCTGAGGTCCTCTCCAAGGTTTCTCATAGTCAGCATTGTCACTGGCGTCCCACTGGAGGTGAATTCTCCCTGCCCACTGGGTGTGAGTTTTCCTTGCCCTTTTGTGGGTTCTTCCGAGGATGTTGTAGTCGTAATGATTTGTGCAGTCCTTTGAGACATTTGTGATTTGGGGCTATATAAATAAACATTGATTGATTGATTGATTGGATGTTTTGTATATGAGATTTCCAGTTCATTTTATCATCTATTAATACTCCCAAAAATCTGGTTTCTTTTACCCTTTCGATATCTATTCCATCTATTTTTATTCGTGTCTGATGCTCTTTTCTACTGTTACCAAATAGCATTATTTAATTTAATCAGGACAAACTCGCAACAGAAGGATGGGGAGTTGGGGCCCTGGAAGGCGACCACTGCTTTGAAGCGCTGCCATCCGACCATTACCTCGAGGGGAAAAAAAGCGGTGGTGAAGGCATGGGGTGGGGGTGGGGGGGCGTGTGCTATTATGCCCAATTGTCTTGGGTGCGATGATGTAATGTTTTTGAGACTGAGGCCGATATGCAAAAGTTCGACTCCAGGTGTCATTAAAATTGAAGTTATCCCGGGGGGGTTCAGAACAGCTTAGTCCTGTTTCCACAGCGTCAAGGCCGTTTGAGGGAGTCAAATCGGACGGCGTGGCGCAGTGGGAGAGTGGCCGTGCGCACAACCCCAGGGTCCCGAGTTCCATCCCCACCTAGTACCAACCTCGCCACGTCCGTTGTGTCCTGAGCAAGACACTTCACCCTTGCTCCTGATGGGTGCTGGTTAGCACCTTGCATGGCAGCTCCCTCCATCAGTGTGTGAATGCGTGTGTGAATGTGTAAATGTGGAAGTAGTGCTTTGATTATCCTTGAAGGTAGAAAAGCACTATACAAGTACAACCCAGGTAAATTAGGATGTTTGTTTTCCGCGAGCAGACAAAATCAATGACTTGTCTGTTCTATTCGTCCTTCCTGGGTGCTCTCAAATTCAATTCAATTCTCCTTTGCAGCATGCTTCTCCATGATGTGATCCATCTTGCAATTCAGTTCAGAAACCGCCGCTTGTTCAATGTGTTGCTAAGTCTTCTGCAATGTTTCCCTGTCAGCTTCTATATCGATTTTAGCAGAACTTTTGCATTAAGCTAAGGATCTATTCACAACTGCAGAGGAGGGCACTTATGCTTCTTTTCCCGTTGACCAGCAGAACGTCCTACAGGTTAACCCAAAAAAAAAAAAACCAATCAATATTGTAATAAATTAGCACATTGCATGGCAGCTTCAGCAATCAGTGTGTGAATGGGTGAATTACACTGAACATACCTCCTTTTTTTCCCGGACATGTCCTCTTTTGCAGGGCTGTCCGGGAGGGGTTTCTTAAATGCCTCAAATGGTTAAGAAGGGGTTAAAAACCAAACAAATTGTGAAGGTGTGCACATGCGGCAGAATTCGTGAGGGAGGAGCAGAGACAGACAGAGCGAGAGCGAGATAGTGGATTGATTGTTAATCAAGGCATACTTAGTCAACAGCCATACAGGTCACACTGAGGGTGGCCGTATAAACACATTTAACACTGTTACAAATATGCGCCACACTGTGAACCCACACCAAACAAGAATGGCAAACACATTTCGAGAAAACACCTGCACCGTAACACAACATAAACACACATGAACCAATACCCAGAACCCCCTTGCAGCACTAACTCTTACAGGACGCTACAATACCCATCTTGACTGACAGAAGGCATGAGCTTTTTGCATATTTTTTTTTTTTTTTGTATCACGTAGACTAAAGTGTCTTTTATCGTCCGTGTGCGCCCGGACAAGATTGTGTAGATTAACATTTTAGATGACCCTCAGCGGGAACACGCCTCTTTTCACTCCCGCTTACCAGCTTTCTGGAGATTGATCGCTATCAGCCGCCCGCCTGACAGCCCTGGGATTAAATCTCGTCCAGTAAACCTGGCAATTTGGGACTGAGTGAAAAACAAGGGAGACTGACAAAGTCGGGAGAGGGGCAAGCGTATTGTAAAAAGGGGGTGCCGGGGACGGGATGTGGAAAGCAAGATTATTCATGAGATATTTATGAATTACAGGAATCCTTATAGTCTGGGGACAATCTGTTCAAATTCAAAACACATGTTTAAAAATTTGCACAGTAAATTGAGGAGAAACTTCTGGTTTTGCTGATAAGTTCAGAGTATTTCACAAAAAAAACGAGTTCAACTTGTAGGAATCGTATGCTGATAAAGTCCACAATGTGGTGTTGCTTGACCCTGGTAAGAACTTAACAGTCTACAGCAGGGGTAGGGAACCTATGGCTCGCGAGCCAGATGTGGCTCTTTTGATGACTGCATCTGGCTCTCGGATAAACCTGAGCTGACATCACCTGACACGATAAGTAATGGATAATTCCGCAGTGTTAAAAATAACGTTCAAAATATAAAACATTCTCATGCTTTTTTATGTTCAAGAAGTTGCGTTTATGGTAAGAATTTATTTGTTATTGGTTAGTGCAGGGCTTGACCTCCTGGGGGTTCTTCAGACCACCAAGCAGCGACATGAGAGCCTGTTTCAGGGTTACAATATTGTTTTATTTTTCAATAAGTCTCTCAGTTGCTTTTCAGCGATTGTCTTTTTCTCTTTCGTACTCCCTTGCGCTCTGGCTCCAGTTTCAACCCTGTCTCTCCTCCTGGCTGCTGCTTATAACAGAGCGACAGGTGATTCGATAACAAGGCCCAGATGGGCCATCTACGCACCTGTCACTGATTTCGCGGCTGGTCCTGGCAACACCCCGCTTCGCTGCAGGCCCGCAGGCCACGTCCCCTCCACAGTTAGCATCAGAAGAACAATGTTATTCCAAAGAATAAGATACTTATTATACTCTAGAACTGTTGGTCTTACTTAAAAATGCACGCGTTTAGTTGTGTTTAGTGTTATAAAAAAATATTATATGGCTCTTACAGAAATATATTTTAAAATATTTGGCTTTCTTGGCTCTCTCAGCCAAAAAGGTTCCCGACCCCTGGTCTACAGCCAGGGTGTCAAACTCATTTTAGACCGGAGGCCACATGGAGAAAAATCTACTCCCAAGTGAGCCGGACTGGTAAAATCAATCATGTTGTTGTTCATTTTGAGGCCAGTTTGGTCCGTTTTCCATAATAAAACAGACATAAACCATATAGCTTATAATTAAAAGGACTACCCTAGATTCAATTGTGCCCGACAATGAACTGATTGTGACGTCTCGGTAAGAGATAATGATTTATTTAACCAACAAACAGACTAATAACAAAAACACCGGGTGCCAAAAGACAAAAACAAAAGGCTAGTTAGCATAAGAGCTAGGGGAACAAAAGGCGGCTAAGCATGGTAGCATTAGCGAATATACAACATGAAACAAAGAGGCTAAGCACGGAGGCTATCGAGTCCAAACATCAAAATACCAACCTCACTGGATGCGTGAAAGCAAACACTACGAGTCCAGGCCGAGAAAATGAAAAGGGCAGGTTATATAGAGTCTCTGATGAAAACAGGCGTGCGAATAAACAGGTGAACAAATCAAGTCGCCATGGTGACAAAAAAACTAATCAGGAAGTACACAAACAAACTCAAGACTCTAAATGACAAGCGATCCGTGCCGCGGATCGCAACACCAATGACACAATTATTTTGACTCTGAACACTCTGCACACGAGCGAATGAAGTGCATACTTACTCAACAGCTGTTACACCGCGGTGAGGGAAGTCTTGTTTTGGTTTTTTCTGTTTTATTTTGAAAAGCAACGCCTCTTGTTTCAGATCACGGGCCCTTTCTCTTGTGTCACCAGTCTGACGTCATCCCTGACCCTTGATTGTTTCCATCTCTTTCCCATTACCCTCATGTTCCATATAAGCTCATGCCTCCCCTTGTTCTGTGCCAGATCGTCTCGAGCTTTCGTGTCTGTCTAGTGTCCAAGTTCATGTTCATGTCTTGCCTCCTCCCACGTCTACTTCCTTGGAACAAAAAATCCCACGCTGTAATTTTAAGTTTCACTTTTTCTCCTCATCAGAGCCACTTTTGTTATCTAGCCTTTGTTCAACCGAAGTGGTGAGTTTTGATTTTGTCTAATAACGTTTTCTTCCTCAAATTTTTTGAGTGTTTTTTTGTTTACCTTTATTAGACTAAGATCGGAGTATAATTTTTTATAGTGATTGTTTTCTTCCTCCTGTTGTTAAAATGACCCAATTTCAATAGTCAACTCAATGTCAAAACCCAACATTGATCAAACGTCATCTAAAATCATGTTGTTTAAATGTCTTTTTGGTTGGAAAATGACCCAAATTCAATGGTTAAATCAACCTCAGAACCCAACATTGATTGAACGTCGTCAAAAAGCATGTTGTTTCAACATTGCATTTGTGTTGAAAAATATTGGTAGGATAATGACCAAAATTCAAGGATCAAATCAACGTCAGAAATCAACATCGATTAAACGTCGTCAAAAAAGCATGTTGTTTCAACGTTGTATTGGTTGAAAAATGACAAAAATTCAATGGTCAAATCAACGTCAGAACCCAACATTGATTAAACGTCGGCAAAAAGCATCCTGTTTCAACGTTGTATTTGTGTTAAAAATTTCTGGTTGTTAAAATGACCCAAATTCAATGGTCAAATTAACGTCACAACCCAAGATAGATTAAACGTTGTCAAAAAGGATCCTGTTTCAACGTTGAATTTGTGTTGAAAAATTGTAATTGTTAAAATTACCAAAATTCAATAGTCAAATCAACATCAGAACCAAGGTTAAATAAACGTTGTCAAAAAACATGTTCGTTCAACGCTGTATTTGCGTTGAAAAATATTGGTTGGAAAATGAACATAATTCAATGGTCAAGTCAACGTCAGAGCCCAACATTGATTAAACGTCGTCAAAAAGCATGTTGTTTCAACGTTGTATTGGTTGGAAAATCACCCAAATTCAATGGTCAAATCAACGTCAGAACCCAACATTGATTAAACGTCGGCAAAAAGCATCCTGTTTCAATGTTTTATTTGTGTTGAAAAATTATGGTTGTTAAAATGACCCAAATTCAATGGTCAAATTAACGTCAGAAACCCAACATTGATTAAACGTTGTCAAAAAGCATGGTGTTTTAACGTTGTATTGGTTGGAAAATGAACATTATTCAATGGTCAAATCAACGTCAGAACCCAACATTGATTAAACGTCGTCAAAAAGCATGTTGTTTCAACGCTGTATTGGTTGGAAAATGAACATAATTCAATGGTCAAATCAACGTCAGAACCCAACGTTGATTAAACGTCGGCAGAAAGCATCCTGTTTCAACGTTGTATTTGTGTTGAAAAATTCTGGTTGTTATAATGACCCAAATTCAATGGTCAAATCAACGTCAGAACCCAACATTGATTAAACGTCGGCAGAAAGCATCCTGTTTCAACGTTGTATTTGTGTTGAAAAATTCTGGTTGTTATAATGACCCAAATTCAATGGTCAAATCAACGTCAGAACCCAACATTGATTAAACGTCGTCAAAAAGCATGTTGTTTTAACACTCTATTGGTTGGAAAATGAACATAATTCAATGGTCAAATCAACGTCAGAACCCAACATTGATTAAACGTCGTCAAAAAGCATGTTGTTTTAACGCTGTATTGGTTGGAAAATGAACTTAATTCAATGGTCAAATCAACGTCAGAACCCAACATCGATTAAACGTCGGCAAAAAGCATCGTGTTTCAACGTTTTATTTGTGTTGAAAAATTCTGGTTGTTATAATGACCCAAATTCAATGGTCAAATCAACGTCAGAACCCAACATTGATTAAACGTCGTCCAAAAGCATGTTGTTTCAACGCTGTATTGGTTGGAAAATTAACATAATTCAATGGTCAAATCAACGTCAGAACCCAACATCGATTAAACGTCGGCAAAAAGCATCGTGTTTCAACGTTTTATTTGTGTTGAAAAATTCTGGTTGTTATAATGACCCAAATTCAATGGTCAAATCAACGTCAGAACCCAACATTGATTAAACGTCGTCCAAAAGCATGTTGTTTCAACGCTGCATTGGTTGGAAAATGAACATAATTCAATGGTCAAATCAACGTCAGAACCCAACATTGATTTAACGTCATCAAAAAGCATTTTGTTTCAACGCTGTGTTTGTTTCGAAAAATTTTGGTTGGAAAATGACCCAAATTCAATGGTCAAATCAATATCAGAACCCAACATTAAATAAACGTCAAAAATATGTTCGTTCAACGCTGTATTTGCGTTGAAAAATTTTGGTTGGAAAATGAACATAATTCAATGGTCAAGTCAACGTCAGAACCCAACACTGATTAAACGTCGGCAAAAAAATTCGTGTTTCAACGTTTTATTTGTGTTGAAAAATTCTGGTTGTTATAATGACCATAATTCAATGGTCAAATTAACGTCAGAACCCAACATTGATTAAACGTCGTCAAAAAGCATGTTGTTTCAACGCTGTATTGGTTGGAAAATGAACATAATTCAATGGTCAAGTTAACGTCAGAACCCAACATTGATTAAACGTTGTCAAAAAGCATGGTGTTTTAACGTTGTATTGGTTGGAAAATGAACATAATTCAATGGTCAAATCAACGTCAGAACCCAACATTGATTAAACGTCAGCAAAAAGCATCGTGTTTCAACGTTTTATTTGTGTTGAAAAATTCTGGTTGTTAAAATGACCCAAATTCAATGGTCAAATTAACATCAGAACCCAACATTGATTAAACGTTGTCAAAAGGCATGGTGTTTTAACGTTGTATTGGTTGGAAAATGAACATAATTCAGTGGTCAAATCAAGGTCAGAACTCAACATTGATTAAACATTGTCAAAAAGCATGTTGTTTCAACGCTGTATTGGTTGGAAAATGAACATAATTCAATGGTCAAATCAACGTCAGAACCCAACATTGATTAAACGTCATCAAAAAGCATGTTTTTTCAATGCTGTGTTTGTTTCGTAAAATTTTGGTTGGAAAATGACCCAAATTCAATGGTCAAATCAATATCAGAACCCAACATTAAATAAACGTCAAAAATATGTTTGTTCACGCTGTATTAGCATTGAAAAATTTTGGTTGGAAAATGAACATAATTCAATGGTCAAGTCAACGTCAGAACCCAACATTGCTTAAACTACGTCAAAAAGCATGTTGTTTCAACGTTGTATTGGTTGGAAAATTATCCAAATTCAATGGTCAAATCAACGTCAGAACCCAAAATTGATTAAACATCGGCAAAAAGCATGTTGTTTCAACATTGTATTTGTGTTGAAAAATTATGGTTGTTAAAATGACCCAAATTCAATGGTCAAATTAACGTCAGAACCCAACATTGATTAAACGTTGTCAAAAAGCATGGTGTTTTAACGTTGTATTGGTTGGAAAACGACCCAATTTCCAATGGTCAAATCAACATCAGAACCCAACATTGATTAAACGTCGGCAAAAAGGATCCTGTTTCAACGTTGTATTTGTGTTGAACAATTCTGGTTGTTATAATGACCCAAATTCAATGGTCAAATCAACGTCAGAACCCAACATTGATTAAACGTCGTCCAAAAGCATGTTGTTTCAACGCTGTATTGGTTGGAAAATGAACATAATTCAATGGTCAAATCAACATCAGAATCCAACATTGATTAAACGTCGGCAAAAAGCATGTTGTTTCAACGTTGTATTGTTTGAAAAATGAACATAATTCAATGGTCTAATCAACGTCAGAACCCAACATTGATTAAACGTCGGCAAAAAGCATCCTGTGTCAACGTTGTATTTGTGTTAAAAAATTCTGGTTGTTAAAATGACCCAAATTCAATGGTCAAATCAACGTCAGAACCCAACATTGATTAAACGTTGTCAAAAAGCATGTTGTTTTAACGTTGTATTGGTTGGAAAATGAACATAATTCAATGGTCAAATCAACGTCAGAACCCAACATTGATTAAACGTCGGCAAAAAGCATCGTGTTTCAACGTTGTATTTGTGTTGAAAAATTCTGGTTGTTAAAATGACCCACATTCAATGGTCAAATTAACGTCAGAACCCGACATAGATTAAACGTTGTCAAAAAGCATGTTGTTTTAACTTTGTATTGGTTGGAAAATGACCCAATTTCCAATGGTCAAATCAACATCAGAACCCAACATTGATTAAACGTCGGCAAAAAGGATCCTGTTTCAACATTGTATTTGTGTTGAACAATTCTGGTTGTTATAATGACCCAAATTCAATGGTCAAATCAACGTCAGAACCCAACATTGATTAAACGTCGTCCAAAAGCATGTTGTTTCAACGCTGTATTGGTTGGAAAATGAACATAATTCAATGGTCTAATCAACGTCAGAACCCAACATTGATTAAACGTCGGCAAAAAGCATCCTGTGTCAACGTTGTATTTGTGTTAAAAAATTCTGGTTGTTAAAATGACCCAAATTCAATGGTCAAATCAACATCAGAATCCAACATTGATTAAACGTCGGCAAAAAGCATGTTTTTTCAACGTTGTATTGGTTGAAAAATGAACATAATTCAATGGTCTAATCAACGTCAGAAACCCAACATTGATTAAACGTTGTCAAAAAGCATGTTGTTTTAACGTTGTATTGGTTGGAAAATGAACATAATTCAATGGTCAAATCAACATCAGAACCCAACATTGATTAAACGTCGGCAAAAAGCATCGTGTTTCAACGTTTTATTTGTGTTGAAAAATTATCCAAATTCAATGGTCAAATCAACGTCAGAGCCCAAAATTGATTAAACGTCGGCAAGAAGCATCCTGTTTCAACGTTGTATTTGTGTTGAAAAATTCTGGTTGTTAAAATGACCCACATTCAATGGTCAAATTAACGTCAGAACCCGACATAGATTAAACGTTGTCAAAAAGCATGTTGTTTTAACTTTGTATTGGTTGGAAAACGACCCAATTTCCAATGGTCAAATCAACATCAGAACCCAAAATTGATTAAACGTCGGCAAGAAGCATCCTGTTTCAACATTGTATTTGTGTTGAACAATTCTGGTTGTTAAAATGACCCAAATTCAATGGTCAAATCAACGTCAGAACCCAACATTGATTAAACGTCGTCCAAAAGCATGTTGTTTCAACGCTGTATTGGTTGGAAAACGAACATAATTCAATGGTCTAATCAACGTCAGAACCCAACATTGATTAAACGTCGGCAAAAAGCATCCTCTGTCAACGTTGTATTTGTGTTAAAAAATTCTGGTTGTTAAAATGACCCAAATTCAATGGTCAAATCAACATCAGAATCCAACATTGATTAAACGTCGGCAAAAAGCATGTTTTTTCAACGTTGTATTGGTTGAAAAATGAACATAATTCAATGGTCTAATCAACGTCAGAACCCAACATTGATTAAACGTCGGCAAAAAGCATCCTGTGTCAACGTTGTATTTGTGTTAAAAAATTCTGGTTGTTAAAATGACCCAAATTCAATGGTCAAATCAACGTCAGAACCCAACATTGATTAAACGTTGTCAAAAAGCATGTTGTTTTAACGTTGTATTGGTTGGAAAATGAACATAATTCAATGGTCAAATCAACGTCAGAACCCAACATTGATTAAACGTCGGCAAAAAGCATCGTGTTTCAACGTTTTATTTGTGTTGAAAAATTCTGGTTGTTAAAATGACCCAAATTCAATGATCAAATTAACATCAGAACCCAACATTGATTAAACGTCATCAAAAAGCATGTTGTTTCAACGCTGTCTTGGTTGGAAAATGAAAATAATTCAATGGTCAAATCAACGTCAGAACCCAACATTGATTGAACGTTGTCAAAAAGCATGTTGTTTCAACGCTGTATTGGTTGGAAAATGAACATAATTCAATGGTCAAATCAACGTCAGAACCTAACATCGATTAAACGTCGGCAAAAAGCATCGCGTTTCAACGTTTTATTTGTGTTGAAAAATTCTGGTTGTTAAAATGACCCAAATTCAATGGTCAAAATAGCGTCAGAACCCAACATTGATTAAACATTGTCAAAAAGTATGTTGTTTCAACGCTGTATTGGTTGGAAAATGAACATAATTCAATGGTAAAATCAACGTCAGAACCTAACATTGATTAAACACCGGCAAAAAGCATCGTGTTTCAATGTTTTATTTGTGTTGAAAAATTCTGGTTGTTAAAATGACCCAAATTCAATGGTCAAATTAATGTCAGAAACCCAACATTGATTAAACGTTGTCAAAAAGCATGGTGTTTTAACGTTGTATTGGTTGGAAAATGAACATTATTCAATGGTCAAATCAACGTCAGAACCCAACATTGATTAAACGTCGGCAAAAAGCATCGTGTTTCAACGTTTTATTTGTGTTGAAAAATTCTGGTTGTTATAATGACCCAAATTCAATGGTCAAATCAACGTCAGAACCCAACATTGATTAAACGTCGTCAAAAAGCATGTTGTTTCAACGCTGTATTGGTTGGAAAATGAACATAATTCAATGGTCAAATCAACGTCAGAACCCAACATTGATTTAACGTCATCAAAAAGCATTTTGTTTCAACGCTGTGTTTGTTTCGAAAAATTTTGGTTGGAAAATGACCCAAATTCAATGGTCAAATCAATATCAGAACCCAACATTAAATAAACGTCAAAAATATGTTCGTTCAACGCTGTATTTGCGTTGAAAAATTTTGGTTGGAAAATGAACATAATTCAATGGTCAAGTCAACGTCAGAACCCAACATTGATTAAACGTCGTCAAAAAGCATGTTGTTTCAACGTTGTATTGGTTGGAAAATTATCCAAATTCAATGGTCAAATCAACGTCAGAGCCCAAAATTGATTGAACGTCGGCAAAAAGCATCCTGTTTCAACGTTGTATTTGTGTGGAAAAATTCTGGTTGTTAAAATGACCCACATTCAATGGTCAAATTAACGTCAGAACCCGACATGGATTAAACGTCGGCAAAAAGGATCCTGTTTCAACGTTGTATTTGTGTTGAACAATTCTGGTTGTTATAATGACCCAAATTCAATGGTCAAATCAACGTCAGAACCCAACATTGATTAAACGTCGTCCAAAAGCATGTTGTTTCAACGCTGTATTGGTTGGAAAATGAACATAATTCAATCGTCAAATCAACATCAGAATCCAACATTGATTAAACGTCGGCAAAAAGCATGTTGTTTCAACGTTGTATTGTTTGAAAAATGAACATAATTCAATGGTCTAATCAACGTCAGAACCCAACATTGATTAAACGTCGGCAAAAAGCATCCTGTGTCAACGTTGTATTTGTGTTAAAAAATTCTGGTTGTTAAAATGACCCAAATTCAATGGTCAAATCAACGTCAGAACCCAACATTGATTAAACGTTGTCAAAAAGCATGTTGTTTTAACGTTGTATTGGTTGGAAAATGAACATAATTCAATGGTCAAATCAACGTCAGAACCCAACATTGATTAAACGTCGGCAAAAAGCATCGTGTTTCAACGTTTTATTTGTGTTGAAAAATTATCCAAATTCAATGGTCAAATCAACGTCAGAGCCCAAAATTGATTAAACGTCGGCAAGAAGCATCCTGTTTCAACGTTGTATTTGTGTTGAAAAATTCTGGTTGTTAAAATGACCCACATTCAATGGTCAAATTAACGTCAGAACCCGACATAGATTAAACGTTGTCAAAAAGCATGTTGTTTTAACCTATTATTGGTTGGAAAACGACCCAATTTCCAATGGTCAAATCAACATCAGAACCCGACATTGATTAAACGTCGGCAAAAAGGATCCTGTTTCAACGTTGTATTTGTGTTGAACAATTCTGGTTGTTATAATGACCCAAATTCAATGGTCAAATCAACGTCAGAACCCAACATTGATTAAACGTCGTCCAAAAGCATGTTGTTTCAACGCTGTATTGGTTGGAAAATGAACATAATTCAATGGTCTAATCAACGTCAGAACCCAACATTGATTAAACGTCGGCAAAAAGCATCCTGTGTCAACGTTGTATTTGTGTTAAAAAATTCTGGTTGTTAAAATGACCCAAATTCAATGGTCAAATCAACATCAGAATCCAACATTGATTAAACGTCGGCAAAAAGCATGTTTTTTCAACGTTGTATTGGTTGAAAAATGAACATAATTCAATGGTCTAATCAACGTCAGAACCCAACATTGATTAAACGTCGGCAAAAAGCATCCTGTGTCAACGTTGTATTTGTGTTAAAAAATTCTGGTTGTTAAAATGACCCAAATTCAATGGTCAAATCAACATCAGAACCCAACATTGATTAAACGTTGTCAAAAAGCATGTTGTTTTAACGTTGTATTGGTTGGAAAATTAACATAATTCAATGGTCAAATCAACGTCAGAACCCAACATTGATTAAACGTCGGCAAAAAGCATCGTGTTTCAACGTTTTATTTGTGTTGAAAAATTCTGGTTGTTAAAATGACCCAAATTCAATGGTCAAAATAGCGTCAGAACCCAACATTGATTAAACATTGTCAAAAAGCATGTTGTTTCAACGCTGAATTGGTTGGAAAATGAACATAATTCAATGGTCAAATCAACGTCAGAACCTAACATTGATTAAACGTCGGCAAAAAGTATCGTGATTCAACGTTTTATTTGTGTTGAAAAATTCTGGTTGTTAAAATGACCCAAATTCAATGATCAAATTAACATCAGAACCCAACATTGATTAAACGTCGTCAAAAAGCATGTTGTTTCAACGCTGTCTTGGTTGGAAAATGAAAATAATTCAATGGTCAAATCAACGTCAGAACCCAACATTGATTAAACGTCGTCAAAAAGCATGTTGTTTCAACGCTGTATTGGTTGGAAAATGAACATAACTCAATGGTCAAATCAACGTCAGAACCCAACATTGATTAAACGTCGGCAAAAAGCATCGTGTTTCAACGTTTTATTTGTATTGAAAAATTCTGGTTGTTATAATGACCCAAATTCAATGGTCAAATCAACGTCAGAACCCAACATTGATTAAACGTCATCAAAAAGCATGTTGTTTCAACGTTGTATTGGTTGGAAAATGACCCAAATTCCAATGGTCAAATCAACGTCAGAACCCAACATAGATTAAACGTTGTCAAAAAACATGTTGTTTCAACTTTGTATTGGTTGGAAAATGACCCAAATTCCAATGGTCAAATCAAAGTCAGAACCCAACATTGATTAAACGTCGGCAGAAAGCATCCTGTTTCAACGTTGTATTTGTGTTGAAAAATTCTGGTTGTTATAATGACCCAAATTCAATGGTCAAATCAACGTCAGAACCCAACATTGATTAAACGTTGTCAAAAAGCATGTTGTTTTAACGTTGTATTAGTTGGAAAATGAACATAATTCAATGGTCAAATCAACGTCAGAACCCAACATTGATTAAACGTCGTCAAAAAGCATGTTGTCTCAACACTGTATTGGTTGGAAAATGAACATAATTCAATGGTCAAATCAACGTCAGAACCTAACATTGATTAAACACCGGCAAAAAGCATCCTGTTTCAATGTTTTATTTGTGTTGAAAAATTCTGGTTGTTAAAATGACCCACATTCAATGGTCAAATTAACGTCAGAACCCGACATAGATTAAACGTTGTCAAAAAGCATGTTGTTTCAACGCTGTATTGGTTGGAAAATGACCCAATTTCCAATGGTCAAATCAACATCAGAACCCAACATTGATTAAACGTCGGCAAAAAGGATCCTGTTTCAACGTTGTATTTGTGTTGAACAATTCTGGTTGTTATAATGACCCAAATTCAATGGTCAAATCAACGTCAGAACCCAACATTGATTAAACGTCGTCCAAAAGCATGTTGTTTCAACGCTGTATTGGTTGGAAAATGAACATAATTCAATGGTCAAATCAACATCAGAATCCAACATTGATTAAACGTCGGCAAAAAGCATGTTGTTTCAACGTTGTATTGGTTGAAAAATGAACATAATTCAATGGTCAAATCAACGTCAGAACCCAACATTGATTAAACGTTGTCAAAAAGCATGGTGTTTTAACGCTGTATTGGTTGGAAAATGAACTTAATTCAATGGTCAAATCAACGTCAGAACCCAACATCGATTAAACGTCGGCAAAAAGCATCGTGTTTCAACGTTTTATTTGTGTTGAAAAATTCTGGTTGTTATAATGACCCAAATTCAATGGTCAAATCAACGTCAGAACCCAACATTGATTAAACGTCGTCCAAAAGCATGTTGTTTCAACGCTGTATTGGTTGGAAAATTAACATAATTCAATGGTCAAATCAACGTCAGAACCCAACATCGATTAAACGTCGGCAAAAAGCATCGTGTTTCAACGTTTTATTTGTGTTGAAAAATTCTGGTTGTTATAATGACCCAAATTCAATGGTCAAATCAACGTCAGAACCCAACATTGATTAAACGTCGTCCAAAAGCATGTTGTTTCAACGCTGCATTGGTTGGAAAATGAACATAATTCAATGGTCAAATCAACGTCAGAACCCAACATTGATTTAACGTCATCAAAAAGCATTTTGTTTCAACGCTGTGTTTGTTTCGAAAAATTTTGGTTGGAAAATGACCCAAATTCAATGGTCAAATCAATATCAGAACCCAACATTAAATAAACGTCAAAAATATGTTCGTTCAACGCTGTATTTGCGTTGAAAAATTTTGGTTGGAAAATGAACATAATTCAATGGTCAAGTCAACGTCAGAACCCAACACTGATTAAACGTCGGCAAAAAAATTCGTGTTTCAACGTTTTATTTGTGTTGAAAAATTCTGGTTGTTATAATGACCATAATTCAATGGTCAAATTAACGTCAGAACCCAACATTGATTAAACGTCGTCAAAAAGCATGTTGTTTCAATGCTGTATTGGTTGGAAAATGAACATAATTCAATGGTCAAGTTAACGTCAGAACCCAACATTGATTAAACGTTGTCAAAAAGCATGGTGTTTTAACGTTGTATTGGTTGGAAAATGAACATAATTCAATGGTCAAATCAACGTCAGAACCCAACATTGATTAAACGTCAGCAAAAAGCATCGTGTTTCAACGTTTTATTTGTGTTGAAAAATTCTGGTTGTTAAAATGACCCAAATTCAATGGTCAAATTAACATCAGAACCCAACATTGATTAAACGTTGTCAAAAGGCATGGTGTTTTAACGTTGTATTGGTTGGAAAATGAACATAATTCAGTGGTCAAATCAAGGTCAGAACTCAACATTGATTAAACATTGTCAAAAAGCATGTTGTTTCAACGCTGTATTGGTTGGAAAATGAACATAATTCAATGGTCAAATCAACGTCAGAACCCAACATTGATTAAACGTCATCAAAAAGCATGTTTTTTCAATGCTGTGTTTGTTTCGTAAAATTTTGGTTGGAAAATGACCCAAATTCAATGGTCAAATCAATATCAGAACCCAACATTAAATAAACGTCAAAAATATGTTTGTTCACGCTGTATTAGCATTGAAAAATTTTGGTTGGAAAATGAACATAATTCAATGGTCAAGTCAACGTCAGAACCCAACATTGCTTAAACTACGTCAAAAAGCATGTTGTTTCAACGTTGTATTGGTTGGAAAATTATCCAAATTCAATGGTCAAATCAACGTCAGAACCCAAAATTGATTAAACATCGGCAAAAAGCATGTTGTTTCAACATTGTATTTGTGTTGAAAAATTATGGTTGTTAAAATGACCCAAATTCAATGGTCAAATTAACGTCAGAACCCAACATTGATTAAACGTTGTCAAAAAGCATGGTGTTTTAACGTTGTATTGGTTGGAAAACGACCCAATTTCCAATGGTCAAATCAACATCAGAACCCAACATTGATTAAACGTCGGCAAAAAGGATCCTGTTTCAACGTTGTATTTGTGTTGAACAATTCTGGTTGTTATAATGACCCAAATTCAATGGTCAAATCAACGTCAGAACCCAACATTGATTAAACGTCGTCCAAAAGCATGTTGTTTCAACGCTGTATTGGTTGGAAAATGAACATAATTCAATGGTCAAATCAACATCAGAATCCAACATTGATTAAACGTCGGCAAAAAGCATGTTGTTTCAACGTTGTATTGTTTGAAAAATGAACATAATTCAATGGTCTAATCAACGTCAGAACCCAACATTGATTAAACGTCGGCAAAAAGCATCCTGTGTCAACGTTGTATTTGTGTTAAAAAATTCTGGTTGTTAAAATGACCCAAATTCAATGGTCAAATCAACGTCAGAACCCAACATTGATTAAACGTTGTCAAAAAGCATGTTGTTTTAACGTTGTATTGGTTGGAAAATGAACATAATTCAATGGTCAAATCAACGTCAGAACCCAACATTGATTAAACGTCGGCAAAAAGCATCGTGTTTCACCGTTGTATTTGTGTTGAAAAATTATGGTTGTTAAAATGACCCACATTCAATGGTCAAATTAACGTCAGAACCCGACATAGATTAAACGTTGTCAAAAAGCATGTTGTTTTAACTTTGTATTGGTTGGAAAATGACCCAATTTCCAATGGTCAAATCAACATCAGAACCCAACATTGATTAAACGTCGGCAAAAAGGATCCTGTTTCAACATTGTATTTGTGTTGAACAATTCTGGTTGTTATAATGACCCAAATTCAATGGTCAAATCAACGTCAGAACCCAACATTGATTAAACGTCGTCCAAAAGCATGTTGTTTCAACGCTGTATTGGTTGGAAAATGAACATAATTCAATGGTCTAATCAACGTCAGAACCCAACATTGATTAAACGTCGGCAAAAAGCATCCTGTGTCAACGTTGTATTTGTGTTAAAAAATTCTGGTTGTTAAAATGACCCAAATTCAATGGTCAAATCAACATCAGAATCCAACATTGATTAAACGTCGGCAAAAAGCATGTTTTTTCAACGTTGTATTGGTTGAAAAATGAACATAATTCAATGGTCTAATCAACGTCAGAAACCCAACATTGATTAAACGTTGTCAAAAAGCATGTTGTTTTAACGTTGTATTGGTTGGAAAATGAACATAATTCAATGGTCAAATCAACATCAGAACCCAACATTGATTAAACGTCGGCAAAAAGCATCGTGTTTCAACGTTTTATTTGTGTTGAAAAATTATCCAAATTCAATGGTCAAATCAACGTCAGAGCCCAAAATTGATTAAACGTCGGCAAGAAGCATCCTGTTTCAACGTTGTATTTGTGTTGAAAAATTCTGGTTGTTAAAATGACCCACATTCAATGGTCAAATTAACGTCAGAACCCGACATAGATTAAACGTTGTCAAAAAGCATGTTGTTTTAACTTTGTATTGGTTGGAAAACGACCCAATTTCCAATGGTCAAATCAACATCAGAACCCAAAATTGATTAAACGTCGGCAAGAAGCATCCTGTTTCAACATTGTATTTGTGTTGAACAATTCTGGTTGTTAAAATGACCCAAATTCAATGGTCAAATCAACGTCAGAACCCAACATTGATTAAACGTCGTCCAAAAGCATGTTGTTTCAACGCTGTATTGGTTGGAAAACGAACATAATTCAATGGTCTAATCAACGTCAGAACCCAACATTGATTAAACGTCGGCAAAAAGCATCCTCTGTCAACGTTGTATTTGTGTTAAAAAATTCTGGTTGTTAAAATGACCCAAATTCAATGGTCAAATCAACATCAGAATCCAACATTGATTAAACGTCGGCAAAAAGCATGTTTTTTCAACGTTGTATTGGTTGAAAAATGAACATAATTCAATGGTCTAATCAACGTCAGAACCCAACATTGATTAAACGTCGGCAAAAAGCATCCTGTGTCAACGTTGTATTTGTGTTAAAAAATTCTGGTTGTTAAAATGACCCAAATTCAATGGTCAAATCAACGTCAGAACCCAACATTGATTAAACGTTGTCAAAAAGCATGTTGTTTTAACGTTGTATTGGTTGGAAAATGAACATAATTCAATGGTCAAATCAACGTCAGAACCCAACATTGATTAAACGTCGGCAAAAAGCATCGTGTTTCAACGTTTTATTTGTGTTGAAAAATTCTGGTTGTTAAAATGACCCAAATTCAATGATCAAATTAACATCAGAACCCAACATTGATTAAACGTCATCAAAAAGCATGTTGTTTCAACGCTGTCTTGGTTGGAAAATGAAAATAATTCAATGGTCAAATCAACGTCAGAACCCAACATTGATTGAACGTTGTCAAAAAGCATGTTGTTTCAACGCTGTATTGGTTGGAAAATGAACATAATTCAATGGTCAAATCAACGTCAGAACCTAACATCGATTAAACGTCGGCAAAAAGCATCGCGTTTCAACGTTTTATTTGTGTTGAAAAATTCTGGTTGTTAAAATGACCCAAATTCAATGGTCAAAATAGCGTCAGAACCCAACATTGATTAAACATTGTCAAAAAGTATGTTGTTTCAACGCTGTATTGGTTGGAAAATGAACATAATTCAATGGTAAAATCAACGTCAGAACCTAACATTGATTAAACACCGGCAAAAAGCATCGTGTTTCAATGTTTTATTTGTGTTGAAAAATTCTGGTTGTTAAAATGACCCAAATTCAATGGTCAAATTAATGTCAGAAACCCAACATTGATTAAACGTTGTCAAAAAGCATGGTGTTTTAACGTTGTATTGGTTGGAAAATGAACATTATTCAATGGTCAAATCAACGTCAGAACCCAACATTGATTAAACGTCGGCAAAAAGCATCGTGTTTCAACGTTTTATTTGTGTTGAAAAATTCTGGTTGTTATAATGACCCAAATTCAATGGTCAAATCAACGTCAGAACCCAACATTGATTAAACGTCGTCAAAAAGCATGTTGTTTCAACGCTGTATTGGTTGGAAAATGAACATAATTCAATGGTCAAATCAACGTCAGAACCCAACATTGATTTAACGTCATCAAAAAGCATTTTGTTTCAACGCTGTGTTTGTTTCGAAAAATTTTGGTTGGAAAATGACCCAAATTCAATGGTCAAATCAATATCAGAACCCAACATTAAATAAACGTCAAAAATATGTTCGTTCAACGCTGTATTTGCGTTGAAAAATTTTGGTTGGAAAATGAACATAATTCAATGGTCAAGTCAACGTCAGAACCCAACATTGATTAAACGTCGTCAAAAAGCATGTTGTTTCAACGTTGTATTGGTTGGAAAATTATCCAAATTCAATGGTCAAATCAACGTCAGAGCCCAAAATTGATTGAACGTCGGCAAAAAGCATCCTGTTTCAACGTTGTATTTGTGTGGAAAAATTCTGGTTGTTAAAATGACCCACATTCAATGGTCAAATTAACGTCAGAACCCGACATGGATTAAACGTCGGCAAAAAGGATCCTGTTTCAACGTTGTATTTGTGTTGAACAATTCTGGTTGTTATAATGACCCAAATTCAATGGTCAAATCAACGTCAGAACCCAACATTGATTAAACGTCGTCCAAAAGCATGTTGTTTCAACGCTGTATTGGTTGGAAAATGAACATAATTCAATCGTCAAATCAACATCAGAATCCAACATTGATTAAACGTCGGCAAAAAGCATGTTGTTTCAACGTTGTATTGTTTGAAAAATGAACATAATTCAATGGTCTAATCAACGTCAGAACCCAACATTGATTAAACGTCGGCAAAAAGCATCCTGTGTCAACGTTGTATTTGTGTTAAAAAATTCTGGTTGTTAAAATGACCCAAATTCAATGGTCAAATCAACGTCAGAACCCAACATTGATTAAACGTTGTCAAAAAGCATGTTGTTTTAACGTTGTATTGGTTGGAAAATGAACATAATTCAATGGTCAAATCAACGTCAGAACCCAACATTGATTAAACGTCGGCAAAAAGCATCGTGTTTCAACGTTTTATTTGTGTTGAAAAATTATCCAAATTCAATGGTCAAATCAACGTCAGAGCCCAAAATTGATTAAACGTCGGCAAGAAGCATCCTGTTTCAACGTTGTATTTGTGTTGAAAAATTCTGGTTGTTAAAATGACCCACATTCAATGGTCAAATTAACGTCAGAACCCGACATAGATTAAACGTTGTCAAAAAGCATGTTGTTTTAACTTTGTATTGGTTGGAAAACGACCCAATTTCCAATGGTCAAATCAACATCAGAACCCGACATTGATTAAACGTCGGCAAAAAGGATCCTGTTTCAACGTTGTATTTGTGTTGAACAATTCTGGTTGTTATAATGACCCAAATTCAATGGTCAAATCAACGTCAGAACCCAACATTGATTAAACGTCGTCCAAAAGCATGTTGTTTCAACGCTGTATTGGTTGGAAAATGAACATAATTCAATGGTCTAATCAACGTCAGAACCCAACATTGATTAAACGTCGGCAAAAAGCATCCTGTGTCAACGTTGTATTTGTGTTAAAAAATTCTGGTTGTTAAAATGACCCAAATTCAATGGTCAAATCAAGATCAGAATCCAACATTGATTAAACGTCGGCAAAAAGCATGTTTTTTCAACGTTGTATTGGTTGAAAAATGAACATAATTCAATGGTCTAATCAACGTCAGAACCCAACATTGATTAAACGTCGGCAAAAAGCATCCTGTGTCAACGTTGTATTTGTGTTAAAAAATTCTGGTTGTTAAAATGACCCAAATTCAATGGTCAAATCAACATCAGAATCCAACATTGATTAAACGTCGGCAAAAAGCATGTTTTTTCAACGTTGTATTGGTTGAAAAATGAACATAATTCAATGGTCTAATCAACGTCAGAACCCAACATTGATTAAACGTCGGCAAAAAGCATCCTGTGTCAACGTTGTATTTGTGTTAAAAAATTCTGGTTGTTAAAATGACCCAAATTCAATGGTCAAATCAACGTCAGAACCCAACATTGATTAAACGTTGTCAAAAAGCATGTTGTTTTAACGTTGTATTGGTTGGAAAATGAACATAATTCAATGGTCTAATCAACGTCAGAACCCAACATTGATTAAACGTCGGCAAAAAGCATCCTGTGTCAACGTTGTATTTGTGTTAAAAAATTCTGGTTGTTAAAATGACCCAAATTCAATGGTCAAATCAAGATCAGAATCCAACATTGATTAAACGTCGGCAAAAAGCATGTTTTTTCAACGTTGTATTGGTTGAAAAATGAACATAATTCAATGGTCTAATCAACGTCAGAACCCAACATTGATTAAACGTCGGCAAAAAGCATCCTGTGTCAACGTTGTATTTGTGTTAAAAAATTCTGGTTGTTAAAATGACCCAAATTCAATGGTCAAATCAACATCAGAATCCAACATTGATTAAACGTCGGCAAAAAGCATGTTTTTTCAACGTTGTATTGGTTGAAAAATGAACATAATTCAATGGTCTAATCAACGTCAGAACCCAACATTGATTAAACGTCGGCAAAAAGCATCCTGTGTCAACGTTGTATTTGTGTTAAAAAATTCTGGTTGTTAAAATGACCCAAATTCAATGGTCAAATCAACGTCAGAACCCAACATTGATTAAACGTCGGCAAAAAGCATCGTGTTTCAACGTTTTATTTGTGTTGAAAAATTCTGGTTGTTAAAATGACCCAAATTCAATGATCAAATTAACATCAGAACCCAACATTGATTAAACGTCATCAAAAAGCATGTTGTTTCAACGCTGTCTTGGTTGGAAAATGAAAATAATTCAATGGTCAAATCAACGTCAGAACCCAACATTGATTAAACATTGTCAAAAAGTATGTTGTTTCAACGCTGTATTGGTTGGAAAATGAACATAATTCAATGGTCAAATCAACGTCAGAACCTAACATTGATTAAACACCGGCAAAAAGCATCGCGTTTCAATGTTTTATTTGTGTTGAAAAATTCTGGTTGTTAAAATGACCCAAATTCAATGGTCAAATTAATGTCAGAAACCCAACATTGATTAAACGTTGTCAAAAAGCATGGTGTTTTAACGTTGTATTGGTTGGAAAATGAACATTATTCAATGGTCAAATCAACGTCAGAACCCAACATTGATTAAACGTCGGCAAAAAGCATCGTGTTTCAACGTTTTATTTGTGTTGAAAAATTCTGGTTGTTATAATGACCCAAATTCAATGGTCAAATCAACGTCAGAACCCAACATTGATTAAACGTCGTCAAAAAGCATGTTGTTTCAACGCTGTATTGGTTGGAAAATGAACATAATTCAATGGTCAAATCAACGTCAGAACCCAACATTGATTTAACGTCATCAAAAAGCATTTTGTTTCAACGCTGTGTTTGTTTCGAAAAATTTTGGTTGGAAAATGACCCAAATTCAATGGTCAAATCAATATCAGAACCCAACATTAAATAAACGTCAAAAATATGTTCGTTCAACGCTGTATTTGCGTTGAAAAATTTTGGTTGGAAAATGAACATAATTCAATGGTCAAGTCAACGTCAGAACCCAACATTGATTAAACGTCGTCAAAAAGCATGTTGTTTCAACGTTGTATTGGTTGGAAAATTATCCAAATTCAATGGTCAAATCAACGTCAGAGCCCAAAATTGATTGAACGTCGGCAAAAAGCATCCTGTTTCAACGTTGTATTTGTGTGGAAAAATTCTGGTTGTTAAAATGACCCACATTCAATGGTCAAATTAACGTCAGAACCCGACATGGATTAAACGTCGGCAAAAAGGATCCTGTTTCAACGTTGTATTTGTGTTGAACAATTCTGGTTGTTATAATGACCCAAATTCAATGGTCAAATCAACGTCAGAACCCAACATTGATTAAACGTCGTCCAAAAGCATGTTGTTTCAACGCTGTATTGGTTGGAAAATGAACATAATTCAATCGTCAAATCAACATCAGAATCCAACATTGATTAAACGTCGGCAAAAAGCATGTTGTTTCAACGTTGTATTGTTTGAAAAATGAACATAATTCAATGGTCTAATCAACGTCAGAACCCAACATTGATTAAACGTCGGCAAAAAGCATCCTGTGTCAACGTTGTATTTGTGTTAAAAAATTCTGGTTGTTAAAATGACCCAAATTCAATGGTCAAATCAACGTCAGAACCCAACATTGATTAAACGTTGTCAAAAAGCATGTTGTTTTAACGTTGTATTGGTTGGAAAATGAACATAATTCAATGGTCAAATCAACGTCAGAACCCAACATTGATTAAACGTCGGCAAAAAGCATCGTGTTTCAACGTTTTATTTGTGTTGAAAAATTATCCAAATTCAATGGTCAAATCAACGTCAGAGCCCAAAATTGATTAAACGTCGGCAAGAAGCATCCTGTTTCAACGTTGTATTTGTGTTGAAAAATTCTGGTTGTTAAAATGACCCACATTCAATGGTCAAATTAACGTCAGAACCCGACATAGATTAAACGTTGTCAAAAAGCATGTTGTTTTAACTTTGTATTGGTTGGAAAACGACCCAATTTCCAATGGTCAAATCAACATCAGAACCCGACATTGATTAAACGTCGGCAAAAAGGATCCTGTTTCAACGTTGTATTTGTGTTGAACAATTCTGGTTGTTATAATGACCCAAATTCAATGGTCAAATCAACGTCAGAACCCAACATTGATTAAACGTCGTCCAAAAGCATGTTGTTTCAACGCTGTATTGGTTGGAAAATGAACATAATTCAATGGTCTAATCAACGTCAGAACCCAACATTGATTAAACGTCGGCAAAAAGCATCCTGTGTCAACGTTGTATTTGTGTTAAAAAATTCTGGTTGTTAAAATGACCCAAATTCAATGGTCAAATCAAGATCAGAATCCAACATTGATTAAACGTCGGCAAAAAGCATGTTTTTTCAACGTTGTATTGGTTGAAAAATGAACATAATTCAATGGTCTAATCAACGTCAGAACCCAACATTGATTAAACGTCGGCAAAAAGCATCCTGTGTCAACGTTGTATTTGTGTTAAAAAATTCTGGTTGTTAAAATGACCCAAATTCAATGGTCAAATCAACATCAGAACCCAACATTGATTAAACGTTGTCAAAAAGCATGTTGTTTTAACGTTGTATTGGTTGGAAAATTAACATAATTCAATGGTCAAATCAACGTCAGAACCCAACATTGATTAAACGTCGGCAAAAAGCATCGTGTTTCAACGTTTTATTTGTGTTGAAAAATTCTGGTTGTTAAAATGACCCAAATTCAATGGTCAAAATAGCGTCAGAACCCAACATTGATTAAACATTGTCAAAAAGCATGTTGTTTCAACGCTGAATTGGTTGGAAAATGAACATAATTCAATGGTCAAATCAACGTCAGAACCTAACATTGATTAAACGTCGGCAAAAAGTATCGTGATTCAACGTTTTATTTGTGTTGAAAAATTCTGGTTGTTAAAATGACCCAAATTCAATGATCAAATTAACATCAGAACCCAACATTGATTAAACGTCGTCAAAAAGCATGTTGTTTCAACGCTGTCTTGGTTGGAAAATGAAAATAATTCAATGGTCAAATCAACGTCAGAACCCAACATTGATTAAACGTCGTCAAAAAGCATGTTGTTTCAACGCTGTATTGGTTGGAAAATGAACATAACTCAATGGTCAAATCAACGTCAGAACCCAACATTGATTAAACGTCGGCAAAAAGCATCGTGTTTCAACGTTTTATTTGTATTGAAAAATTCTGGTTGTTATAATGACCCAAATTCAATGGTCAAATCAACGTCAGAACCCAACATTGATTAAACGTCATCAAAAAGCATGTTGTTTCAACGTTGTATTGGTTGGAAAATGACCCAAATTCCAATGGTCAAATCAACGTCAGAACCCAACATAGATTAAACGTTGTCAAAAAACATGTTGTTTCAACTTTGTATTGGTTGGAAAATGACCCAAATTCCAATGGTCAAATCAAAGTCAGAACCCAACATTGATTAAACGTCGGCAGAAAGCATCCTGTTTCAACGTTGTATTTGTGTTGAAAAATTCTGGTTGTTATAATGACCCAAATTCAATGGTCAAATCAACGTCAGAACCCAACATTGATTAAACGTTGTCAAAAAGCATGTTGTTTTAACGTTGTATTAGTTGGAAAATGAACATAATTCAATGGTCAAATCAACGTCAGAACCCAACATTGATTAAACGTCGTCAAAAAGCATGTTGTCTCAACACTGTATTGGTTGGAAAATGAACATAATTCAATGGTCAAATCAACGTCAGAACCTAACATTGATTAAACACCGGCAAAAAGCATCCTGTTTCAATGTTTTATTTGTGTTGAAAAATTCTGGTTGTTAAAATGACCCACATTCAATGGTCAAATTAACGTCAGAACCCGACATAGATTAAACGTTGTCAAAAAGCATGTTGTTTCAACGCTGTATTGGTTGGAAAATGACCCAATTTCCAATGGTCAAATCAACATCAGAACCCAACATTGATTAAACGTCGGCAAAAAGGATCCTGTTTCAACGTTGTATTTGTGTTGAACAATTCTGGTTGTTATAATGACCCAAATTCAATGGTCAAATCAACGTCAGAACCCAACATTGATTAAACGTCGTCCAAAAGCATGTTGTTTCAACGCTGTATTGGTTGGAAAATGAACATAATTCAATGGTCAAATCAACATCAGAATCCAACATTGATTAAACGTCGGCAAAAAGCATGTTGTTTCAACGTTGTATTGGTTGAAAAATGAACATAATTCAATGGTCAAATCAACGTCAGAACCCAACATTGATTAAACGTCGGCAAAAAGCATCGTGTTTCAACGTTTTATTCGTGTTGAAAAATTCTGGTTGTTAAAATTACCCAAATTCAATGGTCAAATCAACGTCAGAACCCAACATTGATTAAACGTTGTCAAAAAGCATGTTGTTTTAACGTTGTATTAGTTGGAAAATGAACATAATTCAATGGTCAAATCAACGTCAGAACCCAACATTGATTAAACGTTGTCAAAAAGCATGTTGTTTTAACGTTGTATTGGTTGGAAAATGAACATAATTCAATGGTCAAATCAACGTCAGAACCTAACATTGATTAAACACCGGCAAAAAGCATCCTGTTTCAATGTTTTATTTGTGTTGAAAAATTCTGGTTGTTAAAATGACCCACATTCAATGGTCAAATTAACGTCAGAACCCGACATAGATTAAACGTTGTCAAAAAGCATGTTGTTTCAACGCTGTATTGGTTGGAAAATGACCCAATTTCCAATGGTCAAATCAACATCAGAACCCAACATTGATTAAACGTCGGCAAAAAGGATCCTGTTTCAACGTTGTATTTGTGTTGAACAATTCTGGTTGTTATAATGACCCAAATTCAATGGTCAAATCAACGTCAGAACCCAACATTGATTAAACGTCGTCCAAAAGCATGTTGTTTCAACGCTGTATTGGTTGGAAAATGAACATAATTCAATGGTCAAATCAACATCAGAATCCAACATTGATTAAACGTCGGCAAAAAGCATGTTGTTTCAACGTTGTATTGGTTGAAAAATGAACATAATTCAATGGTCAAATCAACGTCAGAACCCAACATTGATTAAACGTCGGCAAAAAGCATCCTGTTTCAACATTGTATTTGTGTTAAAAAATTCTGGTTATTAAAATGACCCAAATTCAATGGTCAAATCAACGTCAGAACCCAACATTGATTAAACATTGTCAAAAAGCATGTTGTTTCAACGCTGTATTGGTTGGAAAATGAACATAATTCAATGGTCATATCAACGTTAGAACCCAACATTGATTAAACGTCGGCAAAAAGCATCGTGTTTCAACGTTTTATTCGTGTTGAAAAATTCTGGTTGTTAAAATTACCCAAATTCAATGGTGAAATTAACGTCAGAACCCAACATTGATTGAACGTCGTGAAAAAGCATCGTGTTTCAAGGCTGTATTGGTTGGAAAATGAACATAATTCAATGGTCAAATCAACGTCAGAACCCAACATTGATTAAACGTCGTCAAAAAGCATGTTTCATCGTTAATTTTGATTTGCTCAATGTCAGGACCTAATTCAACAAATTCTCAACGCTGTTTTGATGTCTTGTGTCTACTCAGCAGTATCGATCTGATACCGATACCCACCTTGGTATCCATACCATCTAAGGTATATTTAAATTGATATGGCCACTCCTATGGCCACACTCGCTGGATCGGTTCGCAGCCGAGTGTGAAGTCCGAGTCCATGGTTCTCGGCCGGAAAAGGGTGGAATGCCATCTCCGGGTTGGGGAGGAGACCCTGCCCCAAGTGGAGGAGTTCAAATACCTAGGAGTCTTGTTCACGAGTGGGGGAAGAGTGGATCGTGAGATCGACAGGCGGATCGGTGCGGCGTCTTCAGTAATGCGGACGTTGTACCGATCCGTTGTGGTGAAGAAGGAGCTGAGCCGGAAGGCAAAGCTCTCAATTTACCGGTCGATCTACGTTCCCATCCTCACCTATGGTCATGAGCTTTGGGTCATGACCGAAAGGATAAGATCACGGGTACAAGCGGCCGAAATGAGTTTCCTCCGCCGTGTGGTGGGGCTCTCCCTTAGAGATAGGGTGAGAAGCTCTGCCATCCGGGAGGAACTCAAAGTAAAGCCGCTGCTCCTTCACATCGAGAGGAGCCAGATGAGGTGGTTCGGGCATCTGGTCAGGATGCCACCCGATCGCCTCCCTAGGGAGGTGTTTAGGGCACGTCCAACCGGTAGGAGGCCACGGGGAAGACCCAGGACACGTTGGGAAGACTATGTCTCCCGGCTGGCCTGGGAACGCCTCGGGATCCCTCGGGAAGAGCTAGACGAAGTGGCTGGGGAGAGGGAAGTCTGGGTTTCCCTACTTAGGCTGTTGCCCCCGCGACCCGACCTCGGATAAGCGGAAGATGATGGATGGATGGCCACTCCTATTGGTCACGTTTGTTCACACAAGATTTCGGGCCAGGGGTACTAGTGGTGTTGATAGTATCGTCAAACAAAACTGATCAAAACTGCCCAATGCCGGATTTCTTATCTCTATATGCGGCATCTCATAACATTTTGAAAATCTGAAAGTGTGTACCAGCCTTTGGTCGAGCACCAAAACATCCTTCAAAAGGCAGAGGGAATAGATCAGCTTTCAAAGAGTGTGTGTTTGCCTTCATTTGCGACTGAAGCCCGTTGCAGATGACACTCAATATGTCCGCGGCACTTGACACGCTCAGAGAGGCCGTCTTATTCGGAGTTAATTACAATAAAACCCCTCTCAACTAGCCTTTTGGACAATATTGTTGTGTCCTCAGAATTCTGCTTCAGTAAAGTGGGAATGTGTTTTTGTACCTTTTTATAATTGCAACGACTGAAGCCCTCCAAGATTTTAAAAAACGGTAAAAAAAAAAAAAAGCTAAATTATGGAAGTGGTGGGAGAGACCTATGTTGAAGGTTTATTGGTTGAGGGGCATAAAAATAATGAGTCGTTCAAAATAAACATACTTTTTATTTTTTTACTTTAGGCAAAATTGTTTTTAATGTGATTCAATAATGGATTTAAATGTTTTATTCAGTCCTTGAGGGAAAGTGTTTTTTTTTTTGTTTTTGTTTTTTTTTGCAGTGAACATGCCACACGTCGGCATTTAAATTCAGGAAAGGAAAGAAGTCCGAGAGCGGGGGGCAACAGAACGACATGCACCTCGGGCGATGGAGTAGGCTTTGTGCCTTGCTTTAGGGCACACACGCAGAACCAGCGTCATACTCCGCATTTCCATACTTCACGTTACAAGCCAGCCAATGCTCCTCATAAGCCAAGTCCGATACTTACTCAGCAACTGGTGACTCCCTGATAAGTTAGAATGAAGAATCCTATTAACTCATTTTGGTCAGTCAGAAACCAATTTTACAAACCCCGTTTCCATATGAGTTGGGAAATTGTGTTAGATGTAAATATAAACGGAATACAATGATTTGCAAATCATTTTCAACCCATATTCAATGGAATATGCTACAAAAACAACATATTTGATGTTCAAACTGATAAACATTTATTTTTTTTAACCAAATAATCATTAACTTTAGAATTTAATGCCAGCAACATGTGTCAAAAAAGTTGTGAAAGGTGGCAATAAATAGTGAAAAAGTTGAGGAATGCTCATCAAACACTTATTTGGAACATCCCACAGGTGTGCAGGCTAATTGGGAACAGGTGGGTGCCATGATTGGGTATAAAAACAGCTTCCCAAAAAATGCTCATTCTATCACAAGAAAGGATGGGGCGAGGTACACCCCTTTGTCCACAACTGCGTGAGCAAATAGTCAAACAGTTTAAGAACAACATTTCTCAAAGTGCAATTGCAAGAAATTTAGGGATTTCAACATCAACGGTCCATAATTTCATCAAAAGGTTCAGAGAATCTGGAGAAATCACTCCCCGTAAGCGGCATGGCCAGAAACCAACATTGAATGACCGTGACCTTTGACATCAATCTCTAAAGGATATCAATCTCTAAAGGATATCACCACATGGACTCAGGAACACCTAAGAAAACCACTGTCACTAAATACAGTGCGTCGCTACATCTGTATCAACAACATCCAGGAACGCCGCCGGCTTCTCTGGGCCCGAGATCATCTAAGATGAACTGATGCAAAGTGGAAAAGTGTTCTGTGGTCTGACAAGTCCACATTTCAAATTGTTTTTGGAAATATTCGACATTGTGTCATCCGGACCAAAGGGGAAGGGAACCATATAGACTGTTATCGACGCAAAGTTGAAAAGCCAGCATGTGTGATTGTATGTGGGTGTATTAGTGCCCAAGGCATGGGTAACTTATACATCTGTGAAGGCACCATTAATGCTGAAAGGTACATACAGGCTTTGGAACAACATTCGCTGCCATCTATGCGCCGTCTTTTTCATGGACGCCCCTGCTTATTTCAGCAAGACAATGCCGAGCCAAATTCAGCATGTGTTACAGCAGCGTGGTTTCATTAAAAAAAAAAAGAGTGTGGGTTCTTTCCTGGCCCGCCTGCAGTCCAGACCTGTCTCCCATGGAAAATGTTTGGCGCATTATGAAGCCTAAAATACGACAGCGTAGACCCCGGACTGTTGAACGACTGAAGCTCTACATAAAACAAGAATGGGAAAGAATTCCACTTTCAAAGCTTCAACGATTAGTTTCCTCAGTTCCCAAACGTTTATTGAATGTTGTTAAAAGAAAAGGTGATGTAACACAGTGGTGAACATGCCCTTTCCCAACTACTTTGGCACATGTAGTTGGGATGGTTTCCTGTGGACGGGACTCTCGCTGCTGTCTTGGATCCGCTTTGAACTGAACTCTCGCGGCTGTGTTGGAGCCACTATGGATTGAACTTTCACAGTATCATGTTGGACCCGCTCGACATCCATTGCTTTCGGTCCCCTAGAGCAGTGGTCCACAACCACCGGGCCGTGGCCTGATTGGTACCGGGCCGCATAATAATTGTTTACATATAAAAAAAATAATAATAATAATGTTTTGTTTTTTTTAATTAAATCAACTTAAAAAACACAATATACACTTACAAATAGTGCATCAACCACAAAAAACTCCCTTCTTCATGACAAAAACGTAATTTTTTCATGTCAAAGAACAAAAAAGGGACAAATTATTAAGCGTTGACTGGTCCGCAGATACAAAAAGGTTGGGGACCACTTCCCTAGAGGGGGGGGGGGTTGCCCACTTCTGAGAGGTCCTCTCCAAGGTTTCTCATAGTCAGCATTGTCACTGGCGTCCCACTGGATGTGAATTCTCCCTGCCCACTGGGTGTGAGTTTTCCTTGCCCTTTTGTGGGTTCTTCCGAGGATGTCGTAGTCGTAATGATTTGTGCAGTCCTTTGAGACATTTGTGATTTGGGGCTATATAAATAAACATTGATTGATTGATCGATTGATTGATGTTGCAGCCATTAAATAAGTTAATTATTATTTGCAAAAAAAACTATATGTATATATATATATATATACATCCATCCATCCATTTCCTACCGCTTAATCCCTTTTTGAGGTCGCGGGGGGCGCTGGCGCCTATCTCAGCTACAATCGGGCGGAAGGCGGGGTACACCCTGGACAAGTCGCCATCTCATCGCAGGGCCAACACAGATAGACAGACAACATTCACACTCACATTCACACACTAGGGCCAATGTAGTGTTGCCAATCAACCTATCCCCAGGTGCATGTCTTTGGAAGTGGGAGGAAGCCGGAGTACCCGGAGGGAACCCACGCATTCACGGGGAGAACATGCAAACTCCACACAGAAAGATCCCGAGCCTGGATTTGAACCCAGGACTGCAGGACCTTCGTATTGTGAGGCAGACGCACTAACCCCTCTGCCACCGTGAAGCCCATATATATATACATATATATATATATATATATATATATATATATATATATATATATATATATATATATATATATATATATATATATATATATATATATATATATATATATATATATATATATATATATATATAAATACATACACCCCCCCTCCCCCATCTCCCGAATTTGGAGTTCTCAAGGTTGGCAAGTATGGCTAAAATTAATGTGGCTACCGAGGAGATAAAATAAAATAAAAAACTCCAAACGTGAGGAACTACCACAAAATATGGGCAATAACTTCACAATGAGCTTTGGTTTGGTAAGTTAAGTGTGTTTTTACTGTCAAATAGTTGTAGAGTAGATGGCGAGTGATAAAGGGGGGTGTGACTTGGGGGGGAAAGATGGATGGAAAGCCAAAGAAAGGATTAGCCACGCGGCGAACCGGGGAGGTTGAATCGGTAATGAAGGAGAAGGGCCAGCAATGCATGAGAATAGAAGAGAGGGGCTTAAGTGTCGTGCGGTGCATTGATTACCTCGATCAGCCATTAGCCGGAGTCGCCATGCCTTGAGGTGTGATGAGTCGCTCGGATGCCGGGTGGGGGTTAGGTGAAGGAGAGGAGACGGGGCAGGGAGAAATTGAGTGCTGAGGGTTAAGTACCTTGAGCAAACAAAAAATAATGGAATGACAGATGCTTGAATAATCCACAGGCGCGTTTGTTTCGTAGCACGACTGAACTCTGTGCTGCTGAGCCATTAAAGACACGGTTATTAAGGAGATGTAATTATGTATCATTTATAATTCTATATCAATGGGTAACTCCCCAAACATTAATGAAAATAACAAACAGTTGTACTATGTTGACAAATATAAGATTTTATATATATATATATATATATATATATATATATATCCATCCATCCATCCATCCATCATCTTCCGCTTATCCGAGGTTGGGTCGCGGGGGCAACAGCCCTAAGCAGGGAAACCCAGACTTCCCTCTCCCCAGCCACTTTGTCTAGCTCTTCCCGGGGGATCCCGAGGCGTTCCCAGGCCAGCCGGGAGACATAGTCTTCCCAACGTGTCCTGGGTCTTCCCCGTGGCCTCCTACCTAACTGGACGTGCCCTAAACACATCCCTAGGGAGGCGTTCGGGTGGCATCCTGACCAGATGCCCGAACCACCTCATCTGGCTCCTCTCGATGTGGAGGAGCAGCGGCTTTACTTTGAGTTCCTCCCGGATGGCAGAGCTTCTCACCCTATCTCTAAGGGAGAGCCCCGCCACACGGCGGAGGAAACTCATTTCGGCGCTTGTACCCGTGATCTTATCCTTTCGGTCATGACCCAAAGCTCATGACCATAGGTGAGGATGGGAACGTAGATCGACCGGTAAATTGAGAGCTTTGCCTTCCGGCTCAGCTCCTTCTTCACCACAACGGATCGGTACAACGTCCGCATTACTGAAGACGCCGCACCGATCCGCCTGTCGATCTCACGATCCACTCTTCCATTGAGATTAGTTAAAAATAAACCAAAAATATATGAATATAAAAAAAAACACAATTTTAACATGCAATAACTATTTCAAAACGAAAAACTAGCTTTTCAATTAGGAAATGTTGTTTTGAAAAACAACACGAGGGGCGACAAACTCATTTTCAGTCAATTTACACATAATTGCACCTTTGGTTTGATTATCATCATTGTTTGCCGACAAAATGATGGAAAACCTGCTTAGTAGTCAGAAGTCAAAGTGACAAGCAGGGATTTTTGGATCAGATAGTGTAGAATTTGATTTGAAAGTGTTTCAATGAAAACAAAAATGATGGGAATTGCTTGTTGTATCAAATATTATTAATGGAAGAACTGCATTTGCTTGCAATGCATTTATCAAGAAAGATCCCATCCATTTTATACCGCTTATTCCCTTTTGGGGTCGCGGGGGGCGCTGGCGCCTATCTCAGCTACAATTGGCGGAAGGCGGGGTACACCCTGGACAAGTCGCCACCTCATCGCAGCGCCAACACAGATAGACAAACAACATTCACACACTAGGGCCAATTTAGTGTTGCCAATCAACCTATCCCCAGGTGCATGTCTTTGGAAGTGGGAGGAAGCCGGAGTACCCAGAGGGAACCCACGCAGTCACGGGGAGAACATGCCAAACTCCACACAGAAAGATCCCGAGCCTGGATTTGAACCCAGGACTGCAGGAACTTCGTGTTGTGAGGCAGACGCACTAACCCCTCTGCATCAAGAAATATGAAATGTCTTATTGATGCACATTTTTTCTGAGTTTCCAGGCCTTGGATTTTGACACTTGTGCAATATAACATAGTACGGTAGTTTTATAGAGCAACATTATAATAATGTACAGCATTTACCTTGAAGAACAGACTTCTATGGCAATGGTTCTCTAATGCGGGTACGCGTACCCCTGGGGGTACTTGAAGGTATGCCAAGGGTACGTGAGATTATTGTAAAAATAGCAACAATTAAAAAATCCTTTATAAATATATTTATTGAATAATACTTCAACAAAATATGATTTTAAGTTCATAAACTGTGAAAAGTAATGCAACAATGCAATATTCAGTGTTGACAGCTAGAATTCTTTTGGACATGTTCCATAAATATTGATAGAAATGTTTAGAATTAAGTTGAGGAATCCAGGTGGATCTCTATTACAATCCCCAAAGAGGGCACTTTAAGTTGATGATTACTTCTATGTGTAGAAATCTTTATTAAAATCGAATGGCTTTTTTTATTTTTCAACAAGTTTTTAGTTATTTTTATATATGTTTTCGAATAGTTCAAGAAAGACCACTAAAAATGAGCATATTTTGCACTGTTATACAATTTAATAAATCAGAAACTGATGATATAGTGCTGTATTTTACTTCTTTATCTCTTTTTTCAACCAAAAATGCTTTGCTATGATTAGGGGGTACTTGAATTAAATACAATTTAAGAACTACTGTTCTATGGTATCTCCTTTAAGTTCATTTTCCTTCAACTCCACATCAGCAGCTTTTCCATATTTTCATAGGTAAATGTCCTCCGTTTATCAATCAATCAATTAAAATGTGTTTGTCTAGCCCTTAATCACAAGTACCTCAAAGGTTATCCCTCGTCTGAACCCACACTTAGGCAAGGAAAACTCAAAAAGCCCAGAATGGGAATGGAAGAAATTATTTTTCCACATCTACATGATTGATTTATCGTATATAAAGCGCACTGGTCTATAGGCTGCACCCACTAAATTTTAGAAACATGTTGCCATATCTTAGCACCAGACTATAAACCGCAGATTTATACGTGAAATTAGTTATTTAAACAGAAAGATTATGGATTTCAAACAGCGTCTGTAACACGGCAGTAAAACGGCTGATCGAACAAAACAGAAGTCATCGTCACGGACTCAGTCAGCTAAACAGACCCAATAACTACACGGTAACGTTTTTGGTGAATTAACTGAGGAATTTGTGAAACTGGAACAATACAAAAAGAACGTCATTGGGACAAGCTTTGACAAGACAAGTTTTATTTTGTCCATTCCCACACGTACAAGACGTATACGAACTGCTAATAGCAGACATATGTTACAGGGGGGACAGGACGGGACCGCCAACGGATCAGCCACTTACGGCACTCCTTAAAAAGGTGAGAAAATGGTGACATTGGGAGAAGGGGGAGAGTAAAAATAATATCAGTCTAAGGCTAGACCCTCAGGAGGGGTCCAGACTGAGTCCAAGGAAAAAAACCTCACATAGCATGGCACACATTAAACATGGTACATATAATCACACCAACTTGCAACAGACGGGGGGGTGAGTTGAGGCCCTGAAGCCGGCTGCCGCTATAGAGCGCTACTCAGCCATCCACAACCCCGGAGGAATTAAGCGGTGGTGAAGGCGTTGATTTGGGGGGAGGGGGGGTGCATGTATGCCCAATTAACTTGGGAGAGATGTTGAAATGTTTTTGTGTACTTGGGCCGATCTCAAAGTCCGACACCAGGTGTTGTTGAAAAAAGGAAGGTCAAAAGCGTCCATCTTTGAGGATTCCTCGGGGGAGTTCTTCAGAAAAGCCTGTTCCTGATTGCATCAAGGCCATTCGAGGGAGTCAAATCGTAGACGAAGAAGTTGTTTTTAGAAAGTTTAGGAAGTTAATAATACTAACACAGACACTCTAAGAACGCGTTAGAATATTAGCTACGTGTGTTTTTTTTTTATTTCCATCCATCCATTTACTACCGCTTATTCCCTTTCGGGGTTGCGGGGGGCGCTGGCGCCTATCTCAGCTACAATCGGGCGGAAGGCGGGGTACACCCTGGACAAGTCGCCACCTCATCGCAGGGCCAACACAGATAGACAGACAACATTCACACTCACATTCACACACTAGGGCCAATTTAGTGTTGCCAATCAACCTATCCCCAGGTGCATGTCTTTGGAAGTGGGAGGAAGCCGGAGTACCCGGAGGGAACCCACGCATTCACGGGGAGAATTTTTTTTAATTATTTTTTTATTTTTTTTGATCAGCTTGGTCCGCATTGCCGGCAGTAAGTCGAACACATTTCCAGTGAGGGTTGGACTCCGCCAAGGCTGCCCTTTGTCACCGATTCTGTTCATAACTTTTATGGACAGAATTTCAAGGCGCAGTCAAGGCGTTGAGGGGTTCCGGTTTGGTGACCGCAGGATTAGGTCCCTGCTTTTTGCAGATGATGTGGTCCTGATGGCTTCATCTGACCGGGATCTTCAGCTCTCACTGGATCGGTTTGCAGCCGAGTGTGAAACGACCGGAATGAGAATCAGCACCTCCAAGTCCGAGTCCATGGTTCTCGCCCGGAAAAGGGTGGAATGCCATCTCCGGGTTGGGGAGGAGACCCTGCCCCAAGTGGAGGAGTTCAAGTACCTAGGAGTCTTGTTCACGAGTGAGGGAAGAGTGGATCGTGAGATCGACAGGCGGATCGGTGCGGCGTCTTCAGTAATGCGGACGTTGTACCGATCCGTTGTGGTGAAGAAGGAGCTGAGCCGGAAGGCAAAGCTCTCAATTTACTGGTCGATCTACGTTCCCATCCTCACCTATGGTCATGAGCTTTGGGTCATGACCGAAAGGATAAGATCACGGGTACAAGCGGCCGAAATGAGTTTCCTCCGTTGTGTGGCGGGGCTCTCCCTTAGAGATAGGGTGAGAAGCTCTGCCATCCGGGAGGAACTCAAAGTAAAGCCGCTGCTCCTCCACATCGAGAGGAGCCAGATGAGGTGGTTTGGGCATCTGGTCAGGATGCCACCCAAACGCCTCCCTAGGGAGGTGTTTAGGGCACGTCCAACCGGTAGGAGGCCACGGGGAAGACCCAGGACACGTTGGGAAGACTATGTCTCCCGGCTGGCCTGGGAACGCCTCGGAATCCCCCGGGAAGAGCTAGACGAAGTGGCTGGGGAAAGGGAAGTCTGGGTTTACCTGCTTAGGCTGTTGCCCCCGCGACCCGACCTCGGATAAGCGGAAGAAGAAGAAGAAGAAGAAGAATATTAGCTAATGCTGAAAATGCTAGCTTCATTACATGATGACAACCCATACAAAAATGCATTTAGACACTCCTACAGACATCACACATGGGACGATTTAGTAGGTAAGAATTGTTTTAGTTGTATTGTAAATTTTGGACTGATGAATGAAGAATCCGTAAGAGTACAATCGCTATGGACCATTAGAAGACAGAAAGGCACTTTTACTTCCGGTTCAAAGCTTTAAACAGCAGGATTTTTTATTTACCCAACAGTGATCGAACACATCCAAAAAATGGCTCCAAAGCACAAATAATAAAACACCTTTTGTTATCCGCCGCCCGGATCATACATTGTTTTGTTTTTTGAGTCCTTTTGTGTTTCCTGATTATTTTTGGACCACCCTCTTCCTTGTTTTGTCTTGTTACCATGGTTTCTCATTTGTTCCTCCTACTCTGTTTTTTTTTGACGCACTCCTGTTTATAATTACTGCCTCCTTGTATTTGAGCCTGCCTTCTCCCTTTGTTCAGTCTTGACTCGTTGTTTGCTTCATGCAACTCTCACGTTGGTATCTCGACTTCGTGCTAACATTTAGCGTTAGCTTCCCGGGCAAAGGTACGCACTTACTTTTGCCGTTTTGTACCAGTGTTATTTTATTTTTTTGTATATTAAAACCAGCTCCTAACCTGCAATTCCTGCCTGTCTTGGTCCTCGTGCATCCCGGGGTGACACAAAGCGCATCACAATGCGTTTCCAACGTAAAAACACCATTTAGATCTCTTTGCGCATGTTTGTTAAACTTGTTTCCATTATGGCGATTCGCGAAGAAAAATCCATGAATTAGCCACACCATTTTAATAAGCCATAGGGTTCAAAGAGTAGGAAAAAAAATTGCGGTCTATAGATTTTCGGTGTTTGTTTCTGTGTAAAACTGTGTAATTATTGATTTAATTATTGGAACAACAACAGACGGTAAAAAAACACACGACATTACAAGCTCAGCAACAACCTTGCAGAAGAAAACCCTTGGTCAATCTTCATTTGCATGTTTGCCGATAATTACTTTTGATTTCCATTCGAAATTTGATTCCGACTCGTACAGAACGACAAGCTTGTCTCTCCAGTGCCGTCGGTATTCTGAGATGGGATGGGGGGGGGGAACGCATTCCGCTGTCCGTAATTGTTTTTCCTGCACACATCTCGATTGGTTTCCTCCTCGGCAAACGCCCTCTGCAAGGTTTAATAACAATCCTGTACAAGGTTTTGATGTCATCATAGGGACTAACCACACAGGCAACTGATATTAATGTCAATAATAATTGATTTCAAGGCAATATCGGCTGTTTGAGGATCCTGTGACCACCAAGTCCTTCCAGTCTCACTCCACGCTGAAGCTGAGCTCGAATGCAAGCACAAAGTCATCGAAGAGCTAAAGCAGAGTTAGGATGACGTGACTGAGCCCAAGTAATTGATAAGGCCGACAGGTGGCTCGGTCGGCGGGAGAGGATGGCTGGAGATCTGTGCAGATCTTGACAATCTGGCAGAGGCTGGCACCGGGACAAGCTTCTTTGCCGCTAGTCGTGATTGCTCCATTTGGGGCAGGTGTGACGATTTTCAGATAAGCGCCAGTAATCTAGGAAACAGTCTTAGCACCTTCACACTAAAACCGTTCAAACAGCACACGGGTGTCAAACGTTGTTCAGTTATTTCCTTTCAGTTATTTGGTGGGTTTAGAGTCAACTCAATAGTCCAGGAAAATTCAACTACTAATTCCACTGTGCCAGATTTGCAAAAGAATAACGCATTTCAGACAATAATAAAGGTTTTTAAATTATTACAGTATTTAATAGCTAATAATTGCATTCCCAGCAGACACCAAACATTAAGACAACGTTGAGAACTTGTCGGATTAGGTCCTGACGTTGAGCAACTCAAACATAACGTTGAAACAACGGGCTCTGACCTTGAGTTGACCATTGAAATTTGGTCATTTACCAAACAAAATTGTACAATACAAATACAATGTTGAAACAAAATCATTTTTGACGACGTTTATTCAATGTTGGGTTCTGACCTTGAGTTGACCGTTGAAATTTGGTCATTTCCCAAACAAAATTCTACAACACAAATAGAACGTTGAAACAACATATTTTTTGATGATGTTTATTCAATGTTGGGTTCTGACCTTGAATTAACCATTGAAACTTGGTCATTTCCCAACCAAAATTAAACAAAACACAAATAAAACGTTGAAAGAAAATAACTTTTGACAACATTTATTCAATGTTGGGTTCTGACCTTGAGTTGGACATTGAAATTTGGTCATTTCCCAAACAAAATTCCACAAAGCAAATAAAATGTTGAAAGAAAATTACTTTTGACAACATTTTTTCAATGTTGGGTTTCGACCTTGAGTTGACCATTGAAATTTGGTCATTTCCCAACCAAAATTCTACAACAAAAAAACAATATTAAAACAACATGGTTTTTGACGATGTTCAATCAACGTTGCGTTCTGACCTTGAGTTGACCGTTGAAATTTGATCATTTCCGAAACGAATTTTGACAAGACAAATAGAATGTTGAAACAACATATTTTTTGCCGACGTTTATTCAATTTTGGGTTCTGACCTTGAGTTGACCATTGAAATTTGGTAATTTCCCAAACAAAATTCTACGACGCAAATACAGCGTTAAAACGATATGCTTTTTGACGACATGTAATCAATGTTGGGTTCTGACCTTGAGTTGACCATTGAAATTTGGTAATTTCCCAAACAAAATTGTACAATACAAATACACCGTTGAAACAACATAATTTTTGACGACGTTTATTCAATGTTGGGTTCTGACCTTGAATTGACCATTGAAATTTGGTCATTTCCCAACCAAAATTATACAACACAAATAAAACGTTGAAAGAAAATAACTTTTGACGACATGTATTCAATGTTGTGTTCTGACCTTGAGTTGACCATTGAAATTGGGTCATTCCCCAAACAAAATTCCACAAAGCAAATAAAACGTTGAAAGAAAATTACTTTTGACAACATTTATTAAATGTTGGGTTCTGACCTTGAGTTGACCATTGAAATTTCGTCATTTCCCAACCAAATTTCTACAACACAAAAACAACATTAAAACAACATGGTTTTTGACGATGTTCAATCAATGTTGCGTTCTGACCTTGAATTGACCGTTGAAATTTGATAATTTCCCAAACAAATTTTTACAACACAAATACAACGTTGAAACAAAATCATTTTTGACAATGTTTATTCCATGTTGGGTTCTGACCTTGAGTTAACCATTGAAATTTGGTCATTTCCCAACCACAATTCTACAACACAACTAGAACGTTGAAACAACATAATTTTTGATGACATTTATTCAATGTTGGGTTCTGACCTTGAGTTGACCATTGAAATTAGGTCATTTCCCAAAGTAAATTCTACAACGCAAATACAACGTTAAAACAACATGCTTTCTGACGACGTTTAATTAATGTTGGGTTCTGACCTTGAATTGACCATTAAAATTTGGTCATTTCCCAAACAAAATTCTACAACACAAAAACAACGTTGACACAAAATAATTTTGACAAAGTTTATTCAATGTTGGGTTCTGACCTTGAGTTGACCATTGAAATTTGGTTATTTCCCAACTACAATTCTACAACACAAATAAAACATTGACACAACATAATTTTTGACATGTATTCAATGTTGGGTTCTGACCTTGAGTTGACCATTGAAATTGGGTCATTTCCCAAACAAAATTCTACAACGCAAATACAACGTTAAAACAACATGCTTATCGACGACGTTTAATTAATGTTGGGTTCTAACCTTGAGTTGACCATTTAAATTTGGTCATTACCCAACCAAAATTCTACAACAAAAAAACAATATTAAAACATCATGGTTTGTGACGATGTTCAATCAACGTTGCGTTCTGACCTTGAGTTGACCGTTGAAATTTGATAATTTCCCAAACGAATTTTTACAACACAAATACAACGTTGAAACGAAATAATTTTTGACAACGTTTATTCAATGTTGGGTTCTGACCTTGAGTTGACCTTTGAAATTTGGTCATTTCCCAAACAAAATTGTACAATACAAATACAACGTTGCAACAACATAATTTTTGACGACATGTATTCAATGTTGGGTTCTGACCTTGAGTTGACCATTGAAATTAGGTAATTTCCCAAACAAAATTCTCCAACGCAAATACAACGTTAAAACAACATGCTTTCTGACGACGTTTAATTAATTTTGGGTTCTGACCTTGAGTTGACCATTGAAATTTGGTAAATTCCCTACCAAAATTCTCCAACATAAACACAACGTTGAAACAACACAAGTTCTGACGACGTTTATTCAATGTCGGGTTCTGACCTTGACTTGACAATTGATTTTTGGCCATTTCCCAAACAAAATTATACAACACAAATAAAACGTTGAAAGAAAATAACTTTTGACGACATCTATTCAATGCTGGGTTCTGACCTTGAGTTGACCATTGAAATTGGGTCATTTTCCAAACAAAATTCTACAACGCAAATACAACGTTAAAAAAACATGCTTTCTGACAACGTTTAATTAATGTTGGGTTCCGACCTTGAGTTGACCATTGAAATTTGGTCATTTCCCAACCAAAATTCTACAACACAAAAACAAGATTAAAACAACATGGTTTTTGACGATGTTCAATCAATGTTGCGTTCTGACCTAGAGTTGACCGTTGAAATTTGATAATCCCCCAAACAAATTTTTACAACACAAATAGAACGTTGAAAGAACATATTTTTTGACAACGTTTATTCAATGTTGGGTTCTGACCTTGAGTTGACCATTGAAATTTAGTAATTTCCCAAACAAAATTCTACAACGTAAATACAGCGTTAAAACGATATGCTTTTTGATGACATGTAATCAATGTTGGGTTCTGACTTTGAGTTGACCATTGAAGTTTGGTAATTTCCCATACAAAATTGTACAATACAAATACACCGTTGAAACAACATAATTTTTGACGACATTTATTCAATTTTGGGTTCTGACCTTGAGTTGACCATTGAAATTAGGTCATTTTCCAAACAAAATTCTACAACGCAAATACAACGTTAAAAAAACATGCTTTCTGACAACGTTTAATTAATGTTGGGTTCTGACCTTGAGTTGACCATTGAAATTTGGTCATTTCCCAACCAAAATTCTACAACAAAAAAACAACATTAAAACAACATGGTTTTTGACGATGTTCAATCAATGTTGCGTTCTGACCTTGAGTTGACCGTTGAAATTTGATCATTTCCCAAACGAATTTTTACAACACAAATACAACGTTGAAACGAAAAAAATTTTGACAACGTTTATTCAATGTTGGGTTCTGACCTTGAGTTGACCTTTGAAATTTGGTCATTTCCCAAACAAAATTGTACAATACAAATACAACGTTGCAACAACATAATTTTTGACGACATGTATTCAATGTTGGGTTCTGACCTTGAGGTGACCATTGAAATTTGGTAATTTCCCCAAAAAAATTATCCAACGCAAATACAACGTTAAAACAACATGCTTTCTGACGACGTTTAATTAATATTGGGTTCTGACCTTGAGTTGACCATTGAAATTTGGTAAATTCCCTACCAAAATTCTCCAACATAAACACAACGTTGAAACAACACAATTTCTGACGACGTTTATTCAATGTTGGGTTCTGACCTTGACTTGACAATTGATGTTGGGCCATTTCCCAACCAAAATTATACAACACAAATAAAACGTTGAAAGAAAATAACTTTTGACGACATCTATTCAATGCTGGGTTCTGACATTGAGTTGACCGTTGAAATTTGGTCATTTCCCAGACAAAATTCTACAACACAAAAATAACATTAAAACAACATGGTTTTTGACGATGTTCAATCAATGTTGCGTTCTGACCTTGAGTTGACCATTGAAATTTGGTCATTTCCCAACCACAATTCTACAACACAACTAGAACGTTGAAACAACATAATTTTTGACGTCATTTATTCAATATTGCGTTCTGACCTTGAGTTGACCATTGAAATGAGGTCATTTCCCAAAGTAAATTCTACAACGCAAATACAACGTTAAAACAACATGCTTTTGACGACGTTTAATTAATGTTGGGTTCCGACCTTGAGTTGACCATTAAAATTTGGTCATTTCCCAACCAAAATTCTACAACACAAAAACAAGATTAAAACAACATGGTTTTTGACAATGTTCAATCAATGTTGCGTTCTGACCTTGAGTTGACCGTTGAAATTTGATAATTTCCCAAACAAATTTTTACAACACAAATAGAACGTTGAAACAACATACTTTTTGACGACGTTTATTCAATGTTGGGTTCTGTCTTTGAGTTGACCATTGAAATTTGGTAATTTCCCAAATAAAATTCTACAACGCAAATACAGCGTTAAAACGATATGCTTTTTGACGACATGTAATCAATTTTGGGTTCTGACTTTGAGTTGACCATTGAAATTTGGTAATTTCCCAAACAAAATTGTACAATACAAATACATCGTTGAAACAACATCATTTTTGACGACATTTATTCAATGTTGGGTTCTAACCTTGAGTTGACCATTGAAGTTAGGTAATTTTCCAAACAAAATTCTACAACGCAAATACAACGTTAAAAAAACATGCTTTCTGACGACGTTTAATTAATGTTGGGTTCTGACCTTGAGTTGACCATTGAAATTTGGTAATTTCCCAACCAAAATTCTACAACACAAAAACAACATTAAAACAACATGGTTTTTGACAATGTTCAATCAATGTTGCGTTCTGACCCTGAGTTGACCGTTGAAATTTGATAATTTCCCAAACGAATTTTTACAACACAAATACAACGTTGAAACAAAATAATTTTTGACGTTTATTCACTGTTGGGTTCTGACATTGAGTTGACCATTGAAATTTGGTCATTTCCCAACCAAAATTCTCCAACATAAATACAACGTTGAAACAACACATTTTCCGACAACGTTTATTCAGTGTTGGGTTCTGACCCTGAATTGTCCATTGAATTTTGGTAATTTCCCAACCAAAATTATACAACACAAATAAAACGTTGAAAGAAAATAACTTTTGACGACATTTATTCAATGTTGGGTTCTGACCTTGAGTTGACCATTGAAATCAGGTCATTTCCCATTAAAAATTCTACAACCCAAATACAGCGTTAAAACGATATGCTTTTTGACGACGTTTAATATATGTACTTATATATATATATATATATATATATATATATATGTATATATATATATATATATATATATATATATATATATATATATATATATATATGTATGTATATATATATATATATATATATATATATATATATATATATATATATATATATATGGGTGGGAGTTTTTCCTTGCCCTTATGTGGGCTCTGTACCGAGGATGTCGTTGTGGTTTGTGCAGCCCTTTGAGACACTTGTGATTATATATGTGCCGGATGTGCTAATGACACGTACGTAGGATTAACCGAAGGAGCGTTTAAGGCCAGATGGAATAATCACAAGGCCTCCTTTAGAAACCAGACCTTGCGGAATTCTACAGAACTCAGCAAGCACATTTGGAACCTCAAAGACAATAATGTTAAATATTCAATAACATGGCAAATTCTTGCATCCAGCACACCTTACAACAGTGGTAATAAAAGATGCAACCTATGCTTAAAAGAGAAACTGTTTATTATATATCATCCAGACCTGTCATCCCTCAACAAGCGCAGTAAAATCATTTCAACATGCCGCCACAGACGGAAACACCTCTTAGGTAACACATGAGCCAATCACCACACCCTACGCCTGCCTGTACCCACCCACTCTGTGCCCTATATAAACCATTGTATGTGAATGCTTCCATTAAAATCTCCTGATGATTGAGGGAACCCCTCATGAAACAGTTCTGTAGAGATGAAGTAGTCTTGTGACTTTTTTCCCACACATACATATTGCGCTCTACCACGGTATCGAGCACTATTCTCTGGTAAATCCAATCAACATATATATATATATATATATATATATATATATATATATATATATATATATATATATATATATATATATATATATATATATATATATATACTAAATTGTTTTGTTTGTATGCTGCTACTTATTTCGCTTGCGTGTAAAGGCACACGAGTTACCAAGTATGTTGGTGCAGAGACTGAGCCTACCTTAATGACAGGGTTCCCTTCTGTTGTGCCACCACCATCTGGCACTACTTGAGATGGAATCACACGCACACGCCCACACAAACACACACACGAACAGACAACTGCTGCAGTATAAATATGACACACCTTACAAGATCGGTCTCTGCAGGTTCAAGGCGCACATGCTGTTCATCTGTGTTTACAATCTGTGCCTGACTCAGGCCTCCCACCAAACTGGTCTGTTGACAAAATATCATCAACTGGAGTATAGATCATAAACCTTCAACATGTATACAAATATGTGCAGCTACCTCAGAAATATAATAACCTACATCCATTTTTGGATGTAAATTCAAATTTCTTGGCCGTTTAAAAGTCCTAAAGCTAATTAGTAGCATGCCTATGGCGAATCCAATGAAAATTAGCATCGAGCTAACGCATGTTGAGCACTTTCTGACAGACATGCTTGCTTTGTTAACAAAGAAAATTGCAACCTCAAGGCAGTATGCAACAAATAGCACCAAGGTCTTGAGTCTACAACCTATAATCGCAAAATTCATATTTTAGTAATATTTTGCCTAAAATCCCAATATAAGCCTAAAGTTTGTGTTTGGGGCTTTTTCTTCACTGCATTGGTCTGTATTTTGTCGTAAGACAAGACCCTTTTATGGCCCTTTATGCATTCTTGGGGCTTGCCGGGGATGACTCCAAACCCACACCTTCTCCGTGAAAAGGACAAAGTTGTATTGTTTCCTTTGTCAAAGATTACTCTTCAAATGTTGTTATTGTGACTGCCTGTCCAAAATGTCATCAAAACATTCCTGGTTTGGGCTAATATCGAAATAAGATAAAGTGTGTTTTGCTCATTTTGGCCCGAAGCCCTTTTCCCAACAACTATACAGTTCTGGAGGACTTCTTTGTCTATCTCCCTCGCTCTCGCTCTCTTTCTTTCTTTCCGTAGCAGCGTAATACATTTCTCTGTCAGGCTTTCCCCTGACAGTTTGTTTGTGTTTTAGTTTTTCCTCTGTGTGTGAGTAGTATTTCCTGTATTTAGTTCCTGTCAGCGCTTTTATTTTGTCTGTTTCCTGTTTTTATCCCTGTGCGCTGTTTCCCCTTAACTGCAGCTGATTGGCACCTGGCCACACCTGGTGTCAATCAGCCCGCTCCTATTTGAACCTGTTTTGTCCTCCAGTCGAGTGCTGGAATATTGTCATTTGTCACAAATTGCACGTCACTTCTGTATTGTCGTGTCGTGCCGTGTCGTGTCTTTGCAGCGTAGCGGTAAGCTATATTCCTTAGATGTTTGTAGCTTACTGTATTTTGTTCCCTGCTTCCATTTTGTTTTTATTCTACAAGTAACGGCTTCTTTTTTCCTGTTCGCTACCCGCTAGCTTCCATGCTAAGCTCTTTTTGTTTTCTAGCTCCCATGCTAGCTCTTTTTGTTTTGTTATCCGCCTCGTGCGCACTTCTTGTTGTACACCTTTTTTTTCTTGTTCTAGTATTCTAATTAAAACATGTTTTCCTATCCAATGCCGCCTCCGTCCATGCATCTTGGGGTTCGTCACCAACTAACTTTGACATTCTCCTTTGTAAACCGAGGTTGTTTGAGTACCGTATTTTCTGGATTTTTAACGGCGCCATCATCTCCTCATCCATGGCTCACTAGTGCAATTTGTCCTGTGAAAAACATCCGACCAGAACTCACTAATAACTAAAGTTCCGTGGGTGAATTACGTAAACTCACTACACCCGTAGTTTTTAGCGCTTCCATGGTGAGATATAGGTTAGAACTTTACGCTACTATATATTAGAAATGGCAACAGCAGAGGGTGAATGTCCCATAACAAGAAGATTATTGACTACGGCATTGGCACGGACTACATTGGCGGACGTGCGCAAATTTTTTAGGACGTATGCAAATCTAATATACACATCAGCAGGTACCAGAAAGTAAGAAAAGTTGGTTTAGCATAACATTGTGAAACAAAACGCCAGAGAATTTCTGCTAATACCGACATCATAGCAATACTAGTATCTCTGACTACGATGACAGTAATCAATCAATCAATCAATGTTTACTTATATAGCCCTAAATCACTAGTGTCTCAAAGGCGCAGACAATCCATCTAACGGTGCGGCTTCAAACTCCTACTAAAACATTTTAACAGATTTTTGAGTGCCGTGTGTAATGTTCCTTATTTTCAATGGAACATTTAAAGTTTTGGTGTTTTTTTACTGCCGTCATATTGCAGTCTATACCTATCTCTCATGTGTGACTGCCATCTACCAGTCACACTTATCATTACACCATGTACCAAATAAAATTCCTTCGAGGTCGGTTAGCACAGCCAGAACTATTCCGTACATTAGGTCGATTTTTGAGAAAATTAAAGGATTTTAAGTGTGCCTTATAGTCCGAAAAAATATGGTAGTCTTAATAAATACTTAAAACAATCTTAGTTTTCCCTGAACAGTCATTTATCCGAGAGGAAAAAAAATCCCAAGACTCGATATTATCATGTTTTGTTTAGTTATGTTCTGTTTTGCTTAAGACTCCATTGTTTCCTGTTTTTGCACTTCCTTGTTTGTTTGTTTTCCATGACTACCCATTAGTTTTTACTTGTTCTCATGTCAAGCACCGGTCTCACGTTTTGCACCAGCACACCTGTCACTAATCATGTCTATTATTCAAAGCGGAAGTTGCCAGGAAGTCAGCCTGGGGACTTTATCTCCACTCTGCTTCATGCCATGTTTACGATTCACGCTGCTTGTTTCATAGTTCCTTGCCAAGTACGTTTTTGTTTATTGTTCGTAGTTTCTGCCTTCGTGCAAGTTTTGTTTCATTAGTCAAGTTTGTTCTCCGCCATTGTGCGCGCCTTTTGTTTGCTTCTTTTTTGTAGTTATGGTGTTAAAATAAATCATTACCTTCCACGCCTTGCCCGCTCCAACTTTCCTTTGTATTCCGGAAAAACAAACCCCAAAGTTCAAGTTCTGATGGATATCAGGTGCAGCAAAGGTATGGAAATATTACGCCGTTGGATTCTGCATAGTAGTACCGACAGAATTAGGTCGACACATGTAAAAATACCGAAGTCGGTACCCATCCGTATAGACAGTATATGTATTGAAACTTTTTTGAACTTTTAACTGTTTTTAACTGCTTTTTATCGAACTAATTATTAGGGTAATTTGTATTGGCTTTTTCGATGTGTGTTTTAGTTCTGTTTTAAATGTTATGTTTTTAGTCTGTCCTTTCCCTTTATTTCTTTGTGGCGTACAGCCCTTTGTTCTACAACTGTGATTGTTTTTAAAAGGGCTTTATAAATAAAGTTGGTATGGTATGGTATGGTATATTTAATACTGCTCTACTGCATGTGTCTTAAACACTCAAGACCGTATTTATTATTGAACTGAACTGCTGCTGCATCCATTAGTACTATACCATATATAAATCTCACCGGGGTAGAAGAACTTCAGTATTGCATATAACAGGGGTCGGTAACCTTTTTGGCTGCAAAATATTATAAGAACAAGAAAGTTTGATCACATTACGCCTGTACTGGCTCACCAGCACTGGCTTCCTGTGCACTTAAGATGTGACTTTAAGGTTTTACTACTTACGTATAAAATACTACACGGTCTAGCTCCATCCTATCTTGCCGATTGTATTGTACCATATGTCCCGGCAAGAAATCTGTGTTCAAAGGACTCCGGCTTATTAGTGATTCCCAAAGCCCAAAAAAAGTCTGCGGGCTATAGAGCTTTTTCATTTCGGGCTCCAGTACTCTGGAATGCCCTCCCGGTAACAATTCGCAATGCCACCTCAGTAGAAGCATTTAAGTCTCACCTTAAAACTCATTTGTATACTCTAGCCTTTAAATAGACTCCCTTTTTAGACCAGTTGATCTGCCGTTTCTTTTCTTTTTCTCCTATGTCCCACTCTCCTTTGTGGACGGCGTCCGGTCCGATCCGGTGGCCATGTACTGCTTGCCTGTGTATCGGCTGGGGACATCTCTGCGCTGCTGATCCGCCTCCGCTTGGGATGGTTTCCTGCTGGCTCCGCTGTGAACGGGACTCTCGCTGCTGTGTTGGATCCGATTTGGACTGGACTCTCGCGACTGTGTTGGATCCATTATGGATTTAACTTTCACAGTATCATGTTAGACCCGCTCGACATCCATTGCTTTCCTCCTCTCCAAGGTTCTCATAGTCATCATTGTCACCGACGTCCCACTGGGTGTGAGTTTTCCTTGCCCTTATGTGGGCCTACCGAGGATGTCGTAGTGGTTTGTGCAGCCCTTTGAGACACTAGTGATTTAGGGCTATATAAGTAAACATTGATTGATTGATGATTGATAAGATGTATTTCCAAGAGAGACATATAATCATTTTTAAAACTGAATACCAATAAATGTGTGCATGTGCATTTTTAAGTAAGACCAACATTTTAAGAATATAATAAGTATCTTCTTCTTTTTAATAACATTGTTATTCTGAAGCTAATGAATAAAATAGTTCTTACCATTAATGTAACTTCTTGAACAATGGATGGATGGATGGATGGATGGATGGATAGATTCTTGAACAGGAACGGTAGAAAACGGATGGATGGATTAAAATGCATGAGAATGTTTTATATTTCGAACGTTATTTTTAACACTGTGATTACCAGCGGAATTATTCATTACTTATCGCTGTGTTTTTCAACCACTGTGCCGCGGCACGAGATACAGTCTGGTGTGTCGTGGGAGACACTATGTAATTTCACCTAAAAGGGTTGATAATATTTTTTGCAAACCTGTAACTATTATTCAAAAATGTGCTGTTATTGAGTGTCTGCGCTGTCTAGAGCTCGGCAGAGTAAGCGTGTAATACTATTCTATATCAGTAGGTGGCAGCAGGTAGCTAATTGCTTTTGTAGATGTCGGGAACATGGTATGTCGTGATCACATGTAGGTAAAAAGGTATCCAACACTTAAACTAAAGGCAAGTGCCGCTAAGAAAAGGTATTGAAGCAAAACAAAACTAAGACTGAACTGGCTGCAAAGTAAACAAAAACAGAATGCTGGACAACAGCAAAGACTTACAGTGTGCGGAGCAGACGGCGTCCACAAAGTACGTCCGTACATGGCGTGACAATCAACAATGTCCACACAAGGAAGGAGTGCGTCCGCACAACTTAAATAGTCTTGATTGTGAGGAGGATATGAAACTGCTGCAGGAAAATGCCAACAAAAGAAGAAAAGCCACCAAAATAGGAGCGCAAGTCACACAGGAAAACACAGAAAAAACTCAAAAGAAGTTACGGCTTGACAGTACATCTACATAGAGACAAGAGCTATTGCGAGAACAATTTTTTGGGTCAATATCGGCTACTGAGTTTAATTTTTTTAATTTTTTTCTGCTGGTTGTGCGCCTCAGAATTGTTTCAATGAAAAAAATGTGTTTTGGCTCAAAAAAGGTTGAAAAACACTGACTTATCGTGTTAAGCAATCGCAGCTAAGATTTATCTGAGAGCCAGACGCAGTCATCAAAAGAGCCACATCTGGCTCTAGAGCCATAGGTTCCCCTTCCCCTGGTATATAATATTCCACGTTGCATATTAAAAAGTCAGACAGGCTGGCACCGAAGCCATACATAACCCAAACCGTTCTCAGAAGCTCAAGGATGCGCAGTCCAGACCGTTCCAAATAGCTTCAGGATATTCCGTTGGGACGGCAACTGGTAATTTATGTCATTGTTATCAGTTCAAAACCTTGATATTTATGATTGTGCAATAAACACTGTCATCACACATTTATATTTACTGCTACTTGTGGAAGTACAGTACTCTATTCCCGGAGCAGGTCTCTGACAGTACTATTTACAATTCCCACCTTGTTGTATATACAGTAGTTTGCTGGAATATGGGCCCATATCTTTTGCTGCTTTTCATTGCTCCGCACCAATAAGAAATGAAGTCCTATTTCTATTTATAGACCTATTACAAAGTGGAAATAGACCGTGTCACCCGCTACTACTTTATCCCGAGACAAATGTTCGTAATTTGGAGGATTGATGAAAAATGTCTGGCAGATGCATTGTTGGAGGTTGTAGCAAAACGACCAAAGAAGGGTAGAGCCTGCATACGTTTGCAAATGATAGCAATGTTAGGAAAAGTCAAAATGGGACTGACCAAGCGAGTGTAAGTTGCAGCCTTCATTGAAATAATTCTGACTTCGGAGAAGGAGGGTTTTGGTTGTAGTTTGGATGGAAAACATTTAAAAGGTTAGAAAAAAATCAGGATGTTCCTGAAGGGAGAAAAACCGGCAAAAAAAGAAAAAGAAAAGTATGAAAAATGACAGAAAAAGAAGGTAATTTGTTTTTTTGCATCCTCTTCTACTGACTTTTTTCTCTAGTTGAGTGCGGAAATGGGAAAAGAGCATGAAAAGTGCGGAATGTCATTTTTTTGCTTATAATTTCTAATCATATTGACAGAAAAAGAGGGTCATTTGCTTTTTTTTCCATCCTCTTCTACTGATTTTTTTTCTCGAGTTGAGTGCGGGAATGGGAAAAGAGCATGAAAAGTCCGTAATGTCATTTTTTTTAATCATAATTTCTAATCATATCGACAGAAAAAGAAGGTTTTTTGCTTTTTTTTGCTTCCTCTTCTCCTGATTTTTTTCTTTAGTTGAGTGCGGAAATGGTTAAAGAGCATGAAAAGTCCGGAATGTCATTTTTTTGCTCATAATTTCTAATCATATCGACAGAAAAAGAAGGTTTTTTGTTTTTTTTTGCTTCGTCTTCTCCTGATTTTTTTCTTTAGTTTAGTGCGGGAATTGTAAAAGAGGATGAGCAGTTTGGAATTTTATTTTTTTGTTCGTAATTTCTAACCATATCAATTTTGACGTAATTAGGGACCAGGGCGACAAAAATCAAGCAATAAAGTCAGTTACATTGTAAAACTTACAAAAAAAAAAACCTGCAAAAAAGAAAAAGAAAAGTAGCCCCAGTAATGAAAAACGACAGAAAAAGAAGGCCATTTGCTTTTTTCGCGTCCTCTTCTACTGATGTTTTTCTCTAGTTGAGTGCGGAAATGGTAAAAGAGCATGAAAAGTCCGGAATTTCATTTGTTTGCTCATAATTTCTAATCATATTGACAGAAAAACAAGGTAATTTGCTTTTTTTGCATCCTCTTTTACTGATTTTTTTGTCTAGTTGAGTGCGGAAATGGTAAAAGAGCATGAAAAGTCCAGAATGTCATTTTTTTCTCTCATAATTTCTAATCATATCGACAGAAAAAGAAGGTTTTTTGCTTTTTGTTGCTTCCTCTTCTCCTGATTTTTTCTTTAGTTGAGTGCGGAAATGGTAAAAGAGGATGAGCAGTTTGGAATTTTATTTTTTTGTTCGTAATTTCTAACCATATCATTTTTGACGTAATTAGGGACCAGGGCGACAAAAATCAAGCAATAAAGTCAGTTACATTGTAAAACTTACAAAAAAAAACCTGCAAAAAAGAAAAAGAAAAGTAGCCCCAGTAATGAAAAACGACAGAAAAAGAAGGTCATTTAAATAATTCTGACTTCGAAGAAGGAGGGTTTTGGTTGTAGTTTGGATGGAAAACATTTAAAAGGTTAGAAAAGAATCAGGATGTTCCTGAAGAGAACCTGCAAAACCTGTCAGAACCTGCAAAAAAGGAAAATTAGCCCCGGGGATGAAAAACGACAGAAAAAGAAGGTAATTTGTTTTTTTGCGTCCTCTTCTACTGATTTTTTTCCCTCTAGTTGAGTGCGGAAATGGTGAAAGAGCATGAAAAGTCCGGAATTTCGTTTTTTTGCTCATAATTTTTTAATCATATCGACAGAAAAAGAGGGTCATTTGCTTTTTTTGCGTCCTCTTCTACTGACTTTTTTTCTCTAGTTGAGTGCAGAAATGGGAAAAGAGCATGAAAAGTCCGGAATGTAATTTTTTTGCTTATAATTTCTAATCATATCGACAGAAAAAGAGGGTCATTTGCTTTTTTTGCGTGCTCTTTTACTGACTTTTTTCTCTAGTTGAGTGCGGAAATGGTAAAAGAGCATGAAAAGTTCGGAATGTCATTTTTTTGCTTATAATTTCTAATCATATTGACAAAAAAAGAGGGTAATTTGCTTTTTTTGCGTCCTCTTCTACTGACATTTTTCTACAGTTGAGTGCGGAAATGGTAAAAGAGCATGAACAGTCCGGAATATTATTTTTTGCTCATAATTTCTAATCATATCGACAGAAAAAGAGGGTCATTTGCTTTTTTTGCGTCCTCTTCTAGACTTTTTTCTCTAGTTGAGTGCGGAAATGGTAAAAGTGCATGAAAAGTCGGGAATGTCATTTTTTTGCTCATAATTTCTAATCATGTCGAAAGAAAAAGAAAGGTAATTTGCTTTTTGTTCGTCCTCTTCTACTGATTTTTTTTCTCGAGTTGAGTGCGGGAATGGGAAAAGAGCATGAAAAGTCCGGAATGTCATTTTTTTGCTCATAATTTCTAATCATGTCGACAGAAAAAGAAAGGTAATTTGCTTTTTTTGCGTCCTCTTCTACTGACTTGTTTCTCTAGTTGAGTGCGGAAATGGGAAAAGAGCATGAAAAGTTCGGAATGTCATTTTTTTGCTTATAATTTCTAATCATATTGACAAAAAAAGAGGGTAATTTGCTTTTTTTGCGTCCTCTTCTACTGACATTTTTCTACAGTTGAGTGCGGAAATGGTAAAAGAGCATGAACAGTCCGGAATATTATTTTTTGCTCATAATTTCTAATCATATCGACAGAAAAAGAGGGTCATTTGCTTTTTTTGCGTCCTCTTCTAGACTTTTTTCTCTAGTTGAGTGCGGAAATGGTAAAAGTGCATGAAAAGTCGGGAATGTCATTTTTTTGCTCATAATTTCTAATCATGTCGAAAGAAAAAGAAAGGTAATTTGCTTTTTGTTCGTCCTCTTCTACTGATTTTTTTTCTCGAGTTGAGTGCGGGAATGGGAAAAGAGCATGAAAAGTCCGGAATTTAATTTTTTTGCTCATAATTTCTAATCATGTCAACAGAAAAAGAAAGGTAATTTGCTTTTTTTTCGTCCTCTTCTACTGATTTTTTTTCTCGAGTTGAGTGCGGGAATGGGAAAAGTGCATGAAAAGTCCGGAATGTCATTTTTTTGCTCATATTTTCTAATCATATCGACAGAAAAAGAGGGTAATTTGCTTTTTTGCGTCCTCTTCTACTGACTTTTTTTCTTTAGTTGAGTGCGGAAATGGGAAAAGAGCATGAAAAGTTCGAAATGTCATTTTTTTGCTTATAATTTCTAGTCATGTCGACAGAAAAATAAGGTTATTTGCTTTTTTTTGCTTCCTCTTCTCCTGATTGTTTTCTTTAGTTGAGTGCGGAAATGGTAAAAGAGGATGAAAAGTTTGGCATTTCATTTTATTGTTTGTAATTTCTAACCATTTCAATTTTTTCGTAATTAGTGACGAGGGCGACAAAAATCAATCAATAAAGTCAGTTACATTGTAAAAGTTGAAAAAAAAACCCTGCAAAAAAGAAAAACAAAAGTAACCCCAGTAAAGAAAACCGACAGAAAAAAAGCTAGTTTGCTTTTTTTGCGTCCTTTTCTAAAGACATTTTTCTATAGTTGAGTGCGGAAATGGTAAAAGAGCATGAACAGTCCGGAATTAAATTTTTTTGCTCATGATTTCTAATCATATCGACAGAAAAAGAAGGTAATTTGCTTTTTTTGCGTCCTCTTCTACTGATTATTTCCTCTAGTTGAGTGTGGAAATGGTAAAAAAGCATGAAAAGTCCAGAATGTCATTTTTTTGCTTATTATTTCTAATCATATCGACAGAAAAAGAGGGTCATTTGCTTTTTTTGCGTCCTCTTCTACTGATTTTTTTCTCTAGTTGAGTGCAGAAATGGTAAAAGAGCATGAAAAGTCCGGAATGTAATTTTTTTGCTCATAATTTCTAATCATATCGACAGAAAAAGAAAGGTAATTTGCTTTTTTTTCGTCCTCTTCTACTATTTTTTTTTCTCGAGTTGAGTGCGGGAATGGGAAAAGAGCATGGAAAGTCTGGAATGTCATTTTTTTGCTCATAATTTCTAATCATATCGACAGAAAAAGAGGCTCATTTGCTTTTTTTGCGTCCTCTCCTACTGACTTTTTTTCTCTAGTTGAGTGCGGAAATGGTAAAAAAGCAAGAAAAGTCTGGAATGTATTTTATTTGCTCATAATTTCTAAACATGTCGGCAGAAAAAGAAGGTCAATTGCTTTTTTTTCGTCCTCTTCTACTGATTTTTTTTCTCCAGTTGAGTGCGGAAATGGTAAAAGAGCATGAAAAGTCCGAATTGTCATTTTTTTGCTTATAATTTCTAATCATATCGACAGAAAAAGAAGGTTATTTGCTTTTTTTTTGCTTCCTCTTCTCCTGATTTTTTTCTTTAGTTGAGTGCGGGAATTGCAAAAGAGGATGAAAAGTTTGGAATTGTATTTTTTCGTAATTTTTAACCATACCAATTTTGACATAATTAGTGACCAGGGCGACAAAAATCAAGCAATAAAGCCAGTTACGTTTTAAAACTTACAAAAGAAAAAATGCAAAAAAGAAAAAGAAAAGTAGCCCCAGTAATGAAAAACGACAGAAAAAGGTCATTTGCTTTTTTTGCGTCCTCTTCTACTGACATTTTTCTATAGTTGAGTTCGGAAATGGTAAAAGAGCATGAAAAGTCCGGAATGTCATTTTTTTTGCTCATCATTTCTAATCATGTCGACTGAAAAAGAAGGTATTTTTCTTTTTTTTCGTCCTCTTCTACTGATTTTGTTTTCTCGAGTTGAGTGCGGAAATGGTAAAAGAACATGAAAAGTCCAGAATGTCATTTTTTTGCTCATAATTTCTAATCATATCGACAGAAAAAGAAGGTGGTTTGCTTTTTTTTCGTCCTCTTCTACTGATTTTTTTTCTCGAGTTGAGTGCGGGAATGGTAAAAGAGAATGAACAGTTTGTAATTTAATTTTTTTGTTCGTAATTTCTAACCATATTAATTTTGATGTAATTAGTGACCAAGGCGACAAAAATCAAGCAATAATGTCAGTTACATTGTAAAACTTACACACAAAAAACCTGCAAAGAAAAGTAGCCCCAGTAATGAAAAACGACAGAAAAAGAAGGTAATTTGCTTTTTTTGCGTCCTCTTCTACTGACTTTTTTCTATAGTTGAGTGCGGAAATGGTAAAAGAGCATGAAATTTCCGGAATTTCCTTTTTTTGTTCATAATTTCTAATCATATTGACAGAAAAAAAAGTCAATTGCTTTTTTGCGTCCTCTTCTACTGATTTTTTTCTCTAGTTGAGTGGAGAAATGGTAAAAAAAAAGATAATGAAAAGTCAGGAATTAGATTTTTTTGCTCATAATTTCTAATCATATCAATTTTGACGAATTCAGTGACCAAGGTGACCAATTTTAGCAGTTAAGTCAGTTCTATTGTAAAACTTGAAAGCATTGCTTGGTGAGATGAATAAAAAATCCATGGAAGTAGCAACGCTATGGATGATTAGACACTTTTACTTCCAGTTAAAAGCCACCAAAATAGGAGCGCAAGACAAGAACTAAAACACGACAACAGCAAAAAACACAAAATAAGTCACGGCGTGATGTGACAGGTGTTGACAGTACACCTACTTTGAGACAAGAGCTATATTGATGCATGCTTGGTTATGCTTTAAAGCAGGGGTCGGGAACCTTTTTGGCTGAGCGAGCCATGAAAGCAAAATATTATAAAATGTATTTCCGAGAGAGCCATATAATATTTTTTAACACTGAATACAAATAAGTGTGTGCATTTTTAAGTAAGACCAACATTTTAAGAATATAATAAGTATCTTTTTCTTTTTAATAACATTGTTATTCTGAAGCTAATGAATAAAATACTTCTTACCATTAATGCGACTTTTGAACAGGAGCGGTAGAAAACGGATGGATGGATTAAAATGCATGAGAATGTTTTATATTTTGAACGTTTTTTTTGACACTTTGATTACCAGCGGAATTATTCATTACTTATCGCTGTGTTTTTCAACCACTGTGATGCGGCACACTATATAGTGTGCCGTGAGATACAGTCTGGTTGGTCGTGGGAGAAATTATGTAATTTCACCTAATTGGGTTAATATTTTTTGCAAACCTGTAACTATAATTCAAAAATGTGCTGTTATTGAGTGTCTGTGCTGTCTAGAGCTCGGCAGAGTAAGCGTGTAATACTCTTGCATATCAGTAGGGGGCAGCACTTAAAGTGTATCCAACACTTAAACTAAAAATAAACAAAAGGCAAGTGCCGCTAAGAAAATGCATTAAAGCAAAACAAAACTAAAATTGAACTGGCTGCAAAGTAAACAAAAACAGAATGCTGGACGACAGCAAAGACTTTCAGTGTGCGGAGCAGACGGCGTCCACAAAGTACATCCGTACATGGCATGACAATCAACAATGTCCACACAAAGAAGGAGTGCGTCCGCCCAACTTAACTAGTCTTGTTTGTAAAAACAAAGCAGGTGCGATGAATAGCATTCAAGGAGGACATGAAACTGCTGCAGGAAAATACCAACAAAAGAGGAAAAGCCACCAAAATAGGAGCGCAAGTCACACAGGAAAACACCGAAAAAACTCAAAATAAGTTAGGAATTGACAGTACACCTACATAGAGACAAGAGCTATTGCGAGAACATTTTTTTTTTTTTTTTGTCAATATCGCCTACTGAGTTTAATTTTTTTCATATTTTCTGCTGGTGGTGCGCCTCGGAATTTTTTCAATGAAAAAAATGTGTTTTGGCTCAAAAAAGGTTGAAAAATACTGACTTATCGTGTTAAGCAATGCCAGCTAAGATTTATCTGAGAGCCAGATGCAGTCATCAAAAGAGTCAAATCTGGCTCTAGAGCCGTAGGTTCCCTACCCCTGCTTTAAAGTCACATCCAACAATTGCGACAACAACTTTTTACTGTTAACTGATTTTCGTTGTTTTAATGTTTTCTGCTGGTGGTGTTCAACGCATAAAATGTGCCTTGGCTCAAAAACAGGTTGAAAAACACTGGAATAGTTCAAAGCTTCACGTAGCTCCGCCTGCAGCGAGCAAACTCGTCCAAAAGATGGCGCCATACCAGAAACACAACACACCGTTGAAGTGTCACTGCTTGTGTTTCATGAACACATTATGGCCGACAGCGAAGAAAAAGCCATAAATTAGCCGCACCGGTTTTTATAAACCAAATGGTTCAAAGCGTACAAAAGAAGTACGGTCGTTGTCTACCAATTACTCAAAAATTGATATTGTTAAAAATGATGACTCGATTTATTTTCAGGGGCAATAAATGCGAAAAGAGAACTGTTGGTCTCTATGGGTTGGTTTGTATATGCTGCACGTATCGCATATACCGGCGATAATAAACGTATATTTATCTTGTTTGTTCAAAGAGCAGTGCATAGTTGACACACAGGCACCCATTATGAGGACTCATTAAGATAGATTAGCCACCGCTCTGTCGCTATACGTTAATGTGATTGCCCGTGTGGGGGGTCTGTTTGTTTCTAGGGGCTTTCATTAAGCTGTCATCGCATAAAGGATGGCGGTTTTAGACGCATATTAAGACCGAAGACTTGTTTGTTTACGGGTGTGTTGGTTTATGTTTAAATGATGTGTGCTGGGCTGGTCTGTTTTCCCTTCAAAACTGCAGGATGTAAAGTAGCTGTGATCGGAGCAAGCCCGCTTTTTGGTGTGACACGATCTTGTCCACGTCAAAGTTGCGTTTGCACATTGCAGCGTTTTTTTTTTTTTTTTAAACCATTCATAAAAGACATCGATACATTACATTGTTTGCACAGTATCAATCAATCAATCAATGTTTATTTATATAGCCCCAAATCACAAATGTCTCAAAGGACTGCACAAATCATTACGACTACAACATCCTCGGAAGAACCCACAAAAGGGCAAGGAAAACTCACACCCAGTGGGCAGAGAGAATTCACATCCAGTGGGACGCCAGTGACAATGCTGACTATGAGAAACCTTGGAGAGGACCTCAGATGTGGGCAACCCCCCCTCTCTAGGGGACCGAAAGCAATGGATGTCGAGCGGGTCTAACATGATACTGTGAAAGTTCAATCCATAGTGGCTCCAACACAGCCGCGAGAGTTCAGTTCAAGCGGATCCAAGACAGCAGCGAGAGTCCCGTCCACAGGAAACCATCTCAAGCGGATCAGCAGCGTAGAGATGTCCCCAACCGATACAGGCGAGCGGTCCATCCTGGGTCCCGACGAGCGGTCCATCCTGGGTCTCGACTCTGGACAGCCAGTACTTCATCCATGGTCATCGGACCGGACCCCCTCCACAAGGGAGGGGGGGACATAGGAGAAAGAAAAGAAGCGGCAGATCAACTGGTCTAAAAAGGAGGTCTATTTAAAGGCTAGAGTATACAGATGAGTTTTAAGGTGAGACTTAAATGCTTCTACTGAGGTAGCATCTCGAACTGTTACCAGGAGGGCATTCCAGAGTACTGGAGCCCGAACGGAAAACGCTCTATAGCCCGCAGACTTTTTTTGGGCTCTAGGAATCACTAATAAGCCGGAGTAGTACCTCAACTCGCAACTCAAACCCTTGTATCTCGCAACTCAAACCCTTGTATCTCCAATCAATGTCGCCAGTTGAAATGAATATTATCGGTGCTTGCGGACTTTTAACATGCTTTTTAAAAAGAAAAACAAACTTCGAGATAAGAAATATTGCATAAAACACAATTTAATAGGAAGTAATAATAATAATAATAATAATAATAATAATAGATTTTATTTGGAAAAAAGCACTTTACGTTGAGCAAACAACCTCAAAGTGCCACATTGTAAAAAAAAAATAATGCTAATATTAATAATAGTAAAAAGATAATAAAAATAAATAAAATATAAAACTAAAAACAACCCAATAGCTAGAACCAGCATGCATGTCTAAAAAAAGGCTTTTTAAAAAAAAAAAAAATAGATACGTTTTTAAGCCTGTTTTAAAAGCACCCACAGTCTGTTGTGCCCTCAGGTGGTCAGGGAGAGCGTTCCAAAGACTGGGAGCAGCGGAGCAGAAAGCCCGGTCTGCCAAGTACCAGTAACAACTGCAGTAGTTTTATGAAGTAATGTCATGGCAATGTACAGCATTTAACTTGAAAGGTGGACTTTGAGAGGAATAAAAAAACATTATCATGTATTTTTTTTTACTCTGTATTCAATATTCCTGAAATTTTGAGGAGCTAGATTTGTTGGATAACTCCTTGCAGTTAATTAAAAAAATAAAAAATAAAAAATAAAAAGGAAGTTGCGGAGGGGGGCGTGGCCTGCAGGCCTGCGGCAGAACGGGGTGTGCAAGGACCAGCCTCGAAAACAGCGACAGGTGAGTAGATGGCCCAGGTGGAACCTTGTTATCTAATCACCTGTCACCTGTATTAGCAGCAGCCGGTACGAGACACGTGTTGGAGTTGGAGCCCGAGAAAGACACACGGACTGAGACACGCTGGAGTGAAAAGTCCCAAAATATATTGCTGGAAAGCAATCTCTGCATAAAAATAAAAGACAAAATATGTGTGGTGTGATACCATCTGAAGAGATTAAATGATGAGTGTTACCCGGAGTGTTGCGAGGTGCGGAAACCCAAGAGGAGGCGAGGCAGGCTCGAAGGTTCAGAGACAGGCGTGAGGTCAAGGGCAGGAGAGAGGCGTCAAAGGTCCGTGTCCAGGCGGTAGGTCGAGATCCAAAAGGGGCAACCATGGAACCAGAGGGGAACACGGAGACACGAGACGCACATCTCGGAATCAGAAGGACGGAGGGAATGCTGCTGGAACGACACGACACAGGAAATAAATACAAAGGAAGTTGTTGAGGGGGGCGTGGCCTGCGGGCCTGCCGCGGAACGGGGTGTGCAAGGACCGGCATCGAAGACAGTGACAGGTGAGTAAATGGCCCAGGTGGAACCTTGTTATCTAATCACCTGTCGCCTTTATTAGCAGCAGCCGGTACGAGACACGTGTGGGAGTTGGAACCCGAGAAAGACCCACAGACTGAGACACGCTGGACTGGAAAGTCCCATAATATATTGTTGAAAACAATCCCTTCATGACAATAAAATACTGTTACCTCGGACAGCAGGGCTCACACGAATAATTGTGTCAGGAGAACCCCTTCGAAGGGCAACCTCTACAGAAGTCTTCTTTGAGCTGCTTCTTCGTCAAATACACCATCAGCAGCTTCTCTTGTTGCACTTGACCTGATGTACTGTTGCAGACGCTGCCCTACTTCGTATTCATAGCGAACTGCCATTAGGTGGAAAAAAGTTTCAATTTTCCATGTCAACAAAGCGAGCACACCTGATAGAAAGTGCCTAAAATGTAAGGCTCCACTTTTCAAAATGCATTAGCTCGAAGCTAATTTACATTGGATTGTCTTTACACACGGTACTCGTTAGCACATGGCGATGGTAACACCTCCAAATGTGGTAATGAAAACTACAATTACAGATTCATGCTACAATCAAACATCGGGTTCGTCATAAGTACCGTACTTACAGTATAAACACTTTGTAGGTGTAAAAGACAAAACTGGTGCAAATTCTACTTTATATGTATCATTATCACCTCAGTGATAAATGCTAAATACATTTTTAGCATTAAACAAAGTAATATGTGTTATATATTTAATATATGAACCCACACAAAAATACTGAAAATGTATTAATAAAAGTTGAATATGTTTAATCATGGAAATATTAGCTTTAAATTGTACTTTTAAAACCAAATATGTACATGTGGAGTTCTTCGGACCACCAATTAGCGGACAACACTGTTTTATTTTTCAGTTCAAATGAAAAGTCTTTTCTTTCAAGTGAGCACATGAACGGTTTCTCTGCTCTCACTCTAGCTTGTGCTCTGACTCGTCTTCCACCGTCAACCACCTCAACTCCAACTTTTCCAGCCCCGTCCTTCTCGGCTGCTACCCGTTTACACGGTGACAGGTGATTACCTAAACACGCCCAGGTGGGCCCCCGGCACACCCCGCCTCTCTGCAGGTCCGCAGGCCACGCCGCGTCACAATACACAATAGTGTAAATATGCCTTGTTTGTAACATAAAAACAAAAGGAAATATAACATCTGCAAAGTCTTTATGGTCCTTTTTAATTCATTATTATTATTATTATTATTAGCATATTATTGAAATATATTATATGTTTGGGTAATATTCATTAGTGACAAAAGGTGTTCTCAGTATTGCAAAAAGACAGCCATTCTTCCACAATAGTGACCATGGCAATAGTGCCATCACATAAATGACAGTCAGCATAGTAAAAAAAAAAAATGTCTCTCTGGTTGTATTATATCACAATTCCAATGGTGAAAAAAAAATAACACCAAAAAATCCGGAGGAAAAGCTGACATTTATGTAAGTAATCTTTCAGCCCTGACATTCGCCCTGAAACATATCTTGCCTGGAGTTACCTGTAAAAAGAGATAAAACAATTTCTGTGGCATGCGGCATTGGCTTACAGTCAGCCATAGATCCTCTGTTACACTGAGAAACAGGGTCTTATATACACACACACACACACACACACACATATATATGTATATATACTGTACAACCCTAATATACAGTATACATACATATACAGACAGTACAGTACATAGGGTTTTATATACACTATATTGTCAAAAGTATTTGGCCTCACATATGAACTTGAAGTGCCATCCCATTCCTAACCCATAGGGTTCAATATGATGTCCGTCCACCTTTAGCAGCTATTACAGCTTCAACTCTTCTGGGAAGGCTGTCCACAAGGTAGCGGAGTGTGTTTACAGTCATTTTCAACCATTCAAGCGCATTGGTGATGTCACAAACTGATGTTGGTCGAGAAGGCCTGGCTCTCAGTGTCCGTTCTAATTCAATCAATCAATCAATGTTTATTTTTACAGCCCTAAATCACAAGTGTCTCAAAGGGCTGCACAAACCACAACGACGTCCTCGGTAGAGCCCACATAAGGGCAAGGAAAAACTCAACCCAGTGGGACGTCGGTGACAGTGACAATATTGACTATGAGGAACCCCCCCCCCAGGGGACGGAAAGCAATGGTTGTCGAGCGGGTTCATTCATCCCAAAAGGTGTTCTATAAGGTTCAGGTCAGGACTCTGTGCAGGCCAGTCAAGTTCACCCACACCAGACTCTGTCATCCATGTCTTTAAAGGGGAACATTATCACCAATCTATGCAAGCGTCAATGTATACCTTGATGTTGTAGAAACAAGACCATGTATTTTTTTAAACGATTTCCGAACTCTAAATGGGTGAATTTTGGCGAATTAAACGCCTTTTTGTTTATCGGTCTTGTAGCGATGATGTCAGAACCTGACGTCACCGAGGTAATAGACCCGCCATTTTCACATTACAAACTTGGGGTCTCAGTTCTGTTATTTTCCGTTTTTTCGACAATTTTTTGGAACCTTGGAGACATCATGCCTCGTCGGTGTGTTGTCGGAGGGTGTAACAACACTAACAGGGAGGGATTCAAGTTGCAGCACTGGCAAGAAATCTGCCGCCAGACCCCCATTGAATGTACCAGAGTGTGTGCACACTCTACCGGCGATGCTAAGACAGACATGGCACAGAGATGTATGGATAACCTGCAGATGCATTTGCAACGATTAAGTCAACAAAATCACAAAGGTGAGTTTTGTTGATGTTGTTGACTTATGTGCTAATCAGACATATTTGGTCGCGGCATGACTGCCAGCTAATCGATGCTAACATGCTTCGCTAATCGATGCTAACATGCTATTGACGCTAGCTGTTTGTACATTTGAAACTAGATACCCACATTTAATGCGAAACAAACACTTACCAATCGACGGATTTAAGTTGCTCCAGTGTCACAAGATGCGAAAGTCCTGATCGTTTGGTCCGCACATTTTACCGGCGATGCTAATAAGGCAGCCATAATATGGGCCACTTCATTAGGTACACCCACGCTATGGCCGAATAGCGTCAATAGCTATTCGCTCAATAGCTTCAGTTTCTTCCTCAATTTCGTTTTCGCTATCTTCCTCCATACTCCGACCATCTGTTTCAATACATGCGTAATCTGTTGAATCGCTTAAGCCGCTGAATTCCGAGTCTGAATCCGAGCTAATGTCGCTATATCTTGCTGTGGTAACCGCCATGTTGTTTGTATTGGCAGCCCTGTATGACGTCACAGGGAAATGGACAGTCGCATCGCAAATAGCGAAAATCAAGAACTTTAAAGCTTTTTTTAGGGATATTCCGGTTGATGTAAAATTGTGAAAAAACTTCGGAAAATAAAACATGCTACTGGGAACTGATTTTTATTGTTTTTAACCCTTTTGAAATTGTGATAATGTTCCCCTTTAAGGACCTTGCTTTGTGCACTGGTGCACAGTCACATTGTAATATGGAGGGGCCCAGCTCCAAACTGTTCCCACAAGGTTGGGAGCATGGAATTGCCCAAAATGTTTTGGTATCCTGTAGCATTAGTAGTTAGAGTGTCCGGCTTAAGATCGGTAGGTCGTTAGTTCAAACCCAAAGACTATAAAAAATGGGACCTATTACCTCCCTGCTTGGCACTCAGGGTTAGAATTGGGGGTTAAATCCCCAAAAATGATTCCCGCGCGTGGCCACTGCTGCTGCTCACTGCTCCCCTCACCTCCCAGGGGATGATCAAGGGTGATGGGTTAAATGCAAAGAATAATTTGGCCACACTTGAAGTGTGTGCGATAATTATGGGTACTTTAACTTTAAGTTATTTAGCATTCGAAGTCCCTTTCACTCCTGAAAAACAACCCCACACCATAATTCCTCCTCCACCGAATGTCACACTCGGCACAATGCAGTCCGAAATGCACCGTTCTCCCGGCAACCTCCAAACCCGGACTCGTCTATGGGTGGTCAACTATTTTTGTCAACATAGTGTACCGTATTTCCTTGAATTGCCACCGCGGCGCTAATTAATTTAAAACCTCTTACCAAAGGCATGCGGTAATTTTAGGCCTGCGCTTAGAAATTTGAGTGTGATGTAAGGATACCATCATGAAAAACCGATTTAATAATAAAATAGTTATCATGGTCTTACTTTTACTTATAAATGAAGTCCATGCGCAGCTCCTTCTGATCAAAAGCATCGACAACTTGTTTATAGAAGTCTTCCTTATCTTTCTTCAGTTTTAAAAGTCTCTCTGTCTCGATGGAGATCTTCCTTTATTACCTCCTGCTTCGATTGAAAGTCCAGTTTAGAAAACTGTTTTATTCCTAGATATGTAATCCTCCATGTTAAAAGTGCAAGCGAGAGGAAAAAATAAACACACGCTGTTTACTTTTGCTGCTTGTTGTCACTTCTTCTGCAGCCGAGTTGTCGCAAGAAGGATCACTAGCGCCCTCTACCACCAGGAGGCGGGGAGTCATTTAAGGACTCATATTTGACACACGCAGCTACGGTATATTAATAAAACATAGCTGCTTACTGTTCCTTTTAGTATATTCAATAGCTTGGACCTTAAATCCTACTGGATAGCTCCTAATTATTTTGCGAAACGAGTTTGACCCGGCAGTAGTTCTAGGCAGACGCATACTATATACCCGGCGGCAATTCAAGGAAATACGTTATGTCCCTAAGAACCAGAAACGCATTATTATTCTCATGTTCTTTCATAACCCCTTTTACACCGTGGATCTCCTTATTTCCCCGTCTCATAAATTACACGGCTATACGGTTTTATGTTTGTCCCCACGGCCACCGGCACACTCTTCAAACAGCGGCGGCGATATCACGCAATCGCCCCCCCGCTACTCACGAGACGCGGCGTAGAGTACAGCGCCAGGGCCTCACGTATGCAATAACGCTGGGTCTACATCCCCTCCATCAGCCTGTTGTCACATCATTATTGACCACCTGAGAAACAAGAGCCGCTGGATAATTATCCGCATGTATCATAAGCGTGACTACGGCGCGAGCCGGGGGAGATCGGGCGCCGTGCGGACTACGATCTGCCAGCAAAAAGGGGGCCTTTAATGACGGCTCGAAAGTAAAGCCGAGTATGGGACACAAAGGAGAGCATGGAATGAAGGAGGGGGAGATGGCGGCGGTTTGGAAAGAACAGATGGATAGATCTTGGGAACGAGTCGCATTGACCGGCGAACCGCATCCATGATTGGGATGGGTATTGACGGCGGAGGCGAGCAAATTGTGTCGTACTTCTTCAACCGGTGACGGGCGCAAAGGTGCGTACAATAACAGTGGGCAGGGAGAATTCACATCCAGTGGGACGCCAGTGACAATGCTGACTGTGAGAAACCTTGGAGAGGACCTCAGATGTGGGCAACCCCCCCTCTCTAGGGGACCGAAAGCAATGGATGTCGAGCGGGTCCAACATGATACTGTGAAAGTTCAATCCATAGTGGCTCCAACACAGCCGCGAGAGTTCAGTTCAAGCGGATCCAAGACAGCAGCGAGAGTCCCGTCCACAGGATACCATCTCAAGCGGATCAGCAGCGTAGAGACGTCCCCAACCGATACAGGCGAGCGGTTCATCCTGGGTCCCGACAAGCGGTCCATCCTGGGTCTCGACTCTGGACAGCCAGTACTTCATCCATGGTCATCGGACCGGACCCCCTCCACAAGGGAGGGGGGGACATAGGAGAAAGAAAAGAAGCGGCAGATCAACTGGTCTAAAAAGGAGGTCTATTTAAAGGCTAGAGTATACAGATGAGTTTTAAGGTGAGACTTAAATGCTTCTACTGAGGTAGCATCTCGAACTGTTACCGGGAGGGCATTCCAGGGTACTGGAGCCCGAACGGAAAACGCTCTATAGCCCGCAGACTTTGTTTGGGCTCTAGGAATCACTAATAAGCCGGAGTCTTTTGAACGCAGATTTCTTGCCGGGACATACAGTACAATACAATCGGCAAGATAGGCTGGAGCTAGACCGTGTAGTATTTTATACGTAAGTAGTAAAACCTTAAAGTCACATCTTAAGTGCACAGGAAGCCAGTGCAGGTGAGCCAGTACAGGCGTAATATGATCAAACTTTCTTGTTCTTGTCAAAAGTCTAGCAGCCGCATTTTGTACCAACTGTAATCTTTTAATGCTAGACATGGGGAGACCCGAAAATAATACGTTACAGTAATCGAGACGAGACGTAACAAACGCATGAATAATGATCTTGGCGTCTTTAGCGGACAAAATGGAGCGAATTTTAGCGATATTACGGAGATGAAAGAAGGCCGTTTTAGTAACGCTTTTAATATGTGACTCAAAGGAGAGAGTTGGGTCGAAGATAATACCCAGATTTTTTACAGAGTCACCTTGTTTTATTATTTGGTTGTCAAATGTTAAAGTTGTATTATTAAATAGAGGTCGGTGTCTAGCAGGACCGATAATCAGCATTTCTGTTTTTTTGGCATTAAGTTGCAAAAAGTTAGCGGACATCCATTGTTTAATTTCATTAAGACACGCTTCCAACTGACTACAGTCCGGCGTGTTGGTCAGCTTTAGGGGCATGTAGAGTTGGGTGTCATCAGCATAACAATAAGGCAGTCTATACCTTCTTCAGCAGACGAGTTTTAAGCCCGAGAAGCATCAATGGCGGGCGGACGAGTGGAGCGCATCAGGATGCGGTAAACCAGCTCTTGCTGCCGTGTCTATAACTCACACTCCCCCCCCCCTAAAGTTTTCCCCCGAAAATTCAAATCGGTCGTCGTGGTTCGTTTTTAGATGGTGTCAGGGAAAACAAAAAAAAACATTCTTCTTCCCACCTCTCCTCGGATCCGTCTCTAAATCTCATCTGGTTTCATCACAGAAAAACAACTCTTAAAGGGGGCCTGAACTTTTTGGGGTTGATTATGTTAGGTACTGGTCAAGGTAGTGACCCCGGGATGCAGAGACGGGAAGCAAGGTGGAATTACAAAAAGAGAAAATTTAATAAGTCCAAAAAGTCTATCAAAAGGCGATGGGGCAGAAGTGCACACGATGAATAAACAAACAAAAACAGGTTCCTCAATGGTCGGCGGGGGAATAGGCCA
>NC_084623.1:50606376-50793876 GCF_033978795.1 Nerophis ophidion
AGGTGGGAAGCGAACCTGCAACCCTCTGGTTTCTGGCACGGCCACTCTAGCCACTACGCCATGCCGCCGTCGTCATTCTTGTCCGCACTTTGCTTTCGGTGCTGCCGCTCTTCATCCGTCGTTGCAGGCTCTCTAACTCCTTCTGCCCTGATCTCTCCTCCTTCTCCCCTTTTATGCAGCGTAAGGAGAAATGTTAATCATGTGCCGGTGCACGAGCCACGCACCTGAGTTAGATTGCGGCGTCGCTCACGGCACGCCCCACCTCTCCGCATTCGCCGCCTCCTTGCCGCCATATTGGGCAGGGCTCCAGCATGGCCTGCCCCGCTGCTCGTTCGCCGGCTCCGCCTCTCTAAAATGATAAGTTGCGTTTCTCCTGTTTTAAGCAAAAAATGGATCAAATGTTTCCATTAAATGTAAACACAAATGCCAACTTGCCAATGTTGTAGATGGAGGTGATTGTGCGGAGGCCAGAATATTTGTCATCTATCCTTGAGTTAAGGGCTCTTCAACGTTTTTGACAGTAAAGTTGAAACGATTCAGCTTCAGGTCTCCTTTTCTTCTGCCCACGTTGCTCCGATTCAAACACTTTTCATCCTCAATATGCTTTCTTGTACTTGTACTTTCCATGTGATAGCTTTCCATTGCACCACTGAATGGTTGTTGAATGTCCCGGCGGCCGTTGTTGTTGTTGGCACAATTCTCTATGTTCCACTTCTTTTTTTTTTGCTTGTTTTCTGTGTATTTTTATTGCCTTATGTACAGGCAAAATGACATCTGACTTGTCAAAATGCCTTTTTTAAACACACTAAGCTCCACAGCCTGAATGTTTTTTTTTATATATATCGTTATTTTGCATTGGCCACAAAGGTGGATATGTGTGTGTGTGCACGATCGGCAAGACAGAATGACAGAAAGCTACAATTGACCTCTGAAACCAGACAGATAGTACTTGCTAATCCCTTTGACTCAGGTCACATTCCAAACACAATCAGACTCAATGACAGATCCTTCGAGAGCAGATTTACACACAGTGGTAGGAAACGTTAATTTACTAACTGGCAGCTACACAACAGCTCAGCACATGAGCTAGACACACATAAATGTCCTTAGTTGAACAATGATCCAGTTTAAACGGCACAATTGTCAGTATAAATAAATACAAAACTAATACTTACACAAAGTATCCAAGGCAGAATAAGGTACTCAAAATCGCTTTGAGTACCTTGAAGGTACTCAAAGCGCTTTGACACTACTTCCACATTTACCCATTCACACACACATTCACACACTGATGGAGGGAGCTGCCATGCAAGAAGCTAACCAGCACCCATCAGGAGCAAGGGTGAAGTGTCTTGCTCAGGACTCAACGGACGTGACGAGGTTGGTACTAGGTGGGGATTGAACCAGGGACCCTCGGGTCGCGCACGGCCATTCCCCCACTGCGCCAGTATTAAAGAAGAGTATTAAATTATCTAGTAACAAAGGTGTCCGCATATATATATATATATATATATATATATATATGTATGTATGTATGTATGTATGTATGTATGTATGTATGTATGTATGTATGTATGTATGTATGTATGTATGTATGTATATATATATATATATATATATATATATATATATATATATATATATATATATATATACCAATATTTTTGGTAGAATGTATTTCGATACTTTTCGGTACTTTTCGAAATAAAGGGCCCCAGAAAAAAATTGCAGTATTGGCTTTGTTTTATTAAACATATGTTTCATATTGGAAGTTTGTCTTATAATTATGTGTATGTATATGTGTGTGTATCCATATATATATATGTATACATATATACACAGTATATATATATACATATATATATATATATTATATATATATATATATATATATTATATATGTATATATATATATATATATATATATGTTTGTGTGTGTATGTATATACGTATATATATATATATATATATATATATATATATATATATATATATATATATATATATATATATATGTAATTAGCCCTGCGATAAGGTGGTGACTTGTCCAAGGTGTATGACGCCTTCCGTCCGATTGTAGCTGAGATAGGCTCCACCGACCCTCGCGACCCCAAAGGGAATGAGCGGTAGAAGATGGATGGATGGATGGATGGATGGATGGACGGATATATATAATTAGTAAAATGAAAGAAAGAAACAGAGTGAACCCTCTTGTCCGTCATCCAATTTCTTCAACTCGGCTGGGCTGCTAGCACTCACAAATACACAAGAGTAAAAACGTTTTTATTTTCATAATTTTTACTTGGATCTTCAGTGTTAACAAACTATTGGCAACAGCAATTTTACTCCTGGCAGAGGAAATAGTATATGGCTTTACAGAAGGTTCCGCTCTTGCACAGTCCAAAAGAAAAGACCGTTTTATTTTTACAACTGTGAGGTTGTGTTTTGTGTCAAATGTTCTGACTCTCTGCATCTTTTGGGAAAAAAACATGTCAGACAGCTCGGGGATGGCGTACTTCAAGGAAGAATGGGGGTTCACCGCTCTGATCTTAAACTGGTACTCAGGGGTTCCTGGAGAGGTTTGAGCAGGCCGGGGGGATGTTCCCTCTTCTCCTGCTGCTTTTTACTTGTCAGTTCATGACAATTTTATTAAATAAGTTATTTTAATTCTTATTGAAAAACTTGATCTTCTGATAAACTCAAAAAAATTAAAATAAGTGGGGTGTTACACTTACAACTGGGGATGCTCCAAATAATAGTATCCGTGTTTTTGTTGTTTTGCTGAGCACTTTTAGACAGTGTAACAATATCCAACATAGTATTTAATCTAGTTCCTTATTTTCTTTAATGACATACAAACTTTTTTCCATATGAGTTGGGAAATTGTGTTAGATGTAAATTTAAACGGAATACAATGATTGGCAAATAATTTTCAACCCATATTCAATTTAAAATGCTACAAAGACAACATATTTGATGTTCAAACTGATAAACATTTTTTTATAATCATTAACTTTAGAATTTGATGCCAGCAACACGTGACAAAGAAGTTGGGAAAGGTGGCAATAAATATTGATAAAGTTTAAGAATGCTCATCAAACACTTATTCGGAACATCCCACAGGTGTGCAGGCTAATTGTGAACAGGTGGGTGCCATGATTGGGTATAAAAACAGCTTCCCTAAAACTACACGCGACAATGCAGTGCACAATAACTAAACAAAAGCAGAAATGACCATTGTCAGGTTCAAACATCGATGACATCTATTAAACAAGACAAGAAGCAAGGAAATAAACAGACACAGAATTCAATTTGGCTCAATTTGAGGGGAAACGTCTGGGCTGTACTCTTGTACAGTCCTCACCACGCTCTGGCGAAAGATTGTACGCCACCTCTTTTTATTTGGAATTTCCCTGTTTACATAACAACAAGCTGTTTCTAAAGGAATGGGTTTGATTGATGGATTGAAACTTTAATTAGTAGATTGCACAGTACAGAACATATTCCGTACAATTGACCACTAAATGGTAACACCCAAATAGGTGTTTTAACTTGTTTAAGTCAGGGTCCACGTTAGTCAATTCATGGGGGGCATGTCAACAGCCAATGTTATCCGTCACATAAACACAAAAGTGAGGTGAATTATATTTGTATAGCGCTTTTCTCTAGGTACTCAAAGCGCTTTACATAGTGAAACCCAATATCTTAGTTACATTTAAACCAGTGTGGGTGGCACTGGGAGCAGGTGGGTAAAGTGTCTTGCCCAAGGACACAACGGCAGTGACTAGTATGGCGGAAGCGGGAATCGAACCTGCAACCCTCAAGTTGCTGGCACAGCCGCTCTACCAACCGGGCTATGCCGCCCACAAAAAAAAGTGAAGTGAATTATATTTATATATCGCTTTTTCTCTAGTGACTCAAAGCGCTTTACATAGTGAAACCCAATATCTAATTGTTTTTTTTTTACATTTAGACCAGTGTGGGTGGCACTGGGAGCAGGTGGGTAAAGTGTCTTGCCCAAGGACACAATGGCAGTGACTAGGATGGCGGAAGCGGGATTCGAACCTGCTGGCACGGCCAGATAAATCTGATAAATCTGAGCTGACATTGCTTAACACGATGAGTAATGAATAATTCCACTTGTAATCACAATGCTAAAAAATAATGTTCAAAATATAAAACATTCTCGTGCATTTTTAATCCATCCATCCGTTTTTTTTGTACCGCACCTGTTCAAGAAGTTGCGTTAATGGTAAGAAGTTACTTATTTATTATTGGTTAGTGTGGTGGTTCTTCAGACCACCAAGCACCGACATGAGAGCCTGTTCAAGGGTTACAATATTGTTTTTTTTTTTCAATAAGTCTCTTAGTTGCTTTCCAGCAATTGTCTTTTCGTCTTTCGTTCTCGCTCACACTCTGGCTCCAGCTCCAACCCCGTCTCTCCTCCTGGCTGCTGCTTATAACAGAGCGACAGGCGATTAGATAACAAGGCCCAGGTGGGCTATCTACGCACCTGTCGCTGATTTCGAGGCCGGTCCTGGCAACTCCCTGCTTCGCTGCAGGCCCGCAGGCCACGCCCCCTCCACAGTTAGCTTCAGAATAACCATGTTATGACAAAGAATAAGAGACCTATTAAAATGTTGGTCTTACTTAAAAATGCACACGTTTAGTTGTGTTAAATGTGTCATTTATTGCCCTCAGTCTTTAGGTAATTTTCCCGTGAATTTGTAAACAAACATCGGCCAATCCCGTCTATTCATTACATGCATGTGAGATTTTTTTTGTGAACTCGGCTCCAACAGAACGAAACTATTGTCGTCAGTCGTCTCGTCAAGGGCCACTTAATGTTAAAACCGGATCAGACAAGTGGAATTCCCAAGAGCATATCTGTACCATTAAAACTTGATGATAGAAATTTCAGAAACACTCATACCCGCTCCCGTTCATGGCAGCCTCATCCATCTTCCCAATGTTTCTGATTATTTGGTCCAAGGGTCGCTCACCCTGCAGATTTCACGGGTCTCTGCTCCTTATCGAGAGCAACCCCATTCCACTTGATGGGAGCCGAGTCCTTTTTTATTACCTCATTGAATTTGGGTGGCTAATGAGTATGGAGCAGCCCGAGCACCTGTGGTCCACGGAGACCTGGTGCAGCTGCAAACTTGTCACAATGGAGATGAGAAGCGCTCCTCTGGGAATTTTGGAAGACTAAAAGTTTGGGAAAAGTCACTTTTCGCAAAGCCAGGTGCTGAGAAGAAAACCCTGTTTTCCATATTTAAGCACTTATGTCTTTTTTTTTATTGCTGAGAACGTATTACGGCAACAGGTGTAAAGACATTGCTGCAATTAAGGCAAGCTTGGTATTGGGGACTTTAATAGGTTTACACCTACTCACGTGAAATAAAATTAAAAATATGCTTTAAAAATTGGATAACTCTTTTGCAAATTAACAATATTTTGAAAAAAAGATCACTATTTAAAAAAAAACAAGGTTTACAATGAAATCACTATTTTGCAAAAACACATGTTTTGATAATAAAATCACTATTTTGCAAAAACATGTTTTGATAAGGGAATCACTATTTTGCAAAAACACTTTTTGACAATGAGAGCACTATGTTGGAAAAATAACATGCTTTGACAATGAGTTCGCTATTTTGCAAAAAAAAAAAACATGCTTTAAATATTGGATCACTTTTTTGCAAATTAACAATGTTTTGACAATAAGATCACTATTTTGCAAAAACACGTTTTGACAATGAGATCACTATTTTGCAAAAACACTTTTTGACAATGAGAGCACTATGTTGGAAAAATAACATGCTTTGACAATGAGTTCGCTATTTTGCAAAAAAAAAAAACATGCTTTAAATATTGGATCACTTTTTTGCAAATTAACAATGTTTTGACAATAAGATCACTATTTTGCAAAAACATGTTTTGACAATGAGATCACTATTTTGCAAAAACACTTTTTGACAATGAGAGCACTATGTTGGAAAAATAACATGCTTTGACAATGAGTTCGCTATTTTGCAAAAAAAAACATGCTTTAAATATTGGATCACTTTTTTGCAAATTACCAATGTTTTGACCATAAGATCACTATTTTGCAAAAACATGTTTTGACAATGAGATCACTATTTTGCAAAAACACATGCTTTGACAATGAGATCACTATTTTGCAAAAACACATTTTGACAAAGAGATCTCTATGTTGCAAAAAAAACATGCTTTCATTATTGTGCAAAAAAAAAACATCCTTTAAAAATTGGATCACTTTTTTGCAAATTACCAATGTTTTGTCCATAAGATCACTATTTTGCAAAAACATATTTTGACAATGAGATCACTATTTTGCAAAAACACATGCTTTGACAATGAGATCACTATTTTGCAAAAACACATTTTGACAAAGATATCTCTATGTTGCAAAAAAAACATGCTTTCATTATTGTGCAAAAAAAAACATCCTTTAAAAATTGGATCACTTTTTTGCAAATTACCAATGTTTTGTCCATAAGATCACTATTTTGCAAAAACATGTTTTGACAATGAGATCACTATTTTGCAAAAACACATGCTTTGACAATGAGATCACTATTTTGCAAAAACACATTTTAACAATGAGATCTCTATAGTGCAAAAAAAACATGCTTTGACAAATAGTTCACTATTTTGTAAAAAAAAAAAAAACATTCTTTAAAAATTTGATCATTTTTTTGCAAATTAACAATGTTTTGACAATAAGATCATTTTCTTGCAAAAACATGTTTTGAAAATGACATCACTATTTTGCAAAAAAAAACCATGCTTTGACAGTGAGATCACTATTTTGCAAAAAAACATGCTTTGATAATGAGTTCACTATTTTGCAAAAAAAATAAATACATGTTTTGAAAATTGGATCACTTTTTTTTGCAAATTAACAATGTTATGACAATAAGATCATTATTTTGAAGAAAAAAAAAGGTGAAATCCTTATTTTGCAAAAACATGTTTTGACAATGAGATCACTATTTTGCAAAAACACATGCTTTGGCAATGAGATCACTATTTTGCAAAAATACATGTTTTGACAATGAGATCACTATTTAGCAAACAACATGCTTTGAAAGTTGGATCACTTTTTTGCAAATTAACAGTGCTTTGACAATGAGATCACTATTTTGCAAAAAATGCTTTAAAATCGGATAACTTGTTTGCAAATTAACAATGTTTTGACAATAAGATCACTATTTTGAAAAAAAACATGCTTTGAAAATTAGCTCACTATTTTGCAAAAAAAAACATTCTTTTAAAATTGGATGATTTTTTTGCAAATAAACAATGTTTTGACAATAACATTACTATTTTGAAAAAAACAACAAAGTTTGACAATGAAATCCCTTTTTTGCAAAAACATCTTTTGACAATGAGTTCTCTATTTTGCAAAAACTCATGTTGTGACAAAGAGATCACCATTTTGCAAAAAGAGATGTCTTGACAATGAGATCAGTATTTTGCAAAAACCCATGCTTTGACAATGAGATCACTATTTTGCAAAAAAAAAACATGCATTGACAATGAGATGGCTATTTTGCAAAAAAAAGCATGCTTTGACAATGAGATCACTATTTAAAAAAAAATAATAATATGCTTTAAAAATTGGATCACTTGTTAACTAATTAACAATGTTTTGACAATAAGATAATTTTGGGGAAAAAAAAGATCTGACAATGCACTATTTTGCAAAAACACATGCTTTGACAAAGAGATCACTATTTTGAAAAAACGGTGTGACAATGAGATCACTATTTTGCAAATATAAAACATGCTTTGACAATGAGATCACTATTTTGCAAAAAAAAAAACATGCTTTGACAATGAACTGCTTAAAAACATGCCCTAAAATTTGGATCACTTGTTTGCAAAATAACAATGTTTTGACAATAACATCATTATTTTGAAAAAAAAAAAACATGCTTTGAAAATGAGTTCACTATTTTGCAAAAAAAATAAGATACTTTAAAAATTGGATCACTTTTTTGCACATTAACAATGTTTTGACAATAAGATCACTATTTAATAAAAACAAGGTTTAACAATGAAATCCCTACTTTGCAAAAACACGGTTTGACAATGAGATCACTATTTTGCGAAAACACATGTTTTGAAAATGAGATCACTATTTTGCAAAAACCCATGCCATGACAACGAGATCACTATTTTACAAAAGAAAAACATGCTTGACAATGAGATCACTATTTTTGAAAAAAAAACACGCTTTGTCAATAAGATCACTATTTTGCAAAAACCCATGCTTTAAAAATTAGATCACTATTTTGCAAAACACCAATTTTTAGACAAAAAGATAGATCGCTATTTAAAAAAAATTAAATATTGATAATGAGAACCCTGTTTTGCGAAGGCACATGTTTTGACAACGAGATCACTATTTTACAAAGCAACAATGTTTTGACAATAAGATCACTATAAAAAAACAAGCTTTGAAAATGAGATTACTATTTTCCACACAAAAAAATGCATCGAAAATGAGATCACTATTTTGCAAAAAATACATCATTTGACAATGAGATCACTATTTTTAAAAAAAACATGCTTTGTCAATGAAATCACTTTTTTTGTTCAAAAAAACATGCTTTAAAAATGGGATCACTATTTTGCAAAACACAAATGTTTTGACAATAAGATCCCTATTTAAAAAAAACAACAAACTGACAGTTAGATGCCTATTTTGCAAAAACATATGTTTTGACAATGAGATCACTATTTTGCAAAACAACGTTTTGAGAATAAGATCACTATTAAAAAATAAACGTTGACAATGAGATCACTATTTTGCACAAAAAAATGCTTTGACAATGAGATTACTATGTTGCAAAAAAAAGTATCACTATTTTACAAAAAAAACATGCTTTGTCAATGATATCACTTCTTTTTTCAAAAACACATGCTTTAAAAATGTGATCACTATTTTGCAAAACGCAAATGTTTTGACAATAAGATCACTATTTAAAAAAACAAGCTTTGACAATGAGATCCCTATTTTGCAAAAACACATGTTTTGACAATGAGATCACTATTTTGCAAAACAACAATGTTTTGACAATAAGATCACTATTAAAAAAACAAACGTTGACAATGAGATCACTATTTTGCCCACAAAAAATGCTTTGACAATGAGATTACTATGTTGCAAAACAAAGTATCACTATTTTACAAAAAAACATGCTTTGTCAATGAAATCACTTTTTGATTTAAAAAAAAAACATGGTTTAAAAATTTGATCACTATTTTGCAAAACACAAGTGTTCTGACAATAAGATCACTATTTAAAAAAAACAAGCTTTGACAATGAGATCCATATTTTGCAAAAACACATGTTTTGACAATGAGATCACTATTTTGCAAAACAACAATGTTTTGACAATAAGATCACTATTAAAAAAACAAACTTTGACAATGAGATCACTATTTTGTAAAAAAAATGCTTTGACAATGAGATTACTATTTTGCAAAAAACATGTTTTGAGAATAAGATCACTATTAAAAAAAAAAACGTTGACAATGAGATCACTATTTTGCACAAAAAATGTTTTGACAATGAGATTACTATGTTGCAAAAAAAAAAAGTATCACTATTTTACAAAAAAAACATGCTTTGTCAATGAAATCACTTTTTGATTTAAAAAAACATGCTTTAACAATGTGATCACTATTTTGCAAAACACAAATGTTCTGACATAAGATCACTATTTAAAAAAAACAAGCTTTGGCAATGAGATCCCTATTTTGCAAAAACACATGTTTTGACAGTGAGCTCACTATTTTGCAAAACAACAATGTTTTGACAATAAGATCACTATTAAAAAAACTAACTTTGACAATGAGATCACTATTTTGTAAAAAAAAATGCTTTGACAATGAGATTACTATTTTGCAAAACACATGTTTTGAGAATAAGATCACTATTAAAAAAATAAACGTTGACAATGAGATCACTATTTTGCACAAAAAAAATGCTTTGACAATGAGATTACTATGTTGCAAAAAAAAAGTATCACTATTTTACAAAAAAACATGCTTTGTCAATGAAATCAATTATTTTTTCAAAAAAACTTGCTTTAAAAATGTGATCACTATTTTGCAAAACACAAATGTTTTGACGATAAGATCACGTGATCACGTACGACCGCCAGACACTTCTGGATGTGGACATATCGGGCCGTTTTGGACTGATAGACACTTGCGTGCTAGACTTGCTAACTAGCATGGGAATACATCGGCGGCTACATCCAGCGGCCTGTGAAGCAGGGGAGTCTAGTAGCAGCGGGGGCCGTCTACGGAGCAGACGCCAGTGGTGTGATCGGAAACGCGGATGCCGAGCGGGGCTAAAAACAAAGCAGAAGGCTAATCACCACAGAACACCACTTTCCTCCATCCCGAAGACGGATTTAGATGGAAAATGCGAGACTACTGGTCTGGGTAAGGAGTCAGTTAAATTAAAACAAGTTTTTTCTGCTTTGAGTGTTTCAGAGTTGGACATGTGTTTTACTGAGGTGGCTAACTATGATGCGTGCAGTTTATCAAAGCAACAAACAAACAATCGGAAAATCCCCGTTACTGAGGTGGCTAACCATGATGCGTGCAGTTTATCAAAGCAACAATCAAACAATCGGAAAATTCCTGTCGTATCAATTCCTAGATATGGTCGTAACTATACTAAATGCACTGGGCATAATAAACACAACATTATTAATATTGCTACTACGGATAATTTGATCAAAAACTCCCTAAAACAGCCCACTACCTATAATATAGGTTTTTTAAACATAAGATCATTGTCTCCCAAAACGTTGTTAGTTAATGATATTATCAGAGACAACAATCTTAACGTCATCGGTCTCAGCGAAACCTGGCTTAAACCAAACGACTTTTTTGCGCTAAATGAGGCATGTCCTCCTAACTTTACACATGCGCATATTGCCCGTCCGCTCAAAAGGGGTGGGGGGGTCGCACTAATATACAACGAAAACTTTAACCTTAGTCCTAACATAAATAATAAATATAAATCGTTTGAGGTGCTTACTATGAGGTCTGTCACACCGCTGCCTCTACACCTGGCTGTTATCTACCGCCCCCCAGGGCCCTGTTCGGACTTTATCAATGAATTCTCAGAGTTCGTTGCTGATCTAGTGACACACGCCGATAATATAATCATAATGGGGGACTTTAATATCCATATGAATACCCCATCGGACCCACCGTGCGTAGCGCTCCAGACTGTAATTGATAGCTGTGGTCTCACACAAATAATAAATGAACCCACGCATCGCAACGGTAATACGATAGACCTAGTGCTTGTCAGGGGCATCACCGTTTCCAAAGTTACGATACTCCCGTATACTAAAGTATTGTCCGATCATTACCTTATAAAATTCGAGGTTCAGACGCATGTTCGTCAAACTAATAATAATAATAACTGCTATAGCAGCCGCAACATTAATACAGCCACAACGACAACTCTTGCTGGCACCATTCCCAAAGTATGTGGGCTCTATTGATAACCTCACTAACAACTTTAACGACGCCCTGCGCGAAACCATTGATAACATAGCACCGCTAAAGTTAAAAAAGGCTCCAAAAAAGCGCACCCCGTGGTTTACAGAAGAAACTAGAGCTCAGAAATTATTATGCAGAAAGCTGGAACGCAAATGGCGCACGACTAAACTTGAGGTGCACCATCAAGCATGGAGTGATGGTTTAATAACTTATAAACGCATGCTTACCTTAGCTAAAGCTAAATATTACTCAAATCTCATCCACCGTAATAAAAACGATCCTAAATTTTTGTTTAGTACGGTAGCATCGCTAACCCAACAAGGGACTCCTTCCAGTAGCTTAACCCACTCAGCTGATGACTTTATGCAATTCTTTAGTAAGAAAATTGAAGTCATTAGAAAGGAGATTAAAGACAATGCGTCCCAGCTACAACGGAGTTCTATTAACACTGACACGATTGTATATACGGCGGATACTGCCCTCCAAAATAGTTTCTCTCGTTTTGAGGAAATAACATTAGAGGAATTGTTACAACGTGTAAATGGAATAAAACAGACAACAGGTTTACTTGACCCTCTTCCTGGGAAACTGATCAAGGAGCTCTTTGTATTATTAGGTCCATCAGTGCTAAATATTATAAACTTATCACTCTCCTCGGGCACTGTTCCCCTAGCATTCAAAAAAGCGGTTATTCAGCCTCTTCTTAAAAGACCTAACCTCGATCCTGACCTCATGGTAAATTACCGACCGGTGTCTCACCTTCCCTTTATTTCAAAAATCCTTGAAAAAATTGTTGCGGAGCAGTTAAATGAACATTTAGCGTCTAACAATCTATGTGAAACCTTTCAATCCGGTTTCAGGGCAAATCACTCGACGGAGACAGCCCGCGCAAAAATGACTAATGATCTATTGCTAACGATGGATTCTGATGCGTCATCTATGTTGCTGCTCCTCGATCTTAGCGCTGCTTTCGATACCGTCGATCATAATATTTTATTAGAACGTATCAAAACACGAATTGGTATGTCAGACTTAGCCCTGTCTTGGTTTAACTCTTATCTTACTGATAGGATGCAGTGTGTCTCCCATAACAATGTGACCTCGGACTACGTTAAGGTAACGTGTGGAGTTTCCCAGGGTTCGGTCCTTGGCCCTGCACTCTTCAGCATCTACATGCTGCCGCTAGGTGACATCATACGCAAATACGGTGTTAGCTTTCACTGTTATGCTGATGACACCCAACTCTACATGCCCCTAAAGCTGACCAACACGCCGGATTGTAGTCAGCTGGAGGCGTGTCTTAATGAAATTAAACAATGGATGTCCGCTAACTTTTTGCAACTCAACGCCAAAAAAACGGAAATGCTGATTATCGGTCCTGCTAGACACCGAACTCTATTTAATAATACAACTCTAACATTTGACAACCAAACAATTAAACGAGGCGACACGGTAAAGAATCTGGGTATTATCTTCGACCCAACTCTCTCCTTTGAGTCACACATTAAAAGCGTTACTAAAACGGCCTTCTTTCATCTCCGTAACATCGCTAAAATTCGCTCCATTCTGTCCACTAAAGACGCTGAGATCATTATCCATGCGTTTGTTACGTCTCGCCTCGACTACTGTAACGTATTATTTTCGGGTCTCCCCATGTCTAGCACTAAAAGATTACAGTTGGTACAAAATGCGGCTGCTAGACTTTTGACAAGAACAAGAAAGTTTGATCACATTACGCCTGTACTGGCTCACCTGCACTGGCTTCCTGTGCACTTAAGATGTGACTTTAAGGTTTTACTACTTACGTATAAAATACTACACGGTCTAGCTCCATCTTATCTTGCCGATTGTATTGTACCATATGTCCCGGCAAGAAATCTGCGTTCAAAGGATTTCGGCTTATTAGTGATTCCCAAAGCCCAAAAAAAGTCTGCGGGCTATAGAACATTTTCCGTTCGGGCTCCAGTACTCTGGAATGCCCTCCCGGTAACAGTTCGAGATGCCACCTCAGTAGAAGCATTTAAGTCTCACCTTAAAACTCATTTGTATACTCTAGCCTTTAAATAGACTCCCTTTTTAGACCAGTTGATCTGCCGTTTCTTTTCTTTTTCTTCTATGTCCCACTCTCCCGTGTGGAGGGGGTCCGGTCCGATCCGGTGGCCATGTACTGCTTGCCTGTGTATCGGCTGGGGACATCCCTGCGCTGCTGGTCCGCCTACGCTTGGGATGGTTTCCTGCTGGCTCCGCTGTGAACGGGACTCTCGCTGCTGTGTTGGATCCTCTTTGGACTGGACTCTCGCGACTGTGTTGTATCCATTGTGGATTGAACTTTCACAGTATCATGTTAGACCCGCTCGACATCCATTGCTTTCCTCCTCTCTAAGGTTCTCATAGTCATTATTGTCACAGACGTCCCACTGGATCATTATTGTCACCAATGTCCCACTGGGTGTGAGTTTTCCTTGCCCTTATGTGGGCCTACCGAGGATGTCGTGGTGGTTTGTGCAGCCCTTTGAGACACTAGTGATTTAGGGCTATATAAGTAAACATTGATTGATTGATTGACTATTTAAAAAAACAAGCTTTGACAATGAGATCACTATTTTGCACAAAAAAATGCTTTGACAATGAGATTACTATGTTGCAAAAAAAGTATCTCTATTTTACAAAAAAACATGCTTTGTCAATAAAAATCACTTTTTTTTTTAAAAAAAACATGCTTTAAAAATGTGATCACTATTTTGCAAAACACAAATGTTTTGACAATAAGATCACTATTTAAAAAAAACAAGCTTTGACAATGAGATCCCTATTTTGCAAAAACATATGTTTTGACAATGAGATCAGTATTTTGCAAAACAACAATGTTTTGACAATAACATCACTATTAAAAAAACAAACATTGACAATGAGATCACTATTTTGCAAAAAAAATGCTTTGACAATGAGATTACTATGTTGCAAAAAAGATCACTATTTTACAAAAAAAAACATTATTTGTCAATGAAATCACTTTTTTTTTTTAAAAAACATGCTTTAAAAATGTGATCACTATTTTGCAAAACACAAATGTTTTGACAATAAGATCACTATTTAAAAAAACAAGCTTTGACAGTGAGATCCCTAATTTGCAAAAACATGTTTTGACAATGAGATCAGTATTTTGCAAAACAACAATGTTTTGACAATAAGATCACTATTAAAAAAACAAACTTTGACAATGAGATCACTATTTTGCCAAAAAAAAATGCTTTGACAATGAGATTACTATTTTGCAAAACACATGTTTTGACAATAAGATCACTATTAAAAAAATAAACTTTGACAATGAGATCACTATTTTGCAAAAAAAAAAATGCTTTGACAATGAGATTACTATTTTGCAAAACACATGTTTTGACAATAAGATCCCTATTAAAAAAACAAACTTTGACAATGAAATCCCTATTTTGCAAAAACATATGTTTTGACAATGAGATCAGTATTTTGCAAAACAACAATGTTTTGACAATAAGATCACTATTAAAAAAACTAACTTTGACAATGAGATCACTAATTTGCAAAACACATGTTTTGACGATAAGATCACTATTAAAAAAAACAAGCTTTGACAATGAGATCCCTATTTTGCAAAAACACATGTTTTGACAATGAGATCACTATTTTGCAAAAACATATGTTTTGACAATGAGATCAGTATTTTGCAAAACAACAATGTTTTGACAATAAGATCACTATTAAAAAAAACAAGCTTTGACAATGAGATCCCTATTTTGCAAAAACACATGTTTTGACAGTGAGATCACTATTTTGCAAAACAACAATGTTTTGACAATAAGATCACTATTAAAAAAACAAACGTTGACAATGAGATCACTATTTTGCAAAAAAAAAAAAAAGCTTTTTCAATGAGATTACTATGTTGCAAAAAAAAAATATGTATATATATATATATATAAAAATATGAGTACTATTTTGCAAAAAAACAATATTTGGATTGTTTTGTGTCATGTTTGTGTGTCCTCTCAATTGTTCTGTTGATTACAATTCTGAATGTAGCTGCACCGGGTTTGGTTTTGGAATTGGAATAGTGCGGTGTTATTGTGTCTTATTTTGTTGGACTGATTAATAATAAAAAAATAAATAAAAAATGAAAGAAAATAGTAATTTTATTAGAATTTAAATTTATTGGGAACGTAACGAGTAATTATAATTATACATTTTTTTAAGTAATTTTAAACGGACTACATATAATATATACATATAAATGGAGTGCATTTTTAGTATTTGTCATGATGTCATATTTTATCTCAGATGTCCTTTGATTGGCAGAGGTTCCTAATCAAGTGTCCACCGAGTTTGAATAATAAACGCTGGCCATGTTGTGTTTTCCCTGATCTTTCACCTGCACTTCCTTCTGAGAATTCTAAGTGCCCCCGACTGGGCTGACATGTGTGACATGTGTGGAGGTTCTGGGCCTCCATGGTCTGCCTTCGTATAAAAAAAAAAAAAAAAAGCCCAAGTAGGTCATTCTGTTGCTTTCGGGGCTTGTCTGCTTTCACAGGGAGGCCAAACACATCGCAGGTGAGAAAAAGTTCAACCTGTCAGGAGCGAATAAAACGTGTTCCTCACATGTGCGTTTCTCTTTCAAGCGTCTTCATTCAATTTGTATAACCCTCTCACTTTCTTCTCTCTCGAACACACACACACACACACACACGCAGCGCGTGCACGCAGAGCAGCTGTGCGATTCCCACAGCAAGCATTACGTTTCCTACTCCTCAAAACTTCAAAAAATCTGGAATTAAATGCATGTTTCAATTTTTAACATTCACTGAAAATATACAGAACCAGTGAAGTTGGCACTTTCTGTAAATGGTAAATAAAAACATAATATAATGATTTTAAAACTATTTTCAACCTATATTTAATTAACTAGACCGCAAAGACAAGATATTTAACGTTCAAACTGGTAAACGTTGTTATTGTCTGCAAATATTAGCTCGTTTTGGAATTTAATGCCTGCAACATGTTTCAAAAAAGCTGGCACGAGTGGCAAAAAAGACTGAACAAGTTGAGGAATGCTCATCAAACGCTTATTTGGAAAAGGCTAATTGTGTCAGGCTTGGCCCTGACAGTTTGTTTGTGTTCTAGTTTTTTTTATTCTGTATGTGTAGTATTTGCTGTCAGCTCGGTTGGTAGAGTGGCCGTGCCAGCAACTTGAGGGTTGCAGGTTCGATTCCCGCTTGTGCCATCCTAGTTACTGCCGTTGTGTCCTTGGGCAAGACACTTTACCCACCTGCTCCCAGTGTCACCCACACTGCTTTAAATGTAACTTAGATATTGGGTGTCACTATGTAAAGCGCTTTGAGTCACTTGAGAAAAGCGCTATATAAATATAATTCACTTCACTTCACTCTTATTTTGTTGGTTTCCTGTCTTTCTCCCTGAGCGTTGTTTCCCCTCAGCTGGCCACACCTGGTGTCAATCAGCCCGATTCCCATTTTTACCTGCTGTTGTCGTCCAATCAGTGCTGGATTATTGTATTGTATTGTCGCTCCTGTCGTGTTGTTTGGTAGCTTTGTGTAGCTTACTGTCTTTTGTTCCCTGCTTCCAGTTTTGTTTTTTTCATAGCCGAGTTTTGTTATCCGCCTTTTGCGCGCTTTTTGTTTGTACCCTTTGTTTGGTTTTGTTTTAGTGTTCAAATTAAAACCATGTTTTCTTGCACAATGCCTGCCTTCATCTCTGCATCTTGGGGTTCATCAACAACAAACTGACGAATTGGGAACAGGTGGGTTCCATGATTGGGTATAAAAGCAGCTTCCATGAAATGCTCAGTCTTTCATAAACAAGGATGGGGCGAGGGTCACCACTTTGTGAACAAATGTCTGAGCAAATTGTTAAAGAACGACATTTCTCAGCGAGCTATTGCGAGGATTTTAGGGATTCCCCCATCTACGGTCCGTAATATCATCAAAAAGTTCAGAGAAGCTGGAGAAATCCCTGCACGTAAGCGGCAAGGCTGAAAACCAACATTGACTGCTCGTGACTTCCGATCCCTCAGGAGGTACTGCGTCAAAAACAAATCGCCGAACAGTTTTAGAACAACATTTCTCAACGAGCTATTGCAAGGAATTTAGGGATTTTACCATCTACGGTCCGTAAAATCATCAAAAGGTTCAGAGAATCTGGAGAAATCACTGCACGTAAGCTAGGATATTATGGACCTTTGATCCCTCGGGCGGTACTGCATCAAAAAACGACATCGGTGTGTAAAGGATATCACCACATGGGCTCAGGAACACTTCAGAAAATCACTGTCAGTAACTACAGTTGGTCGCTATATCTGTGCAAGTTAACACTCGACTATGCAAAGGAAAAGCCATTTATCAACAACACCCAGAAACGCCGCCGGCTTCACTGGGCCCGAGCTCATCTAAGATGGACTGATGCAAAGTGGAAAAGTGTTCTGTGGTCTTACGAGTCCACATTTCACTTTTTTTTTTGGAGACTGTGGACGTCGTGTCCTCCGGACCAAAGAAGAAAAGAACTATCCGGACTCTTCTAGGCGCAAAGTTCAAAAGCCACCATCTGTGATGGTATGGGGGTGTGTTAGTGCCCAAGGCATGGGTAACTTACACATCTGTGAAGGCACCATTAATGCTGAAAGGTACATACAGGTTTTGGAGCAACATATGTTGCCATCCGAGCAACGTTATCATGGACGCCCCTGCTTATTTCAGCAAGACGGCTTCGTAGCAAAAGAGTGCGGGTACTAGACTGGCCTGCCTGTAGTCCAGACCTGTCTCCCCTTGAAAATGTGTGGCTCAATACTAAGCCACAACGGGGACCCCGGACTGTTGAACAACTTAAGCTCTACATCAAGCAAGAATGGGAAATAATTTTACCTAAAAACCTTCCTCAGTTCCCAAGCTGAGTGTTGTTAAAAGGAAAGGCCATGTAACACAGTGGTAAAAATGCCAACTATTTTGTTATGTGGTGTTGCCATTAAATTCTAAGTTAATGATTATTTGCCAAAAATAATTAAAGTTCTCGGTTGAAAAGGATTTGCTAATCATTGTATTTTGTTTTTATTTACCATTTACACGATGTGCCAACTTCACTGGTTTTGGGGTTTGTATTTATTTCACCGTAATATGCCATGTTTTCTGTCAAAAGATGAATAGCAAATATATTTAGTAAGGAAGATTTTGTACAGGTTTTATCGGACCAAATAAATAGCAATTTGCACATTCTTTAAAGCCGCAGCCACTAGGGGGCGGCACAGGATCCAAATTGCTCCGACCACAAATAATATGCACTTTTTATATTCTGAATTCGGAGTTCAATTTGATCAGCAACTTATAAACTCAAACCGTTATTAATACCAAAGTTGGAAACAAGGTTGTGGAGAGGCGGAGCCAAGGGGCCGACGGCGGGGCAGGGCACGCTGCAGCCCTGCCCAAGATGGCGGCAAGGAGGCGGAGGATGCGGCGGAGTGGAGAGGCGGGGCTTGCTGGGAGCGATGCCGCCACAATCTAAATCAGGTGCGTGGTACACACACCGGCACGCAATTAATTCATCTCCTCCTGCTGTATAAAAGGGGAGAGGGAGGAGAGACCAGGGAAGAGCGACAGAGAGCGAGCCAGAGAGGAGGAAGACGACGGCGGCCGAAAGAGCGGACCGTGAGTGATCAGTGGAAAGGAGCAGCTGCAAAACGATCCGACCTACACTCAAGACAAGTTTTATTTGAAAAAATAAAAGAGTCAAACCTGCTCAAAAGCATGTCCTTCCTGGGTGGTCCACTGAACCCGAGCTACGACAGCAAGCGACTGTCACAGAGGTCTTTAACAGAAGTAATTAGAGATGTCCGATAATGGCTTTTTTGCTGATATCCCGATATTGTCCAACTCTTAATTACCGATATCAACCAATACCGATATATACAGTCGTGGAATGAACCCATTAGTATGCCTAATTTTGTTGTGACGCCCCGCTGGATGCATTAAACAATGTAACAAAGTTTTCCAAAATAAATAAACTTAAGTTATGGAAAAAAAATGCCAACATGGTGCTGCCATATTTATTATTGAAGTCACAAAGTGCATTATTTTTTTTTTAACATGCTTCAAAACCGCAGCTTGGAATTTGGGACATGGGCGTGGTAGAGGGTAGCGGGGGGTGTATATTGTAGCATCCCAGAGGAGTTAGTGCTGCAAGGGGATTCCGGGTATTTCTTTTGTTGTGTTTATGTTGTGTTACGGTGCGGATGTTCTCCCGAAATGTGTTTGTCATTCTTGTTTGGTGTGGGTTCACAGTGTGGCGCATATTTGTAACAGTGTTAAAGTTGCTTATACGGACACCTTCAGTGTGACCTGTATGGCTGTTGACCAAGTAAATAAACCTAATTTATGTGAAAAAAAAATGCCAACATGACACTGCCATATTTAATATTGAAGTCACAAAGTACATTATTTTTTTTTAACATGCCTCAAAACAGCAGCTCTGAATTTGGGACATGGGCGTGGTAGAGGGTAGCGGGGGGTGTATATTGTAGCATCCCGGAGGAGTTAGTGCTGCTAGGGGTTCCGGGTATTTCTTCTGTTGTGTTTATGTTGTGTTACGGTGCGGATGTTCTCCCGAAATGTGTTTGTCATTCTTGTTTGGTGTGGGTTCACAGCGTGGCGCATATTTTTAACAGTGTTAAAGTTGCTTATACGGCCACCTTCAGTGTGACCTGTATGGCTGTTGACCAAGTAAATAAACCTAATTTATGTGAAAAAAAATGCCAACATGGCACTGCCATATTTATTATTGAAGTCACAAAGTGCATTATTTTTTTTTAACATGCCTCAAAACAGCAGCTTGGAATTTGGGACATGGGCGTGGTAGAGGGTAGCGGGGATTGTATATTGTAGCATCCCGGAGGAGTTAGTGCTGCAAGGGGTTCCGGGTATTTCTTCTGTTGTGTTTATGTTGTGTTACGGTGCGGATGTTCTCCCGAAATGTGTTTGTCATTCTTGTTTGGTGTGGATTCACAGTGTGGCGCGTATTTTTAACAGTGTTAAAGTTGCTTATACGGCCACCCTCAGTGTGACCTGTATGGATGTTGACCAAGTATGACTTGCATTCTCCTGCGAGTGTGAAAAGCCGTGAATATCGTGTGATTGGACCAACATGCAAAGGCAGTGCCTTTAAGGTTTATTGGCACTCTGTACTTCTCCCTAAGTCCGTGTACACAGCGGCGTTTTAAAAAGTCATACATTTTAATTTTTGAAAGCGATACCGTTAATTTCCGATATCGTATTTTAAAGCATATATCGGCCGATAATACGGGCAGTCCGATGTTATCGGACATCTCTAGAAGTAATCTGTCATGAGGATTGTGTTGTCTCCATTCACGGTGCGGAATCAAACGCCCTCAGCGACTGAGCAGAAGCCTTTAATACAAATGAAAGACTTCATTAATTAGAACTGCAAAATTGTCTTGTCACGTTCGCCCCTTGCATAAGGGGTCGGAGAGAAGTGCGGCGCTCGTAAAGATGGCGGGGAATTAGTGTCTCGGTCAAGGACTCTTCAGACACATGCTTGTTGTTCAGCTCTGACAAGGTCCTTTACTTCAAATTGCGCTGGCGGGATGTTCTTTGTGACCTGAGTTTCTTGTTTGGTGTCTTTTTTCATTCTATTACTTTAATCTATTTGCTTTTACAAGACTCGGAAATGTCTGCCTTCGAGGTCGCTGAAGTCTGATCAGGAAAACATGTTTGGGGCGGCATAGCTCGGTTGGTAGAGTGGCCGGCCCAGCAAATGGAGGGTTCCAGGTTTCATTCCCGCTTTCGCCATCCTCGTCACCGCCGTCGTGTCCTTGGGAAAGAGGCTTTACCCACCTGCTCCCAGTGCCACCCATGCTGGATTAAATGTAACTTAAATATATATTTAAAAAAAAAAAAAAAAAAAAATATATATATATATATATATATATATATATATATATATATATATATATATATATATATATATATATATATATATGTGTGTGTGTCCTTCCTGGGTGGTCTACTGAACCCGAGCGACGACATATACATACATACATATATATATATATATATATATATATATATATATATATATATATATATATATATATACCCCGCGACCCCGAAAGGGAATAAGCGGTAGAAAATGGATGGATGGATATATATATATATATATATATATATATATATATACATCCTCGGCTATTTTATCAGGGCATGAGAACTTAAAAAAAAAGACAAATCTACTCAGTGGATTTTTGGTTAGAGTGTCCGCACAGATATCGGCAAGTCGTAAGTTCAAACCCCGGCCAAGTCATACCAAAGACTATAGAAATGGGACCCGTTACCTCCCTGCTTGGCACTCAGCATCAAGGGTTGGAATTGAGGATTGAATCCCCAAAAATGATTACCGGGCACGGCCACCGCTGCTGCTCACTGCTCCCTTCACTTCCCAGGGGGTGAACAAGGCTGATGGGTCAAAGGCAGAGAATAATTTTGCCACACCTAGTGTGTGTGTGGCAATCACGGGTACTTTAAAAAATGGAAACATCAATCAATCAATCAATGTTTATTTATATAGCCCTGAATCACAAGTGTCTTAAAGGGCTGCACAAACCACAACGACATCCTCGGTACCGAGCCCACATAAGGGCAAGGAAAAACTCACAACCGGTTGGATGTGAGTTTAGAACCGAGGTCAACAACCTTTTTGAAACCAAGAGCTACATCTTGGGTACTGATTAATGCGAAGGGCTACCAGTTTGATACACACTTAAATAAATTGCCAGAAATAGCCAATTTGCTCAATTTACCTTTAATATATATATATATATATATATATATATATATATATATATATATATATATATATATATATATATATATATATATATATATGTATTTATATATAAATGGGTATTTCTGTCTGTCATTCCGTTGTACATTTTTTTTTCCTTTTACGGAAGATTTTTTGTAGAGGATAAATGATGAAAAAAACACTTAATTGAACAGTTTAAAATAGGAGAAAACAGGAAAAAATTAAAATTTAATTTTGAAACATAGTTTATCTTCAATTTCGACTCTTTAAAATTCAAAATTCAACCGAAAAAAGAAGAGAAGAACTAGATAATTCGAATCTTTTTGAAAAAATGTAAAAAAATAACTTACGTAACATCATTAGTAATTTTTCCTGATTAAGATTAATTTTAGTATTTTGATGACATGATTTAAATAGGTTAAAACCCAATCTGCACTTTGTTAGAATATATAACAAATTGGACCAAGCTATATTTATAACAAAGACAAGTCATTATTTCTTCTAGGTTTTCCGGAACAAAAAATGTAAAATTAATTCAAAAGACTTTGAAAAAAGATTTAAATTTGATTCTAAAGATTCTCTAGATTTGCCAGAATATTTTTATTTTATTTTAATCACAATAAGTTTGAAGAAATATTTCACAAATTTTCATCGTTGAAACAACAGAAGCAAAAATGAAGAATCAAATTAAAATGTATTTTTTATTCTTTACAATAAAAAAAAAAAAAAAAATTACTTGAACATTGATTTTGTCATGCCTGTTAAGCAAGGTTTATGTTTTGTCATGTTATGTTTTGATTTTGGACATTCAGTCACGCTTTGCACTTCCTGGTTTTGTTTGTTTCCATGCCAACCCATTGGTTTCCACCTGGTCCCCTTAAGTCGCGCCCCGATCCTCAGCCTCTCACACCTGTTTTCTATTACCACAGCCAGTACTTAAGTCATTTGCTTTCTGTTCATCATTCTGAGAACTTTGCCTTTTGTAGATGTCTGCATATTTTGACCACGACCACACACCCTTTATGCCTTGCCACGCTGCTACTTTATTTTGACTACGCCACGTAAGTCTTTTGTATTTTTTCGCGTCAGTGCTAGTTTTGGGTTTATTGAGTATCGTTGATAGTATCTTTTGTTTATTCATTATCATTCAATCAATCAATCAACGTTTATTTATATAACCCCAAATCACAAATGTCTCAAAGGACTGTACAAACCATTACGACTACGACATCCTCGGAAGAACCCACAAAAGGGCAAGGAAAACTCACACCCAGTGGGCAGGGAGAATTCAAATCCAGTGGGACGCCGGTGACAATGCTGACTATAAGAAACCTTGGAGAGGACCTCAGAAGTGGGCAACCCCCCCCCCCTCTAGGGGACCGAAAGCAATAGATGTCGAGCGGGTCTAACATGATACTGTGAAAGTTCAATCCATAGTGGCTCCAACACAGCCGCGAGAGTTCAGTTCAAAGCGGATCCAAGACAGCAGTGAGAGTCCCGTCCACAGGAAACCATCTCAAGCGGAGGCGGATCAGCAGCGTAGAGATGTCCCCAACCGATACACAGGCGAGCGGTCCATCCTGGGTCCCGACGAGCGGTCCATCCTGGGTCTCGACTCTGGACAGCCAGTACTTCATCCAATGTCATCGGACCGGACCCCCTTCACAAGGGAGGGGGGGACATAGGAGAAAAATAAAAGAAGCGGCAGATCAACTGGTCTAAAATGGAGGTCTATTTAAAGGCTAGAGTATACAGATGAGTTTTAAGGTGAGACTTAAATGCTTCTACTGAGGTAGCATCTCGAACTGTTACCGGGAGGGCATTCCAGAGTACTGGAGCCCGAACGGAAAACGCTCTATAACCCGCAGACTTTTTTTGGGGCTCTAGGAATCACTAATATGCCGGAGTCTTTTGAACGCAGATTTCTTGCCGGGACATATGGTACAATACAATCGGCAAGATAGGATGGAGCTAGACCGTGTAGTATTTTATACGTAAGTAGTAAAACCTTAAAGTCACATCTTAAGTGCACAGGAAGCCAGTGCAGGTGAGCCAGTACAGGCGTAATGTGATCAAACTTTCTTATTCTTGTCAAAAGTCTAGCAGCCGCATTTTGTACCAACTGTAATCTTTTAATGCTAGACATGGAGAGACCCGAAAATAATACGTTACAGTAATCGAGACGAGGCATAACAAACGCATGGATAATGATCTTGGCGTCTTTAGTGGACAAAATGGAGCGAATTTTAGCGATATTACGGAGATGAAAGAAGGCCGTTTTAGTAACGCTTTTAATGCCATTCATGCCAATTGAGCAAGTGTTTTTGTTTATATTTTTGCAGCCAAGGTCTGTACCTCATTATGAGCGCCCCTTAGTTTTTTTATTTTTTTATTATAGTGTTTAAATAAACAAATATGTACCTGAACTCAGGCCTGGCTCGTCCTGCTGCGTCCAAGGAGCAACACAAATCCATGCCATAGTCCTGACAGATTTAAATGATCAGGAAATAAAACAAAGGAATTCAAAAAGTTAAAAAGGTATACGTGTGTTAAAAAATGTAAATGACTTTGAAATAAGATTTCAATTTGATTCTACAGATTTTGTAGATTTGCCAGAATATTTTTTGGGAATTTTAATCATAAGAAGTTTGAAGTAATATTTCACAAATATTCTTCATCGAAAAAACAGAAACTAAACCGAAGAATTAAATTTAAATGTATTTATTATTCTTTAAAATAAAAAAATAAAAATTTACTTAAACATTGGTTTAAATTGTCAGGAAAGAAGAGGAAGGAATTTCCATCCATCCATTTTCTACCGCTTGTCCCTTACGGGGTCGCGGGGGGCGCCTATCTCAGCTTTAATCGGGCGGAAGGCGGGGTACACCCTGGACAAGTCGCCACCTCATCGCAGAGGAAGGAATTTAAAAGGTAAAAAGGTATATGTGTTTGAAAATCCTAAAACAATTTTTAAGGTTGTGTTTTTTCTATAAAATTGTCTTTCTGAAAGATATAAGAAGCAAAGTAAAAAAATAAATGAATTTATTTAAATAAGTGAAGACCAAGTCTTTAAAATATTTTCTTGGATTTTCTAATTCTATTTGAGTTTTGTCCCTCTTAGAATTAAAAATGTCGAGCAAAGCGCAGCTTGCTAGTAAATAAATACAATTTAAAAAAAAAATAGAGGCAGCTCACTGGTAAGTGCTGCTATTTGAGCTATTTTTAGAACAGGCCAGCCCCTGGTGACCCCTGGTTTAGAATGAAAGGGAATGTACACGCACCAAATAAGGCAACAAAAACAAAATCTGCACATAGAAAAGAAGAGAATCCAAGCAGGTTGTGTTGTGTGTAAGAAGCGAGCGAGCACACTTCAAGCAGCCTCAGTGGGTTTAGTCGTCCATGTCCGCATGTGTGGGAGTCTCCGGCAGCGGCTCTTCACATCTCAACGTATGTAAAGCCCCTGCAAATCACAGCTTAAGTATGTATGGCCCCTCCTGTGGCGGTCCATGTTGAATTTTGCATGCCTGTAGAGAGTGCCATAACACGTTCACATCACACAGCTCAACAAGCTCACGGGGTCAGGATAAAGAAGGGAGCCATTGTGCACGTGTGCGTGTGTGTGTGTGTGCGTGTGTGTGTGTGTGTTTGTGTGTGTGTGTGTGTGTGTGTGTGTGTGTGTGTGTGTGTGTGTGTGTGTGTGTGTGTGTGTGTGTGTGTGTCTTTGTGTGTGTGTGTGCGTTTGTCAAAGTGACATATGGGGACATTTTTATGAAATTTCACCTTACATATGAGGACCTGTTGAAATATGGGGACATTTTCCATGTCCCCATATTTCCCGCAATGCTATCGTGTTCTAGACCCTCCCAGCATGTTCCCAGACCAAAAATCTCTGAAGTCTTCATTTGTCAAATTTTCAGAAAAAGTGTGTGAAAGTGTGTTTAATTTTTTTGCTCACCTTCGATTTTGCCCCTAGTGGCCATCTTTGCTATTATGACACACACACACACACACTTGTCCTCATATGTCATATGTCCTCATATGTCATGTGGGTTAGAAACTCACACACTCCAACATTTTGAAAAACCTCTAATCATTACAGCAATAAACATACTTCTGAATTCTAAATCAAATAACACATTTTCAACTGATCTGATGATCTCAACCTTTTTTATGTTAGTTTTATCTATCCATCCATCCATTTTCTACCGCTTATTCCCTTTCGGGGTCGCGGGGGGCGCTGGCGCCTATCTCAGCTACAATCGGGCGGAAGGCGGGGTACACCCTGGACAAGTCGCCACTTCATTTGGTTTATCTGGAGAGGATTTGGGCTAGACAATTAGTAATAAAGGGATTATGGTGATGATTTAATTTGTTTGATTCAGTATTTTACTGTATTGGGCTTTTTGCTATTATGTTGACTAAAATACAATGCCGCACAATAATTAATTTAAATGTGCCTGAAATGTAAGTTTTTGCATAAATGCCCCTTCCCCCCCCCAAAAAAAAAAAAAAAAAACCAAAAAAACAACCCTCAACCTTGATTGAGACTAAGGCAATAATTCAAATGCAATTCAAACTACATACAGTATTTAATATTTTCAAATGGTTACAATAGCACATGATTTAGGTATTTTTATCTTGGGGACAAATTTTGGATTCAATTGGCGATTGTTTTTGGAGGTATTCACTTCACATTGTGTTCAAGATGGTTACTTCCGCCCACTCTGAAGAGTCTCGGCGTCTGATTGGTCCAATTTTCAGTTAGGCGCTGCCTGATTGGCCAGTGGATGATGTCGGATCCTAACAGAGGGCTAAATCACTAGTTAACTATTTTCATCATGGAAGTTATACAGCTCACGTATCACACTTAATATTGAATATATATATAAAAAGGGGTTTCCAAAAGGACCATTTATAATCGAAATACAAAACTTCACACACGATTTTGAGCACAACAGAGCGCTCAGTGAACATCACTTCCGGGACCTGCATCACCGGAGGGGGACATCTATCTTGGCCACAAACCATCTTTGACAGTCTTCAGCAGCATGGTTGAATCAGGTGAGCATAAAATGGAGTTTAACGTAATTAAATAGACCAATGTTTTTTAACATAGGAAAATAGTTCATTATAAACAACAGTTAAATGTTTTTTGTTATTAATTGCAACCAGATTAGATTTTATGAGGTTAAATAAAGCATTTCAGTTCTGGGCCAAGGCCAAGGCATTTAAATTTTTTTTTTTTTAAGTTGCATGGAAGATTATAAGTAGCAGTGATTGTCACACACTAGGTGTGGTGAAATTATTCTCTGCATTTGACCCATCACCCTTGATCACTATGCAAGTAAACATTTTCTTAATTTTAAACTAGACAGACTAGAGTTCTTCAAATTGTTTATACTTTTTCTCAAATACAAATATTTCAAGCTGATAAGCACTGTGGAGTAGGCATGTTACTGATATTGTTACATTAGTTCTTTGTTTGAGAAGCTTCATGTCTGCATTGAGCCTAAATTTAACAGTTTTTGAAGGGTTTAGTTCTTTGTTTTATTTCTGTGTCACTGACTTTTTTCATTTTTATGTGTGGATTTGTTAGGCGCATCAACACATGATATAGACATCGTGTCCAAAAGAAGAGCGAGACGTAATCCTGAGGCTGAAGCCACCGAGTTTATTTGATCTGGATGTGACAAGTCTTGTTTTAAGGCCCAGTGGATCAATGATTGGAAAGGTATGTCTTGTTATGTAACATATCAATGGTAACTGTACCAACATCTCATTTGGATAATTTCCTTACTGTCTAATAGAGGTTGTATTATATGGCTTTAATTAGAAGTGTTTGGAATAACAGCGTTCCACGTCCCAAGAGCTAGCTTCTGTAGCCGAGGATCGGACCGCCAAGTGCCCTGCCTTCGGCTGCCGCCCAGCTCACAATGCACCCGACCTCTATGGCCCCTCGGAGTCTTGTTCACGAGTGAGGGAAGAGTGGATGGTGAGATCGACAGGCGGATCGGTGTGGCGTCTTCGGTAATGCGGACGTTGTATCGATCCGTTGTGGTGAAGAAGGAGCTGAGCCGGAAGGCAAAGCTCTCAATTTACCGGTCGATCTACGTTCCCATCCTCACCTATGGTCATGAGCTTTGGGTCATGACCGAAAGGATAAGATCACGGGTACAAGCAGCCGGAATGAGTTTCCTCCGCCGTGTGGTGGGTCTCTCCCTTAGAGATAGGGTGAGAAGCTCTGCCATCCGGGAGGAACTCAAAGTAAAGCCGCTGCTCCTCCACATCGAGAGGAGCCAGATGAGGTGGTTCGGGCATCTGGTCAGGATGCCACCCGAACGCCTTCCTAGGGAGGTGTTTAGGGCACGTCCAACCGGTAGGAGGCCACGGGGAAGACCCAGGACACGTTGGGAAGATTATGTCTCCCGGCTGGCCTGGGAACGCCTCGGGATCCCCCGGGAAGAGCTAGACGAAGTGGCTGGGGAGAGGGAAGTCTGGGCTTCCCTGCTTAGGCTGCTGCCACCGCGACCCCACCTCGGAAAAGCGGAAGATGATGGATGGATGGATGGATGGTATAACAGCGGTATATGAAAACGATGTTACTAATGCTGTTACTTTTACCGGTAACGAGTAATCTAATAAGTTTTATGTACGCTACAACGCTGTTATGATGCGTTTGATGTAATGTGGCATGCTACTTTTGATGTGATTGTATGTCAACAAGACAGCGTTAGAAGCACAAAAGGGTTAGTGCAGGTAATATCTTTTTACTAATGAAAGCAACCCCCGGAAGTAATTACGAACACGATATCAAATAGAAAGAGGCCTCATCCACACGCAAACAAAACCATTCAACAGAACTATCTTAACTGCCACTGCTAAGCTAAAAAATACAGCTGAACTATTCTGCTATGTCTGGGCGCTGAAGTCCCACGTCACTTGGCAAAAGGCACAGCTTTTTAAAGGCACACACACACTCTGCTCTCATGAAATGTCTCTCAACTGCATATGCTAGATATTTAAAACTTTTCTTTTTCAAGTAACACATTAATTACAAACCCCGTTTCCATATGAGTTGGGAAATTGTGTTGGATGTAAATCCAAACGGAATAATTTTTTTTACAAATAATAATTAACTTAGAATTTCATGGCTGCAATACGTGCCAAAGTAGTTGGGAGAGGGCATGTTCACCAATGTGTTACATCACCTTTTCTTTCAACAACACTCAATAACCGTTTGGGAACTGAGGAAACTAATTGTTGAAGCTTGGAAGGTGGAATTCTTTCCCATTTTTGTTTTATGTAGAGCTTCAGTCGTTCAACAGTCCGGGGTCTCCGCTGTCGTATTTTACGCTTCATAATGCACCACACATTTTTGATAGGACTGCAGGCCGGCCAGGAAAGTACTTGCACTCTTTTTTTATGAAGCTGAACACGTGCTGAATGTGGCTTGGCATTGTCTTGCTGAAATAAGCAGGGGCGTACATGAAAAAGTCGGCGCTTAAATGGCAGCAAATGTTGTTCCAAACAGATGGGTAACTTACAGATGTGTAAGTTACCCATGCCTTGGGCACTAATGCACCCCCATACCATCACAGATGCTGGCTTTTTAACTTTGCGTCAATAACAGTCTGGATGGTTCGCTTCCCCTTTGGTCCGGATGAAACGGTGTCGAATATTTCCAAAAACAATTTGAAATGTGGGCTCGTTAGACCACAGAACACTTTTCCACTTTGCATCAGTCCATCTTAGATGATCTCGGGCCCAGAGAAACCGGCGGCGTTTCTGGATGTTGATAATTGGCTTTCGCTTTGCATAATAGAGCTTTAACTTGCACTTACAGATATAGCAACAAACTGTATTTAGTGACAGTGGTTTTCTGAAGTGTTCCTGAACTCATGTGGTGATATCCTTTAGAGATTGATGTCGGTTTTTGATACAGTGCCGTCTGAGGGGTCGAAGGTCACGGTTATTCAATGTTAGTTTCCAGACATGCCGCTTACGTGGAGTGATTTCTCCAGATTCTCTGAACCTTTTGATGATATCATGGAGCGCAGATGTTGAAATCCCTAAATTTCTTGCAATTGCACTTTGAGAAAGGTTGTTCTTAAACTGTTTGACTATTTGCTCACACAGTTGTGGACAAAGGGGTGTACCTCGCCCCATCCTTTCCTGTGAAAGACTGAGCATTTTTTGGGAAGCTGTTTTTATAGCCAATCATGGCACCCACCTGTTCCAAATTAGCCTTCACACCTGTGGGATGTCCCAAATAAGTGTTTGATGAGCATTTCTTAACTTTATCAGTATTTATTGCCACCTTTCCCAACTTGTTTGTTGCGTGTTGCTGGCATCAAATTCTAAAGTTAATGATTATTTTCACCAAAAAAATGTTTATCAGTTTGAACATCAAATATGTTGTCTTTGTAGTGCATTCAACTGAATATGGCTTGAAAATGATTTGCAAATCATTGTATTCAGTTTATATTTACATCTAACACAATTTCCCAACTCATATGGAAACGGGATTTGTACTTAATTTAATAATTATTTACATTTATGTAAGAGTAATTCTGTTTGTAATTGAATTTTTAGTCAAGTAACGACTATTATTATTCCTTTTTAAAACAGATATTCCAAACATTGTTAATTGATAAACTGTTTTATCAGGATATGGTGTATTTGCTCTTGCATCAATTTAAAAAGGTTCTTTTGTGGTCGAGTACCGAGGGAAGTTCATCTCAAGACATGAGCGGGACAAGAGACAGAAACCCTCTATAAATATCTTTACTATTTATCTGGCATTATATGCTCATAATGTTAACAACAAAAAGTGCTGATAATGTTATAATTAATAAGTTCTAACATTATTTTTATGTGTTTTGTTGCAGACACCAACTGTTGATGTTCTATCTCAACATTCTCCAGATTCATGTGAGCGATAAACCGACTTCATCCCTCCAACAGGTTATTACTTGACTATTTTACTATCCATCCATCCATCCATTTTCTACTACCTGTCCCTTTTTTGGGTTGGCGGGGTGTGCTTGAGCCTATCTGAGCTGCATTCGGGCGGAAGGCGGAGTACACCCTGGACAAGTCGCCACCTCATTACACGGCCAACACAAATAGACAACATTTACACTCACATTCACACACTAGGGCCAATTTAGTGTTGCCAATCAACCTATCCCCAGGTGCATGTCTTTGGAGGTAAGATGAAGCCGGAGTACCCGGAGGGAACCCACGCAGTCACGGGGAGAACATGCAAACTCCACACAGAAAGATCACGAGCCCAGGATTTAACTCAGGACTACTCAGGACCTTCGATTTGTGACGCACATGCATTAACCCCTGTTCCACCGTGCTGCCCTATATCTGCTAAAAACTTGACACAACCTATACTTCAAAAGACATTTAATCCTTTTAACCTCTCACAGATCAGTTTATATGACAACATGTTTTAAGCGTACATCCATGTTAGTTTGTGGAATTTACAACTCATGTTTAGCAAAACAGGAGATGTTACAGGTCAGCAACATGAATTCTATATGTGATCACTTGTCATGTACTCATATTGTTTGAACTAAAAAAGACTTCAGTGTGTTTCATATAAGGTCCTCATATTTTTCTGAACCACATTAGTGTGTGTTACAATGTTTAATTCAAAGCTTTAAAATGAGTGTTTCAATCCAGGTCCTCATATTTTCTGAACCACATTTTAGTGAATGTTACATTCTTAAATAATAGTCTAAGAGCTAAAACGCTATAATAATCTTTACTGTTTATGTAGAATTATATGCTCAGAATATTATCAACCAAAAGTGGTTGTTAATGTTATAATTAATTAGTTCTGACATTATATTGTTGTGTTTTGTTGCAGACACCAACTGTTGGGGTTCTATCTCAACATTCTCCAGATTCAGATGTGAGCGATAAACCGACTTCATCCCTCCAACAGGTTATTACAAGTCTATTTTTACTATATCTGCTCTAAATGTGACCCAACTTATATTTTGAAAGACATTTATTAATTTTAATACCTCACAGATCAGTTAATATGACAACATTTTCGTAAGGGTACATCCATGTTAGTCAGTAAGGAGTTTGGAACTCATGTTTAGCAAAACAGGAGATGTTATAAGTCAACAACATACATTCTACATGTGACCACTCGTCATGTCCTTATATTGTTTGAACCAAGAAAGACTTAGGTGTGTTTCATATAAGGTCCTCATATTTTCTAAACTAGATTAGTGTGTGTTACAATGTTAATGTCCAAGCTTTAAAATGAGTGTCTCAATTCAGGTCCTCATATTTTCTGAACCAGATTTTAGTGTGTTTTATATTCTTAATTGATTGTCTAAGAGCTGAAACTCTGTAATAATCTTTACTATTTATCTGGCATTGTATGCTCAGAGTTTTATCAACAAAAAGTGCTGATAATGTTATAATTAATTAGTTCTGACATTATATGTGTGTGTTTTGTTGCAGAAACCAACTGTTGAGGTTCCATCTCAACATTCTCCAGATTCAGATGTGAGCCAATAACTGACTTCATCCCTCCAACAGGTTATTACATGTCTATTTTTATTATATCTGCTCTAAACTTGACCCAACCTATATTTTGAAAGACATTTATTTATTTTAATCTCTCACAGATCAGTTTATATGACAACTTTTTCGCAAGGGTACATCCATGTTAGTCAGTAGGAAGTTTAGAACTCATGTTTAGCAAAACAGGAGATGTTACAAGTCAACAACATCAATTCTACATGTGAGCACTCGTCATGTCCTTATATTGTTTGAAGCAAGAAAGACTTAGGTGTGTTTCATATAAGGTCCTCATATTTTCTGAACCAGAAAATGTGTGTTACAATGTTAATGTCAAAGCTTTAAAATGAGTGTCTCAATTCAGGTCCTCATATTTTCTGAACCAGATTTTTGTGTGTGTTACATTCTTAATGAATTATCCAAGAGCTGAAACTCTGTAATAATCTTTACCCTTTATCTGGCATTGTATGCTCAGATTTTTATCAACAAAAAGTGGTGAGAATGTTATAATTAATTAGTTCTGACATTATATTTTTGTGTTTTGTTGCAGAAACCAACTGTTGAGGTTCTATCTCAACATTCTCTAGATTCAGATGACAGCCATAAACCGACTTCATCCCTCCAACAGGTTATTACATGTCTATTTTTACTATATCTGCTCTAAATTTGACCCAACCTATATTTTGAAAGACATTTATTAATTTTAATCTCTCACAGATCAGTTTATATGACAAAATTTTCGTAAGGGTACATCCATGTTAGTCAGTAAGGAGTTTGGAACTCATGTTTAGCAAAACAGGAGATGTTACAAGTCAACAACATACATTCTACATGTGACCACTCGTCATGTCCTCATATTGTTTGAACCAAGAAAGACCTAGGTGTGTTTTATATAAGGTCCTCATATTTTCTGAACCTGATTAGTGTGTGTTAAAATGTTAATGTCAAAGCTTTAAAATGAGTGTTTCAATTCAGAAAATGCAGTGCCTCTTGTTTACAGCCGGTTTCTGCAGCGCTGTTTTCATTGATCAAAGTATTTTTTCGGTGGTCGTGTTTTTGGTACATAACTTGTACATAGTGCGCAAATAATAGGCTATATATAAATATAAATACATTCAAACCCCGTTTCCATATGAGTTGGGAAATTGTGTTAGATGTACAGGGACAGGGACGGCGTGGCGCAGTGGGAGAGTGGCCGTGCGCAACCCGAGGGTCACTGGTTCAAATCCCACCTAGAACCAACCTCGTCACGTCCGTTGTGTCCTGAGCAAGACACTTCACCCTTGCTCCTGATGGGTTCTGGTTGGCGCCTTGCATGGCAGCTCCCTCCATCAGTGTGTGAATGTGTGTGTGAATGGGTAAATGTGGAAGTAGTGTCAAAGCGCTTTGAGTACCTTGAAGGTAGAAAAGCGCTATACAAGTACAACCCATTTATTTATTATATAAACAGGATACAATGATTTGCAAAGAATTTTCAACCCCAATTCTGTTGAATATGCTACAAAGACAACATATTTGATGTTAAAACTGCTAAACATTTTTTTTGCAAAGAATTTAGGGATTTTACCATCTACGGTCCGTAAAATTATCAAAAGGTTCAGAGAATCTGGAGAAATCACTGCACGTAAGCGATGTACTGCATTAAAAACCGACATCAGTGTGCAAAAGATATCACCACATGGGCTCAGAAATACTTCAGAAAACCACTGTCAGTTACTACAGTTGGTCGCTACATCTGTAAATGCAAGTTAAAACTCTCCTATGCAAAGCAAATGCCATTTATCAACAACACAGAGGAACGCCGCGGGCTTCGCTGGGCCCGAGCTCATCTAAGATGGACTGATGCAAAGTGGAAAAGTGTTCTTTGGTCTGACGAGTCCACATTTCAAATTATATATGGAAATTGTGGACGTGGTGTTCTCCGGAACAAAGAGGAAAATAATCATCCGGCGCAAAGTTCAAAAGCCAGCATGTGTGATGGTATGGGGGTGTATTAGTGCCCAAAGCATGGGTGACTTACACATCTGAGAAGGCACCATTAATGCTGAATGGTCCATACAGGTTTTGGAGCAACATATGTTGTCATCCAAGCAACATTATCATGGACGCCCCTGCTTATTTCAGCAAAACAATGCCAAGCCACGTGTTACAACAGCGTGTCTTCGTAGTATAAGAGTGCGGGTACTTTCCTGGCCCGCCTGCAGTCCAGACATGTCTCCCATCGAAAATGTGTAGCGCATTATGAAGCGTAAAACACGACAACTTAAGCTCTACATAAAACAAGAATGGTAAAGAATTCTACTTTCAAAGCTTCAACAATTAGTTTCCTCAGTTCCCAAACGTTTATTGAGTGTTGTTAAAAGAAAATGTGATGTAACACAGTGGGGAACATGCCCTTTCCCAACTACTTTGGCACATGTTGCAGCCATGAAATTCAAAGTTAATTATTATTTGCAAAAAAAAAAAAGTTTGAGTTTGAACATCAAATATGTTGTGTTTGTAATGCTTTCAATTGAATATGGGTTGAAAAGGATTTGCAAATCATTGTATTCAGTTTACATTTACATCTAACACAATTTCCCAACTTTTATGGAAACGGGGTTTGTATATATATTAGGGCTGGGCAATGATTAAAATTTTTAATCGAAGTTAATCGCACTATTTCTCTTATTAATCGCGATTAACTGCATTGTATACACAAAGCCCAATAATGAATTCAAAAGTAGTGTATAGTGCACCTTTATTGGAATATTCTCCCACATGAACAAAAGCGCCAAAACATTTGTTGTGCAAACACAATTTAAATCAGTCCTTGTTAAACCGTAGCAGTTAAATAGCAAATTTTATGAAAATCAACTCAAAAAATGTAAATACAAACATTTAAGCTTATTGCCACTGCCAAGGTATTTAAGTTATCCTGTTTGTTATGGAAAATAAATATAATCTACATACAAATCTCTGAGCCACAATCATAACATCTGAACAGGCAATTTCTGAGGTAACAGCAGAAACATTTTTTTTATCAGGGATCTTATGTTTAAAAAACTTATATTATAGGTAGTGGGCTGTTTTAGGGAATTTTGGATCAAATTATCCGTAGTAGCAATATTAATAATGTTGTGTTCATTCTGCGTAGTGCACTTAAAATAATTATGACCATATCTATTTGCCTGGTGCTTTGATAAACTGAACGCATATACATGGTACTATATTGTGATGTTATGAGCCAGGGAAAAAAAGAACTACCCTACCCAGCATGCAACAGGAGTGACGAGCATGCGCGGTAGCCCGGTATAGGTTCTGTCGCCATGACGGCATCTTGTATGTTGTGATATGCACGCTCTGAAAGCAAACGTTAAGAACTCAGCCAACACTCCTCGTCTGCATTATTGATAAATAGACAGACAACACATACTCCGCTGCTTCACAAAGCACAATATGTTAAATGTTTACTTTTACAGTTTTCTAATTCTTCCTTTCAGATTGACAGCAGGACAAATCGCTGGAAGTGGGTATGTCTCAAGCTTCTTCCACTTGGTCCACTCCAAAGCGGGGTAAATAAATAATCCACATCATTTACTAGAATATTATATTACGTTTTGCACCTTTTCACTGTGTTATAGTCATTATTCCTTCAGTAAGAAATTGTATTTTGTCTCCTTTATGACAGCTGCAAAGGGGAAGAAGTGGAAGCAGTTGAATGACACATGTTGCATTTTGTAACTGGCAACAAAGTACCAGGTAAAAAAGATTGTGAAGCCTGCCTCCATAAAGAACTAGTAGCTCTACAGGACAGAGATTGGCTTGCCATCAAGTACTACATCCATAACAAAATCATATTAAAAAAAGGGAAAAAAAATGTTTTCCCACATCTTCTGTGGTAGTTTGAGTATGTTACCAGCAATTAAAAAAGCAAAATAAACAGCAAGCGTTTTGTATTTATTCCAGATAATTCTTAGCGACAAAATCCACAAAAACAATTCAGTTACACTTAGTCGACAATTACATTTTTACCCATGTTTCTTTTAAACTCTTCTTGGTTTTAGATTACAGTACCATGGGATTGGGATTTTTTTTTAAATGACAACACATCAACTAAACCAACTCAGGTGGTTTTGTCAAGTCTCTGATGTCAATAGCCTCATATGTCACATGAACCTGAAATCTTTAACACTCTGTGACGTCATGGTTGTCATATTTCACAAACTTGAAATCTTAAACACTCTGTGACGTCATGGTCATCATATGTCACATAAACTTGAAATCTTAAACACTCTGTGACGTCATGGTCATCATATGTCACATAAACTTGAAATCTTAAACACTCTGTGACGTCATGGTCATCATATGTCACATAAACTTGAAATCTTAAACACTCTGGTCTTCATTTGTCACCTAAACCCGACAAGTCCTCATATGTACCATAAAAATCAGGTTCAGAAAAAAACAAAAGAGTTGCAAAAATCTCAATAGACCACTGTGTGTCTAAAATTCTGGTTCACTAACCGTCTGATTCCCAGGCCTGTAGGACCATTGGAAAGGCATGTCCCCATATGTCACGTTTTTGTCATAAGTCCTCATATGTCACCCAAACACGTATGTGTGTGTCATCATATAGTCATGCTTATAATCGTGCCCCCGAAAAATGCTAGTTAACATGTCCCTTTTTTTTTTTTTTTTTTTACTTTGTCATGAAAAAGGGACGTTTTTGTCATGAAAAAGGGAGGTTTTTTTGTGGTTGGTGCACCAATTGTAAGTGTATATTGTGTTTTTTATGTTGATTTAATAAAAAAATAAAAAACATTTTTTTAATAAAAATTAATAAAAAATTCTTCTGCGGCCCGGGCCGCGGCCCGGTGGTTGGGGACCACTGCTCTACAACATGCCGTCACGTCCTCTTTTCCTCCATATAAACAGCGTGCTGGCCAAGTCACATAATATATGCGGCTTTCACACACATACTTGGTCAACAGCCATACAGGTCACACTGAGGGTGGCCGTATAAATAACTTTAACATTGTTACAAATATGCGCCATACTGTGAACCCACACCAAACTGTCAAGCCGTAACTGTGGATGTTTGTGCTTCCTCGATGCAAGGATGATGTGGGACAAGTCAGGCATGAAAGTAAGTACATTTTTATTTGTTACTAAAATACAAAAGGCAAAACAAAAAGCACGCTCGATGGCGGATAATAATCTATGCTAAAACATTAACAAAAACAGCACAATGGCATGCCTATCTATAAATAAACCAAAGATGCTAACAAAGATACCCAATAAACCAAAAAAACAGCACTTAGGCGAAAGAATACATGGATCTTATGTGGCGTGGTCCAAATGTTTAGCAGCGTGGCAAGGCATGGAGGTTTGTGATAGAAATGAAGGCATGAAGCAGAATGCAAAAATCCCAGACTGATGGACAGAAAGTAAAATCCTTAAATAGTAGCAGTGGTAATGAGAAACAGGTGTGAGAGGCTGATGATCGGGGCGTGACTAGGGGAAACTAATGAGTAGCTATGGTAACAAAACAAACCAGGAAATGAAAAGACAGAGCCAAATGTCCAAAAATCCAAACCGAACATGACCGAAACAAAACATGATCCATAGGTGTGACACAAACAAGAATGACAAAACACATTTCGGGAGAACACCCGCACCGTAACACAACATAAACACAACAGAACAAACACCCAGAACCCCTTGCAGCACTAACTCTACCGGAACGCTACAATATACACCCCCCCCCCGCTACCACCAAACCCCACCTCATTTTTATTTTATTTTCGAATTTATTAGCCTGTGGAAAAAGTTAATGTTGATATTTACCTCAGAAAGCTGCAAATAGAAAAGTGGCAATCCATTTTATTTAAAATACCCCTGATGTTTTTCTGTTTGTTTTTTGAAAGTTGATTTTGCACGATTACGTTATATAAGCTCTGCCTGTTGCATGGGAGGAAGCCCGAGTACCCGGAGGGAACCCACGCAGTCACGGGGAGAACATGCAAACTCCACACAGAAAGATCCCGAGTCCGGGATTGAACCCAGGATTACTTAGGACCTTTGTATTGTGAGGCAGATGAACTAACCCCTGTCCCACCATGCTGCCCTAGTTAAGCCTTGCTTGTTCAATATTCACTGCAAAACTTCTTTGGGTCCCTATTAAAAGGTTAATTTGTTCAACCTTGGCCCGCAGCTTTGTTCAGTTTTAAATTTTGGCCCAATCTGTATTTGAGTTTGACACCCCTGGCTTAAATGCAGCTATCCGGCCATGGAAACCCATTCCATGAAGCTCCCTGCGTACTGTATGTGGCTGTGGAGAGCTGGAGCCGGCAGTCCGACAGAGAGGCAGGGCATGCCGTAGCCCGGCCCAAGATGGCGGCATGGAAGCGTCGGCGAGCAAGCGGCGAGGCAGAGCGCACCATGAGCGAATCCTCAATCAAGATCAGGTGCGTGGATCACGCACCCGGGGACAATCCAATAATCCTCTCTCACTGTTTAAAGGGCGACAGCTGTGAATGTCAGGGAGAGAGGCGGAGAGACTGGAAGGAGGAAGAGTGCAGCTGACGCAGAGCGAGAGAGGAGGAGAGCCCAAGACAGACGACGAGTGCGCGGAGAAGAGGAGCTGAAAAGCGACCTGGACTGAGGTTTTTATTGAAAAAATAAACAAAGCCAAACTGCTCAAAGCCGCGTCCTTCCTTGGTGGTCCTGGGAACCCACGCGATAGCGTGAGACTGTTACAGTGGGCTAATTGGAAGTTTGGAGCCCTGCAGCAACTGACTGGGCAGAAAATCTTTGCACTATGTCCTGGGTGTCAAACTCTGGCCCGCGGGCCAAATTTGGCCCGCCGTGTAATTTCATTTGGCCCTTGAGGCAATATCAAATTAACATTAGAGCTGGCCCGCCGCTGTAACACCACATTCACCGATAATACTTATACTCGTCAACCCTCCCAATTTTCCCGGGAGACTCCCGAAGTTCAGTGACCTTCCCGAATTTCTCGCGATTTCCACCCGGACAATAATATTGGGGGCGGGCCGTGAAAGCACTGCTTTTGGCATTCTCTATATGTCGCCATGTCCGCTTTTCTTCCATAAAAACAGTGTGCCAGCCCACTCCTTGCATACACACAAGTGTATGCAAGGCATACTTGGTCAACTGCCATACAGGTCACACTGAGGGTGGCCGTATAAACAAGGTTAACACTGTTACAAATATGCACCACACTGTGAACCCACAGCAAACAAGAATGACAAACACATTTCGGGAGAACATCCGCACCGTAACACAACATAAACACAACCGGACAAATACCCAGGACCCCTCGCATCACTAACTCTTCCAGGACGCTATAATATACACCCCCACTACCACCAAACCTCGCCCCAACTCAAACCCGCCGCCGAAAAAAGGCATTAAATAAATTTTATTTGATATGCCATTGATATTTTTTAATTATTATTATTTGAAACTTATTCGGGTGTTACCATTTAGTGGTCAATTTTACGGAATATGTACTGTACTGTGCAATCTACTAATAAAAGTTTCAAATCAATCAATCAATCCAACCACTCGGTGGCTGAGTTGCTGTTGTTCCCAAACTTTTCACTTTTCCTATAGTAAAGTTGACTTTGGATTATTTAGGTGCGAGGAAATTTCTCGACTGGATTTGTTGCACTGGTGGAATCCTGTGACAATTCACTGAGAGAGGCCCATTCTTTCAGAAATATTTGTAAAAACAGTCTCCAAACCAAAGTGCTTGATTTTATACACCGGGCCAAGTGATTGACACACCTGATTCTCATCATTTGGATGGGTGGCCAAATACTTTTGGCAATATCGTGTATGTGCTACGGTTTATGTTCGGATTGAACATCATGTAGTATTTTCAAATTGTGAGGACTACTGTAGTTGGTAACTGTAAAGGTTCAAATCGGATGAGAAATGTGGGATAAAACTTCAATCAATCAATCAATCAATGTTTATTTATATAGCCCCAAATCACAAATGTCTCAAAGGACTGCACAAATCATTACGACTACAACATCCTCGGAAGAACCCACAAAAGGGCAAGGAAAACTCACACCCAGTGGGCAGGGAGAATTCACATCCAGTGGGACGCCAGTGACAATGCTGACTATGAGAAACCTTGGAGAGGACCTCAGATGTGGGCAACCCCCCCTCGCTAGGGGACCGAAAGCAATGGATGTCGAGCGGGTCTAACATGATACTGTGAAAGTTCAATCCATAGTGGCTCCAACACAGCCGCGAGAGTTCAGTTCAAGCGGATCCAAGACCGCAGCGAGAGTCCCGTCCACAGGAAACCATCTCAAGCGGATCAGCAGCGTAGAGACGTCCCCAACCAATACAGGCGAGCGGTCCATCCTGGGTCCCAACGAGCGGTCCATCCTGGGTCTCGACTCTGGACAGCCAGTACTTCATCCATGGTCATCGGACCGGACCCCCTCCACAAGGGAGGGGGGGACATAGGAGAAAGAAAAGAAGCGGCAGATCAACTGGTCTAAAAAGGAGGTCTATTTAAAGGCTAGAGTATACAGATGAGTTTTAAGGTGAGACTTAAATGCTTCTACTGAGATAGCATCTCGAACTGTTACCGGGAGGGCATTCCAGAGTACTGGAGCCCGAACGGAAAACGCTCTATAGCCCGCAGACTTTTTTTGGGCTCTAGGAATCACTAATAAGCCGGAGTCTTTTGAACGCAGATTCCTTGCCGGGACATATGGTACAATACAATCGGCAAGATAGGCTGGAGCTAGACCGTGTAGTATTTTATACGTAAGTAGTAAAACCTTAAAGTCACATCTTAAGTGCACAGGAAGCCAGTGCAGGTGAGCCAGTACAGGAGTAATGTGATCAAACTTTCTTGTTCTTGTCAAAAGTCTAGCAGCCGCATTTTGTACCAACTGTAATTTTTTAATGCTAGACATGGGGAGACCCGAAAATAATACGTTATTATTATTGCTGCATTTTGAAAATTTAGGGCATTGTAGAACTATGAATACGTCCATTCTTATGAATCGGAATTTCCTGGAAATTTGGGGATTTCGGGAAAACCAGGATTATTGAAAATGTTGATTCTAGTACAATTGTCCTAGCTTATATGAATGGGTTGGTGTTGGAAATTTTCGAATCGATTAAAAAATGTTGGTATAGTAACTGTTTGAATTGAATCCCGCAGTTTCGGGAAAATCTAACTTTTGTTTTCCCGACCGAAAGGAATGTATTGTGCTGTTGAAGCAAGACAGTTTAAAAAAAAAAATGTGGTAAGGCTCCCCCCCTTATGACATTTTAGCAGAAAAAAGTTTGGGGAAAAATATACATTTTCTGCCATTTTTGGGTGTTGTTGAGACTCCTGATGAGGTTTGGAGTTGTCTTCTACAATAAAGGACCAATAATGAGTTATTGAAGCAAGAGAGATTTTTTTTTTTTAATTTGGGGGTTATAGTCCCCCTTAAGACATTTTAGCGAGAAAACGTTCTGAAAAAATGTTTGTGACAGTTTTTTCAATTTTTGGGGTAAGTGTTCACCCTTACACCAGGCAGGCACCACCTGGACTGGGGAAGGTTTTTTAGGCGCGTCCGGCCGATAAGAGACTAGGAACGCCTCGGGATCTCCCGGTAGGAGCTGGACAAAGTGGCTGGGGATAGGAAAGTCTGGGCTTCTCTGCTTAGGCTGCTGGCCCCGCCACCCGACCTCGGATAAGCGGAAGCAAATGGATGGACGCATTGTTTGTATTCTTAAAGGGGAACATTATCACAATTTCAAAAGGGTTAAAAAAAATAAAAATCAGTTCCCAGTGGCTTGTTGCATTTTTTGAAGTTTTTTTTAAAATTTTAACGGTCCCCGAATAGCCCTAAAAAAAAGCTTTAAAGTGCTTGATTTTCGCTATTTGCGATACGACTATCCATTTCCCTGTGACGTCATACAGTGCTGCCAATGTAAAAAAACAATGGCGAATACCACAGCAAGATATAGCGACATTAGCTCGGATTCAGACTCGGATTTCAGCGGTTTAAGTGATTCAACAGATTACGCATGTATTGAAACAGATGGTTGGAGTATGAAAGTATTGAAGAAGAAACTGAAGCTATTGAGCGAATAGCTATTGACGCTATTCATAGCCATAACATGGTCGAATAGCTGCGTTAGCATCGCCGGTAAAATGTGCGGACCAAACGATCAGGACTTTCGCATCTTTTGACACTGGAGCAACTTAAATCCGTCGATTAAGTGTTTATTTTCACATTAAAAGTGTGTGGAAGGAAACGTAATATAGTTGCAAATGCATCTGCAGGTTATCCATACATCTCTGTGCCATGTCTGCTTTAGCACCGCCGGTAAGTAGCATGTTAGCGTCGATTAGCGTAGCATGTTAGCATCAATTAGCTGGCAGTCAACATCAACAAAACTCACCTTTGTGATTTCGTTGACTTTATAGTTGCAAATGCATCTGCAGGTTATCCATACATCTCTGTGCCATGTCTGCTTTAGCACCGCCGGTAGATAGCATGTTAGCATCGATTAGCGTAGCATGTTAGCATCGATTAGCTGGCAGTTGCGCCGCGACCAAATATGTCTGATTAGCACATAAGTCAACATCAACAAAACTCACCTTTGTGATTTAGTTGAATTTATCGTTGCAAATGCATCTGCAGGTTATCCATACATCTCTGTGCCATGTCTGCTTTAGCACCGCCGGTAAGTAGCATGTTAGTGTCGATTAGCATAGCATGTTAGCATCGATTAGCTGGCAGTCAACATCAACAAAACTCACCTTTGTGATTTCGTTGACTTTATAGTTGCAAATGCATCTGCAGGTTATCCATACATCTCTGTGCCATGTCTGCTTTAGCACCGCCGGTAAGTAGCATGTTAGCGTCGATTAACGTATCATGTTAGCATCGATTAGCTGGCAGTTAACATCAACAAAACTCACCTTTGTGATTTAGTTGACTTTATAGTTGCAAATGCATCTGCAGGTTATCCATACATCTCTGTGCCATGTCTGCTTTAGCACCACCGGTAAGTAGCATGTTAGCGTTGATTAGCATAGCATGTTAGCATCGATTAACTGGCAGTCAACATCAACAAAACTCACCTTTGTGATTTCGTTGACTTTATCATTGCAAATGCATCTGCGGGTTATCCATACATCTCTGTGCCATGTATGCTTTAGCACCGCCGGTAGATAGCATGTTAGGATCGATTAGCATAGCATGTTAGCATCGATTAGTTGGCAGTTGCGCCGCGACCAAATATGTCTGATTAGCACATAAGTCAACATCAACAAAACTCACCTTTGTGATTTAGTTGAATTTATCGTTGCAAATGCATCTGCAGGTTATCCATACATCTCTGTGCCATGTCTGCTTTAGCACCGCCGGTAAGTAGCATGTTAGCGTCGATTAGCTGGCAGTCAACATCAACAAAACTCACCTTTGTGATTTCGTTGACTTTATCATTGCAAATGCATCTGCAGGTTATCCATACATCTCTGTGCCATGTCTGCTTTAGCACCGCCGGTAAGTAGCATGTTAGCGTCGATTAGCGTAGCATGTTAGCATCGATTAGTTGGCAGTTGCGCCGCGACCAAATATGTCTGATTAGCACATAAGTCAACATCAACAAAACTCACCTTTGTGATTTAGTTGAATTTATCGTTGCAAATGCATCTGCAGGTTATCCGTACATCTCTGTGCCATGTCTGCTTTAGCACCGCCGGTAAGTAGCATGTTAGTGTCGATTAGCATAGCATGTTAGCATCGATTAGCTGGCAGTCAACATCAACAAAACTCACCTTTGTGATTTCGTTGACTTTATCGTTGCAAATGCATCTGAGGTTATCCATACATCTCTGTGCCATGTCTGTCATCGCCGGTAAAATGTGGAGACACTCCGGCACATTCAATAGTGGTCTGGCGGCAGACACTTTCGCATCTTCGGGCCGGTGGTGCAACTTGAATCCCTTCGTGTTAGTGTTGTTACACCCTCCGACAACACACCGACGAGGCATGATGTCTCCAAGGTTCCAAAAAATAGTCGAAAAAACGGAAAACAACAGAGCTGAGACCCGGTGTTTGCGATGCGTTGTAAATGTAAATGGCGGCTGTGTTACCTCGGCGACGTCACGTTCTGACGTCATCACCACATGAGCGATTTAGAGTTTGGAAATCGGTTAAAAAAATAGATGGTCTTTTTTCTGCACCATCAAGGTATATATTGACGCTTGCATAGGTCTGGTGATAATGTTCCCCTTTAACTACGAGCATCCAAACGGCAATGAAGAGCGAGGTATTGAGAGCAGTGAGAGCCAAGGTGTGGAACAAAGACAGAGATAAGATTGTCTGGCAACAAAGCACATTTGAAGCGTTTTACCACATGGCTGCGAGACTCCCACATAGGTTTTGTATAATTCATTAGCTGGCACGCGCTCTGACAGAATGTATGTGGACTGGCACGCATTGTACTTCATACACGCCGCGTTCACACACACGCGTACGACAGATTGAGGTCAGTCCGTTGCTAAAGACTGCCGGGAGATGATTAGCATGTTTTGTTCGCCACACCCTGCATGCTCGGTGTTTTGCTCTGGCTGTACTAAGACAGCAGTTGACTTTTAAGTCGGTGAGGCAACAACTCAGACAAGAACAGTGACTCACTTTGCCCGCTTGCCTTGTTGTGTCTGACGCACTGGGTATTTGTGTCATGTTTTGTCACGCGACAACAACAAAACGTCCACAGAGGCTTCCAAGCTTCTAGTTGAGCGTCGGCCTGACCTAAAACACCTAAACAGGTAGTAAAATAAGGATGGGCAATGAATCCGGTACTTTTTTTTTTTTTGGTACGGACCGAATCCTGACGGTTCCACGGGGCACCGATTTACGTACGATCCAACGGCGCCAAGGACACGCTTTATTGGGGGTTTTCTGCACGTCGTCTTTATCACTAAAGGAAAAATGTAATCTGCGGGAAAGAATCCATCCATCCATCCATTTTCTATCGCGTATTCCCTTTCGGGGTCGCGGGGGGCGCTGGCGCCTATCTCAGCTACAATCGGGCGGAAGGCGGGGTACACCCTGGACAAGTCGCCACCTCATCGCAGGGCCAACACAGATAGACAGACAACATACACACTCACATTCACACACTAGGGCCAATTTTAGTGTTGCCAATCAACCTATCCCCAGGTGCATGTCTTTGGAAGTGGGAGGAAGCCGGAGTACCCGGAGGGAACCCACGCATTCACGGGGAGAACATGCAAACTCCACACAGAAAGATCCCGAGCCTGGATTTGAACCCAGGACTGCAGGAACTTCGTATTGTGAGGCAGACGCACTAACCCCTCTGCCACCGTGAAGCCCGGGAAAGAATCCCTCTGACATTTTTAATTATGTTATTTTTTTATTTTTTTGGAGTGGTCAGCTTGAAGCGTCCCTCTGTCTCGAACTCCCTCTTGGTCATGTGCACATGAGTGCGTGACCATACTTGTCAACCTTGAGACCTCAGAATTTGGGAGATGGGGGGGCGGGTGTGAGGGGGGGGGGGGTGTTGGGGGGTTGAGGTGGGCGGGCGTGGGTTGGGCGGGGAGGAGTGGGTGTGGCCGGTGTTAGGTGGACGGAGTATATTTGTAGTTAAAATGAAACTCAAGTATTTCTTATATATATATATATATATATATATATATATATATATATATATACATATATCTTGATTAGATTGTCCAGAGAATAGTGCTCTATACCGTGGTAGAGCGCAATATGTAGGTGCGGGAAAAATCACATGACTACTTCATCTCTACAGAACTGTTTCATGCGGGGTTCCCTCAAAAATCTCCTGATGATTGAGGGAACCCCTCATGAAACAGTTCTGTAGAGATAAAGTAGTCTTGTGATTTTTCCCACACTTACATATATATATATATAAATTAAAAAAAAAAAAAAATATATATATATATATATATATATATATATATATATATATATGCCGCAAGTTTCGTGGTTGTGTTTGTTCTACGCCATAATTTATGTTTGTTTACGTCATGCCCTGCCAAGATTTCTTGAGTTAGATTAATAAATAAGTTCCTATCTGCAAGCCTTGTCTGGAATAGTCCGTTTGCATCCTGGGAGAACAAACTTCGTCGTGACAAAAAATATATAAATAAAATAAATACTTGAATTTCAGTGTTCATTTATTTACACATATACACAAACATAAAATTCCAATCTACAAAATGTGCGGGCAGCATACCCCTTTCCCTTTGAGCTGTCCTGGATGAACTGACATTATTTTTTATGGTCCGGAAAATCCGGTAAATCCGGAGGGTGCTTAAAATCAGCTGACACGTCATTCAGAACAGCAGTTTCTGTTACGCTCCGGACAAGAGTTAAGATTTAATTTTCAGAACAATCAAAGAAGCACCAAAAAGGGACGGTGTGGCGCAGTGAAAGAGTGGCCGTGCGCAACCCGAGGGTCCCTGGTTCAATCCCCACCGAGTACCAACCTTGTCACGTCCGTTGTGTCCTGAGCAAGACACTTCACTCTTGCTCCTGATGGGTGCTGGTTAGCGCCTTGTGTGGCAGCTCCCTCCATCAGTGTGTGAACGTGTGTGTGAATGGGTAAATGTGGAAGTAGTGTCAAAGCGCTTTGAGTACCTTGAAGGTAGAAAAGCGCTATACAAGTACAACCCATTTATCATTTAAAAACCGAAAACAAGTCGAAGGAAACACATGCCAACCGCACTCGAAGCTAACACTTAGCATGGGATAGGAGACAAGCAAAACTTACGTAACTGGTTGCGTGTAGCAAACAAAGAAGCCAGGCCGACTGACTGGCAAAGGCAGGCTTAAATAATGCCTCTGATTAGTGCTCGAGAAACAGGTGAGCGTCCCGAACACCAATCAGAGGCAGGTGAAAAAAATAATTAGCCATGGTAACTAAACAAACTCAATGGTGCACCACAACAGGAACTAAGGGAGTCCAAAAACAGCAGAAAATAACAAAAACATGATCCGGGCCACGGATCGTGACAGTTTCTTCCATTCAAAAATGCCCGCGGGCCGTACGTTTGACACCCCCTGCGTTTGTGTATTGTTCAATACCTCAGCAAGTGTAGAACGTGTCAAAATTGTGAAGTTGCACTCCGACATATACAACCAAAAGTGTGTGTGTGTGTGGAAATCAAACACACTAGGTCTCAAAAGCACTTTATTAAATTAGACCGGAAACACGCGCCAAATGTCTCAAAGACAAGAGGCTTTCTCTTTTCACCTAATCCCAACAAAGGGATGCTTACTCCTTTGTTCCACTCTCCCTCTCATTTCCATTTGACCACGCTACAAGAGATCCAGAGAAGGAAGAAGGATTGTTTTCCAAGGCAAGACTGAAAGAAAAAAAAAATATATATATATCTATATATATATATATATATGGATATATATATTTTTTTGCAGTTTTCCCATGGAGTTATTCTAAACATTGCTGATTAGCGAGTGGCCCCGTGCTCTATTGTCTTCTTCAAGACAAAAAAGAAGCCCATGCAGACAAAAGGGATCATGAATATTGAAAAAAAAAAAAAAAAATTCAACTGCACGTGTCTCGAGAGAAACTTTAGGCACCTGAGCATGTTTGTTCACACACACACACACACACACACACACACACACACACACACACACACACACACACACACACACACACACACACACACACACACACACACACACACACACATTCTTGTATTTCTTACCTTCTTGAGGCCTCCGAAAAATGCCGAACCTCTTTAGGACAACGCTTTCTAGATATATAAAGATTTGTATTTAGAACATTGATAATATATACATACTATGCAAATATAAAAAAGCATTTTGTGAAAAAGTAGTAGGAATTTTACAAGAAAAGGTCACAATTTAACTGGAAAAACTTACAATTTTGGCGGTTATCATTCATTTGAGCGAGGATGAAAGATTCGTGGATGAGGAAAGTGAGAGTGAAGGGCTAGAAAAAAAAAGGACGAGGGCAGTGGGAGCGATTCAGATGTTATTAGACACATATACTAGGATAATTCTGGAAAATCCCTTATGTGCTTATTGTGTTACTAGTTTTTTTGTGAGATTATATGGTTGTACCTGTACAACCTGAAATTCGTAGTGTATTTATGCTATTGTGCTAGTTTTGTTTATAGTCATTATCATTCATGCCAATCGAGCAAGTGTTTTTGTTTCATGTTTGTAGTTTGCAGCATTTATGCTAGTCTTTTTTGTACTTCCACCCTCGTGCATGCCTTTTGTTTGTCTTATAGTATTAAATAAAAGAAAATGTACTCACAGTCACGTCTCGCCCGTGCAAATCATTTCTGCATCGAAGAAACAACTTTAAACCAAGCCCTGTTGAGACACACGCGTCATCATACGCCGATGTTTTCAGCAGGATAATTCACGCAAAATTTCAAATTGCAATTTCGTAAACTAACCCGGCCGTATTGGCATGTGTTGCAATGTTAATATTTCATCATTGATATATAAACTATCAGACTGTGAGGTTGGTAGTAGTGGGTTTCAGTAGGCCTTTAAAAATCACTTAGGCATCTGCAGAATGGATCTGACTATCATTTAAAAAAATTTCCCTTTAGGGGACCTGTTTTTTTGTCCCGATACTGTCAGAGGTCCCCTAAAGGTGACTGTGTAAACATCGCGATGTCCCCATTACTAATACTAATGATCTATTGCTAACGATGGATTCTGATGCGTCATCTATGTTGCTGCTCCTTGATCTTAGCGCTGCTTTCGATACCGTCGATCATAATATTTTATTAGAACGTATCAAAACACAAATTGGTATGTCAGACTTAGCCCTGTCTTGGTTTAACTCTTATCTTACTGATAGGATGCAGTGTGTCTCCCATAACAATGTTACCTCGGAGTACGTTAAGGTAAAGTGTGGAGTTCCCCAGGGTTCGGTCCTTGGCCCTGCACTCTTCAGCATCTACATGCTGCCGCTGGGTGACGTCATACGCAAATACGGTGTTAGCTTTCACTGTTATGCTGATGACACCCAACTCTACATGCCCCTAAAGCTGACCAACATGCCGGATTGTAGTCAGCTGGAGGCGTGTCTTAATGAAATTAAACAATGGATGTCCGCTAACTTTTTGCAACTCAACGCCAAAAAAACGGAAATGCTGATTATCGGTCCTGCTAGACACCGACCTCTATTTAATAATACAACTCTAAAATTAGACAACCAAACAATTAAACAAGGCGACACGGTAAAGAATCTGGGTATTATCTTCGACCCAACTCTCTCCTTTGAGTCACACATTAAAAGCGTTACTAAAACGGCCTTCTTTCATCTCCGTAATATCGCTAACATTCGCTCCATTTTGTCCACTAAAGACGCCGAGATCATTATCCATGCGTTTGTTACGTCTCGCCTCGACTACTGTAACGTATTATTTTCGGGTCTCCCCATGTCTAGCATTAAAAGATTACAGTTGGTACAAAATGCGGCTGCTAGACTTTTGACAAGAAGAAGAAAGTTTGATCATATTACGCCTGTACTGGCTCACCAGCACTGGCTTCCTGTGCACTTAAGATGTGACTTTAAGGTTTTACTACTTACGTATAAAATACTACACGGTCTAGCTCCATCCTATCTCGCCGATTGTATCGTACCATATGTCCCGGCAAGAAATCTGCGTTCAAAGGACTCCGGCTTATTAGTGATTCCCAAAGCCCAAAAAAAGTCTGCGGGCTATAGAGCGTTTTCATTTCGGGCTCCAGTACTCTGGAATGCCCTCCCAGTAACAGTTCGAGATGTCACCTCAGTAGAAGCATTTAAGTCTCACCTTAAAACTCATTTGTATACTCTAGCCTTTAAATAGACTCCCTTTTTAGACCAGTTGATCTGCCGTCTGTTTTCTTTTTCTCCTATGTCCCTTGTGGAGGGGGTCCGGTCCGATCCGGTGGCCATGTACTGCTTGCCTGTGTATCGGCTGGGGATATCTCTGCGCTGCTGATCCGCCTCCGCTTGGGATGGTTTCCTGCTGGCTCCGCTGTGAACGGGACTCTCGCTGCTGTGTTGGATCCACTTTGGACTGGACTCTCGCGACTGTGTTGGATCCAATATGGATTGAACTTTCACAGTATCATGTTGGACCAGCTCGACATCCATTGCTTTCGTCCTCTCCAAGGTTCTCATAGTCATCATTGTCACCGACGTCCCACTGGGTGTGAGTTTTCCTTGCCCTTATGTGGGCCTACCGAGGATGTGGTAGTGGTTCGTGCAGCCCTTTGAGACACTAGTGATTTAGGGCTATATAAGTAAACATTGATTGATTGATTAAGTAAGCATTGCCAGGACACACACACACACACACACACTTCAAAGTCCCACTGCTTGATTGGGCCACCAGAGGTTTTGGGGTAAAGACAAGTCAAAGCTGCTCCTCGGAGAAAAGGTTTGCGTGTCTGCGTCTTTACAACCATCCTGCATAACAGGACTTGAGGCTTTCCCGACAAATAAATCACAATTCAACTAAATAATGCGTTTTGTTGTTGTCGGCGTAAATATTAACGTTATCCAAGCACACTAGATGGGTGTTTTTTTTTTTGTTTTTTTGGGGGGTGGGGGGTTTCAGCAGTTTATAACAGTTTCAACATTAAAACCATTTAATTAATGAACCTATGCGGCTAACTTGACCTTGTACGGATTGAATGTATAATTTTAATGGAAGTTTTAGCGGGGAAAAAACCGCTGTCGAAGAATCGGTATTGCAATTCATCTCTCGTAATTTGTGTTGGACCTCATTAAAACCAAAATGACTTTGGCAGAGTCGTTCTTGCCATTATCCCGACTAAATTAACATGGCTTTGAATGTGTGCACATTACGGTTGCGAGCGTAGACGCACACACACACACACACACACACACTGCTTATCTTTTCATGTTGTTCAGCTAAGTTTGAAATGCTCCTCGGTAACTTTGGAAGAAAATGTTTGCACTACGAGATAGTGTGACGCAGTCTTTCTTAACCATAGGGCCATGGGTTGCAACAGTAGGCAGTTGTAATACACTGTTCCACCACTTGTGGCAGTAATGACAATCTCAACAATGATGATATTGTTTAAGCGCAAAAATTACGATTAAAATTTTCAATTCATATTGACCCATCAATTAAGAAACATATGTTATTGTTTATTACAAATTTAGTTAGAATTATTCATCATCAATTTTTACGAGTCCATTCTTTTTCAGTATTTTTTATTGCCTTGAGAATCTTAGTGATTGTGCTACGACTCGGAGTAAGGAGAGGACCCAGATGCATAGAAAAAGTAAAAAAAAAAAAAAGCTTTTATTTTGAAACAACTTTTTACCTCCAATGCAAAAAGTTTTTCACAAGAATAATCAACACGCGGAAAAATAATTCCGAGGATAAACAATTAACTTAAAATCACTCCACAAAAATAAGGAGGATTACTAATCTAAGGAAACTCTAACAAAAAAAAAAGAATATTAATAAGAATAGACATAAAGCGCTTCAACAGGAGGAAAAAACACCAAAACGACCTATATTTTTAAACACTAACTATAAATATAAAAAAAATCACTCAATCAATGAGGCAATCAATTTAAAAATTTGGAAAAACAAAAACTCACCAATTAGGAAGACGAATGATGACCAAGGACGCTCGAAGGAGGAAAAAGTAAACTCAAAATTACAGCAAAAACTAGGGTAACTAGAAAAACAGGAGCAAGACAAGGAGCTAATCAAGGACATGGACATGGACGCTAGAAAGGCACGATAGACGGGACAAACAGAGAAGTGAGCTTAAGTAGGATGTGGGAGTGATGGGGAACGGGTGGAAACAATCAGAAATCAGGGATAACGTTAGACTGGTGACTCAAGAGGAAGGCCAGTGGTCTGAAACAAGAGGGTAGCTTTTCAAAATAAAACACGTAAATCACAAGACGGAAAAACCAAGACAAGACTTCCCTCACCGCGGTGTGACAGATTGACATGTGGTTTCATACCATATGACAAGGTTTATCCTGTTAAAATGTAAGTAGGTTGGATATAATTATTTTTACAAACAAGAGTGTGAACACAAATTTTGTGTTAATATCTGTAGTGGAAAAGTTGGGGCCCAGGGTCAAAAAGTATTAAAACCCCTGGTGTATTGGTTGCCCCCTCTAGTTGTTGCAAATATTAAAATACAGGTGAAAGGAGATTCATATGAACCCATTCACCTGACACATGAAACGTGACACATTTGGGGGTGTTCAATCCACTTTTACCGCCAGATGGAGGTAGAGTGTTGATTGTCTTAAACTGCGTTGTGTGGCAATTCCTAATTAGACCAGTTGCTATGTATAGTGGCGCTTACCATCATTTTTAGCGGACTGCATTGCAAAATGAATAACCCCCCTCCCCCTGCCTTCTTCTCACGCAAAATTCAAGATAATTAGGTCTATCAATACTTCACTCGTCATATTGTCTAAATCAATCCAAAATATTTGAGTTGTCAAAAAAAATGGCTGGGTATCTTGGCCAATTTCCCAAATTGATTGGATTTCCATACATAGATTGCAAATCCATAAATCACAATTTAAATTTAATGTACACTTGAATTTTAAAAATTTCTGTTACAATATAGAAATGCATTGTTTGTATCTTCCCCACGAACAACTTTGTACTATATGTACATATATATATATATATATATATATATATATATATATATATATATATATATATATATATATATATATATATACATCACGGTGGCAGAGGGGCTAGTGCGTCTGCCTCACAATACGAAGGTCCTGCAGTCCTGGGTTCAAATCCAGGCTCGGGATCTTTCTGTGTGGAGTTTGCATGTTCTCCCCGTGAATGCGTGGGTTCCCTCCGGGTACTCCGGCTTCCTCCCACTTCCAAAGACATGCACCTGGGAATAGGTTGATTGGCAACACTAAATTGGCCCTAGTGTGTGAATGTGAGTGTGAATGTTGTCTGTCTATCTGTGTTGGCCCTGCGATGAGGTGGCGACTTGTCCAGGGTGTACCCCGCCTTCCGCCCGATTGTAGCTGAGATAGGCGCCAGCGCCCCCCGTGACCCCGAAAGGGAATAAGCGGTAGAAAATGGATGGATATATATATATATATATATGTATATATATATGTATGTATGTATATATAAATATATATATTTATTTATATATACATACATACAGATATATACACATATATAGGTGGCGACTTGTCCAGGGTGTACCCTGCCTTCCGCCCGATTGTAGCTGAGATAGGCGCCAGCGCCCCCCGCGACCCCGAAAGGGAATAAGCGGTAGAAAATGGATGGATGGATAATATATGTGTGTATACTTCTGTATATATACATACATGTATATATATATATATATATATATATATATATATATATATATATATATATATATATATATATATATACACACACACGTGTGTTTATATATGTGTATATACTCGTGTACATATGTTTATATGCTTATGTAAATAAATGGTCCAGAGCTATCGTGGTTTATCCGGTACTCTCTGTTGTGCTTCGGGTCTTTAGTGGAGTTTATATACTTGTTATGGCTACTCTTGCTTTCAAAAAAGTTGGAAAAAATTTATATAAAAAATTAAAATAAATGATTGCAGATTAGTCTTCTGAGGAGGAGGTCTATGACTCACTAAATACCTTAATAATAACTCGCGGATACATTCCTATATTCAAAATTTTCATCATTTTCTTTTCCCACACAAAAATATTATTTGTGGTTGAAATCAGAATAATCAAAATAAGACTTATTTAGCGGGAGATAAACTATCTCACTCCTAACTCTTTCAACATGATAGACAGACAAAAGGAGCACCCAGCTGTCCTCTTTCCTTAATCATCATCACCAAGACTGTTAGTAGCTGAAAACAATCAGAGTCAATCATAATTCACATAAAACTTTCAATAACTAATCAACATCATCGTTGGCATTGTTTGATTTACCATTGTCAAAATGTCTTACAAATAAATAATAAAGACAGGCTCCAAAAACCCTTTTATTGGCACAAACTGAAATTTCCCTGTCCGTAGTATTTAAGTAAATGCAATGAAGTGGTGCCATGTAAAAATGTCACTTCCTGGTGCCTTAAGAGCTGTGCTGCACAATGAGTTTACAGGCTGTACTTTGTTTTTTGCTCATTGGCGAGTACTGCTTGAATAACCCGATCGGAGGGGATGTACACTGCTACACTCATTCACCGCTAAACCACAGGACATCTTATTAGGGACCGAAAGTCCCTCTGGGACAGAGGACACTATTGTATTTCTAAGGTTTTATTATTATTATTATTCTGTCGCCTCTTTGAGCTGTAATTTGACCCCCTTAACATTATTCAAAACTCACCAAATTTTACACACAGATCAGGACTGGCAATAATTGCCATCTGATACAAAAACCAAACCCCAAAACTCTAAATTGCGTTCTAGCGCCCCCTAGGAAAAAACACAGACAAAACTGCTTGTAACTTCAGTTAGGAATGTCATAGAAACATGAAACAAAAATTTCTATGTAAGTCTAACTTAGACCTGGAATTCATACACTAATTTTCTTCAGGAACAAATCAACAGGAAGTTGGCAAAAAAAAACCTTCAAAACAAAAGTTTCCTAAAAAATTTCATTTTTGCCTCTTTGAGCTGTAATTTGACCCCCTTAAAATGCTTAAAAACTCACCAAACTGGACACATACATCAGGACTGGCAAAAATTGCGATGTTATAGAAAAACAAACCCCAAAACTAAAAATTGCGCTCTAGCGCCCCTTAGGAATAAAACACAGACAAAACTACTCCTAGGGAGAAAACAGACAAAACTGCTTGTAACTTCCGGTAGGAAATTCGAAGAGACATGAAACAAAACCCTTTATGTAGGTCTCACTTAGACCTACATTTTAATAATTGACATCCTTCAGCAAAAATTATCAGGAAGTTGGCAATTACCCCTTCAAAACAAAAGTTTTGCAAAAACCCCTCACCTTTTTTCAAACATTATCACCTCTGAGCACATTTGTTGTGTCGGCTTCAAACTCGCACAGAACAGAGAATGAACCCTTCTCATTAAAAGTTGCGAAAATAGTTTTAATAACTGCTCCGGTTTTGATTTTACGAGCCTTCAAAGAACCTCTGCGCCGATGGCCGCTAAAAAGCAGGAAGCACCAGCGTGACCACACAATGCAGAGAAGGTAGGTACTGTGCAGGTAAAGATATGTTGACAGGGTGAAAGAAGGAGGCACCAGTTTGACTCCAGGATACAGAGAAGGTAGGTAATGTGCAGGTAAAGATATGTTGTCTGGGTGATGGCAGGAAGCACCAGCGTGTATGGGTGAAAGAAAGAAGCACCAGTGTAACCTCAGGATGCAGGGAAGGTAGGTAATGTGCAGGTAAAGATATGTTGAATGGTTAAAGGCAGGGAAGCCAAGCTTTAATTCTATTTGTCTTTTTTTTGGTGCCAGGCTTTTCTCGTACGAAGCATCAATGACGGAGATACGTCATGGAACGACATTAAATTGCATTTTCCGTGCTTTTATTAATCCTTACACAAGTCTTGGTAATAAACTAACCTGTTGCACTTTGGCTCGGGTCTAACAAAAAACATAAATACACACGTTATAGCATTCTGTATTGATTGCTTCATTCCCCCGAATCTAATTGAAACATAGAAATATGTGCGCTGTACGCAACGGAAAGTGGTGTAACGCGGTTTTATTGCACAGCTGCATCGATCGCACGGCCGTAGGTCACGGCGAACATTATTAAAAGCGACTGGAGCAGGTTTATCTGTTGGCTCCTCCCACTTAATTTTGAATTCAACATGTTGACATTTGCAATAAAACAGTTATGTCAATTTAAAAAAACATGCACACTTGCATTGGAAAAGAGCGAAGAATATCAAACCGGAAATGAGTGGAAACATGGTAGAAAAGTCTAATTGCTTCGTTGATGGACCAAAACAAAGTTGGCATTCAGTCTGAACCCACTGGAAAAAAAAAAAAAACATTATTATGACTCCGACTGATAATAGTATTTTACTTTGTTGGACGTAAATCAAAGCAATTCTCTTCAACCGCAGCCCGTCTCGTTAAGACAGGATGACGAGGACAAAGTATTTCTTGATTACTTCTACATGGAGTTGTGTTGGCGATGTACTCGGGGTATCCCTCGGGAACACTTTTTTATGATTAAATGTCCGCTTTACAGCCTTGCAATGTCGCTGATCCACTTTAGCTGTAAACTACTTTACACACATGAACCCCAGGGAATCAACCCGCGTGACCTGTGGACTCACCAGCAACATAAGTCAGCCGCCACATGTTCTTTTATGATGTTATGTTCTCCCGCTTATTAAAAAAGTAGTACAGTATTCTTGTTTTTATTTTATTTCTTGCTCCAGGGCCACTTGTACCTTTTAATACAAACCCCGTTTCCAACCAAAAGCGCGCACCAGGCGGATGACAAACTAAGGGAGCTAGAATGGGAGCTAGCATAGGAGCCAGAAAATAAAAAAAAGGAGCTTAGCATGGAAGCTAGCAAAAACAAATAGGGCTTAGCAAGGAGGCAAGCATTAACATAACCAAGATCAGAAGACGTTACGTGTTGTATGAAGACAAATTGGAAGCAGGGAACAAAAAACAGTAAGCTACAAACATGTAACAAAATATATGTTGCAAAGACACGACACGACAGGAGCGAGAATACATGACATGTAGCAAAGACAAGAGCGACATCGACAAGATAATAATCCAGCCCTGACTGGAGGACAAACGCAGGTACAAATAGGAGTGGGCTGATTGACAACAGGTGTGGCCAGGTGCCAGTCAGCCACAGCTGAGGGGAAAAAATGCTCAGGGAGAAACACAGGAAACAGACACAATAAGAACGCTGACAGGAAATACTACACATATAGAGGAAACCAAGACAAATGCAGAGGAAAAAACTAACACAAACAAGTTGTCAGGGGAAAGCCTGAGAAAAACGTGACAAATAAGTTGGGAAAGGTGGCAATGGATACTGATAAAGTTGAAGAACATCCCACAGGTGTGTAGGCTAATTGGGAACAGGTGGGTGCCATTGTTGTGTATGAAAACAGCTTCCCAAAAGTTATTCAGTCTTTCACAAGAAAGGATGGGGCGAGGTACACCCCTTTGTCCACAACTGCGTGACCAAATAGTCAAACAGTTTAAGAACGTTTCTCAAAGTGCAATTGCAAGAAATTTAGGGATTTCAACATCTACTGTCCATAATATCATCAAAAGGTTCAGGGAATCTGGAGAAATCATTCCACGTAAGCGGCATGGCCGGAAACTAACATTGAATGACCGTGACCTTCGATCCCTCAGACAGCACTGTATCAAAAACCGACATCAATCTCTAAAGGATATCACCACATGGGCTCAGGAACACTTCAGAAAACCACTGTCAGTAACTACAGTTGTTCGCTATATCTGTGAGTGCAAGTTAAAACTCTACTATGCAAAGTGATCGTCATGTATCAACAACACCCAGATATGCCACCGGCTTTGCTGGGCCCGAACTCATTTAAGATGGACTGATGCAAAGTGGAAAAGTCGGTGTGGTCTGACGAGTCCACATTTGAAACTGTTTTTGGAAACTGTGGACGTCGTGTCCTCTGGAATAAAGAGGAAAAGAACCATCCGGACTGTTATAGACACAAAGTTGAAAAGTCAGCATCTGAGCCCAAGGCATGGGTAACTTACACATCTGTGAAAGCACCACTAATGTTAAAAGGTACATACAGGTTTTGGATCAACATATGTTGCCATCCAAGGAACGTTCTCATGGACGCCCCTGCTTATTTCAGCAAGACAATACCTAGCCACGCAGCTTCGTAGTAAAAGACATTTCACCCACTTGTAGCTGGTGCCATCCACACTAGTATAAAATGCAACTTAAAAAATGGGTTTTACTATGTAAAGCTGTTTGAGTCACGAGAGAAAAGCGCTATATAAATATAATTCACTTCACTTCGCCTTGATTCCATCGAGGGCATAGCAACAAACGCTACTTCCATCAAGAGCAAAGCACATGTGTTCGCAACCACACTTAGTTAGAGCCTTTTAGCATTATCATGCAGAACTAGTGCTAAACATTTCAAATAAGAACATAAGACAGTGACTTACAATGTCCGCTCTCACTGGGATGCCGACGGATGGGACGGTTGTACGCACTAACTCCTGTTCCACCATGATGTCATTTATCAACAACACCCAGAAACGCCGCCGGTTTCGCTGGGCCCGAAAAAGCAACATCGGTGTGTCAAGGATATCACCACATGGACTCAGTAACACTTCAGAAAACCGCTGTCAGTAACTACAGTTGGTCGCTATATCTGAAAGGTACATACAGGTTTTGGAGCAACATGTGTTGCCATCCAAGCAACGTTCTCATGGACGCACCTGCTTATTTCAGCAAGAGAGCTTCGTAGTAAAAGACACTTCACCCACTTGTAGCCAGTGCCATCCACACTGGTAAAAAAATGTGACTTAGATAATGGGTTTTACTATGTAAAGCCCTTTGAGTCACGGGAGAAAAGCGCTATATAAATATAATTCACTTCACTTCGCCTTGATTTCACCAAGGGATAAGCAACAAACGCTACTCCCACCAAGAACAAAGAACACTTTATGTGTTCGTAACCCCCAATAGCCCACTTAGTGAGAGCTTTTTAGCATTATCATGCAGAACTGTTCCTAAATGTTTCAAATAATAACATAAAACAGTGACTCACAATGTCCGCTCTCACTGGGATGCCGACGGATGGGACGGTTGTATCTTTCAGCACTTGCATAGTTTTTTAGCTGGAAAATACAGAAAAATACTTAACTTTCATATTTTAAAAAAATGCAACCAACATTATTAGCATCAATTAACTGGTAGTCCACTCTCTAGTGGTCAGAGGATCAGTGTGAGCAAGGCAACATGTCAAAAAGAAAATTAGTTCCTGGGTGTAGCTTGGTTAATACGCAGGTCACGTGTTATGGTTAACTAAGGGGAGATGACGGCGGACTGACACCAGGGGGCGTAATGTTCTATAATTTATTGTATAATATGATAATAACAATAATAAAGAATACTAAACTAATAAGATAACCCAAGGAAATGGATTGTGTCAAACCCAAGTGCATATGTGTGTTACTATGTGTGTAAATTAACTGAAGTGTGTGTTACCAAGTGTTGTAGAGAGCGAAAGAACAAGAGAGTCCGAGGGGCAGGCAGATGAACATCCAGGGCAGGAGAGGAGAAGTTAGATCCGTGTTCAGGCAAGGGGTCGGGAATCGAGGAAGGCAGTCCAAAAACACAGGGGGGGAACAAAAGACCATCTCGAAGGGGGAAGACTCTGCGGGAGAGCAACACGGACGTCAGAATCACGGAGCGAAACACAACAACGGTGAGCGAACATCAGGCTTAATTAGTTCCCGCGCTGATCCTTGGGTCCACTGGACCTTTATCCAGCACGCCCTCATCAGTGCCAGGTGAGCAGATTGGTAAATGAATGCAGGCTTGTGGCTGCGTGGGCGTGCTGCGCTCAGCGTGAGCGGGGGCGCTGTCAGAGAGAGACGCAGACTGCGCGTGTGCCGCAACATCACGGCATTTAATGTCGCATTGTTTGCGGGTTTTGGATGTTTTTAGGGCGCTTTATCAGCGGAGTAGGTGATTCTCACTTTTCAATCAATCAATCAATGTTTATTTATACAGCCCCAAATCACAAATGTCTCAAAGGACTGCACAAACCATTACGACTACAACAATCCTCGGAAGAACCCACAAAAGGGCAAGGAAAACTCACACCCAGTGGGCAGGGAGAATTCACATCCAGTGGGACGCCAGTGACAATGCTGACTATGAGAAACCTTGGAGAAGACCTCAGATGTGGGCAACCCCCCCCTCTCTAGGGGACCGAAAGCAATGGATGTCGAGCGGGTCTAACATGATACTGTGAAAGTTCAATCCATAGTGGCTCCAACACAGACGCGAGAGTTCAGTTCAAAGCGGATCCAAGACAGCAGCGAGAGTATCGTCCACAGGAAACCATCCCAAGCGGAGGCGGATCAGCAGCGTAGAGATGTCCCCAACCGATACACAGGCGAGCGGTCCATCCTGGGTCCCGACGAGCGGTCCATCCTGGGTCTCGACTCTGGACAGCCAGTACTTCATCCATGGTCATCGGACCGGACCCCCTCCACAAGGGAGGGGGGGGACATAGGAGAAAACAGAAAAGAAGCGGCAGATCAACTGGTCTATAAAGGGAGGCTATTTAAAGGCTAGAGTATACAGATGAGTCCCACTGGATGTGAATCCTCCCTGCCCACTGGGTGTGAGTTTTCCTTGCCCTTTTGTGGGTTTTTCCGAGGATGTTGTAGTCGTAATGATTTGTGCAGTCCTTTGAGACATTTGTGATTTGGGGCTATATAAATAAACATTGATTGATTGATTGATTGATGTCGAGCGGGTCTAACATGATACTGTGAAAGTTCAATCCATAGTGGCTCCAACACAGACGCGAGAGTTCAGTTCAAAGCGCATCCAAGACAGCAGCGAGAGTCCCGTCCACAGGAAACCATCCCAAGCGGAGGCGGATCAGCAGCGTAGAGATGTCCCCAACCGATACACAGGCGAGCGGTCCATCCTGGGTCTCGACTCTGGACAGCCAGTACTTCATCCATGGTCATCGGACCGGACCCCCTCCACAAGGGAAAAGAAGCGGCAGATCAACTGGTCTAAAAAGGAGGTGTATTTAAAGGCTAGAGTATACAGATGAGTTTTAAGGTGAGACTTAAATGCTTCTACTGAGGTAGCATCTCGAACTGTTACCGGGAGGGCATTCCAGAGTACTGGAGCCCGAACGAAAAACGCTCTATAGCCCGCAGACTTTTTTTGGGCTTTGGGAATCACTAATAAGCCGGAGTCTTTTGAACGCAGATTTCTTGCGATTTTTTTCTGCATTGTTAGCCGCCTCTTGCTTGCAGTTGCTCACTCTTTAGAACACACAGAAATAGGTGTTCTTGTTGCACATAGGGATCGTGGATGGACATAATTCCCCACCAAAAAAGTGAGTACGCTCTCAGACACCCTGGCAGTGAGTCTAGTAGACCATATGGTAATTAACCATGATCAATGTTCCTTAAAAAATTTACAGTCCGTAGCCATCATTTCCACGACGGCCAACATTTGAACCCGCAAAAAGACTCTCCTTAATTACCGGCCTATTTTAACTAACTTATACAGCGGCTCACAGCGTGGACTTTGAAGCCACAAACTCGGGCGCTCATAATCTCCGGACGGATAAAAAGGTGCCTGCAGTGTTTGTTTTGTCCGACTTCCTGTGCACTCGGGGTGGGTTTTAATGAACCCAATATCTCCCTGCATGTTTATTGGCTGATTATAAAAAAAAAATATACAGCGACTGTAATTCTCCTAAAGCCACCTTAACAACGAGACAGTTTGGCCAAAGTCATAAACTTGCATGCAAATCACAAGTCGGACCGCGCTCTACTCTAAAAGTTTAATTCATACGCATACTTTCGGCAAACTATTAAAATTCAATCTTAACACGGGCCCCGACTTACTTTTATTGTGTTTCCTTGCACCTCCTCTCCCCAGTTATTTATTTTTTGGTTTACAGTCGCTGCTGCCTTTCTATATATATTTATATATATTTTTTATTTATTTTTCTAGCTCTTACAATCAGTCAGTTCAATTTACTCTGGGACAGACTGCAGGATGGAAGCAGCTGAGCTGTCACAATGAATTTGTGCGCCCTAAACAAGATTAACTACTAGCTATTTGTACGCCTATATCTCTGAAAGGGTAATCGACGCAGGCGGTTTGGCTAATTCTCACCACTGTAACCACTTTAAATAAATAAACAAATAAATAAAAGCCCATCACAGTTAATAGATTGGCTTCCAGTAGCATTGCTAATATGTGTGTGTTCCACAGAGGTGTTTTTTCCAACAAATTGCAATTACATTACAATTTACTCGTGTTTGATTGTGTTCAATTAATTGGCGAACATGGGCGAACGTTGCGATGATAACTGACTGTGTTAAACATGTGATTAAAGCAGCTTCATAGATTTAGGAAAGTAATATATTGTTATGAAAGATATAGGGCAGGGGTCGGGAATCTTTTTGGCTGAGAGATCCATTAAAGCCAAATATTTTGAAGTGTATTACCGTGAGAGCCATATAATCAATCAATCAATGTTTACTTATATAGCCCTAAATCACTAGTGTCTCAAAGGGCTGCACAAACCAACACGACATCCTCGGTAGGCCCACATAAGGGCAAGGAAAACTCACACCCAGTGGGACATCGGTGACAATGATGACTATGAGAACCTTGGAGAGGAGGAAAGCAATGGATGTCGAGCGGGTCTAACATGATACTGTGAAAGTTCAATCCACAATGGATCCAACACAGCAGCGAGAGTCCAGTCCAAAGCGGATCCAACACAGCAGCGAGAGTCCCGTTCACAGCGAAGCCAGCAGGAAACCATCCCAAGCGGAGGCGCAGAGATGTCCCCAGCCGATACACAGGCAAGCAGTACATGGCCATCGGATCGGACCGGACCCCCTCCACAAGGGAGAGTGGGACATAGAAGAAAAAGAAAAGAAACGGCAGATCAACTGGTCTAAAAAGGGAGTCTATTTAAAGGCTAGAGTATACAAATGAGTTTTAAGGTGAGACTTAAATGCTTCTACTGAGGTAGCATCTCGAACTGTTACCGGGAGGGCATTCCAGAGTACTGGAGCCCGAACGGAAAACGCTCTATAGCCCGCAGACTTTTTTTGGGCTTTGGGAATCACTAATAAGCCGGAGTCCTTTGAACGCAGATTTCTTGCCGGGACATATGGTACAATACAATCGGCAGGATAGGATGGAGCTAGACCGTGTAGTATTTTATACGTAAGTAGTAAAACCTTAAAGTCACATCTTAAGTGCACAGGAAGCCAGTGCAGGTGAGCCAATACAGGCGTAATGTGATCAAACTTTCTTGTTCTTGTCAAAAGTCTAGCAGCCGCATTTTGTACCAACTGTAATCTTTTAATGCTAGACATGGGGAGACCCGAAAATAATACGTTACAGTAGTCGAGGCGAGACGTAACAAACGCATGGATAATGATCTCAGCGTCTTTAGTGGACAGAATGGAGCGAATTTTAGCGATATTACGGAGATGAAAGAAGGCCGTTTTAGTAACGCTTTTAATGTGTGACTCAAAGGAGAGAGTTGGGTCGAAGATAATACCCAGATTCTTTACCGTGTCGCCTTGTTTAATTGTTTGGTTGTCAAATGTTAGAGTTGTATTATTAAATAGAGGTCGGTGTCTAGCAGGACCGATAATCAGCATTTCCGTTTTTTTGGCGTTGAGTTGCAAAAAGTTAGCGGACATCCATTGTTTAATTTCATTAAGACACGCCTCCAGCTGACTACAATCCGGCGTGTTGGTCAGCTGTAGGGGCATGTAGAGTTGGGTGTCATCAGCATAACAGTGAAAGCTAACATCGTATTTGCGTATGATGTCACCTAGCGGCAGCATGTAGATGCTGAAGAGGACCGAACCCTGGGGAACTCCACACGTTACCTTAACGTAGTCCGAGGTCACATTGTTATGGGAGACACACTGCATCCTATCAGTAAGATAAGAGTTAAACCAAGACAGGGCTAAGTCTGACATACCAATTCGTGTTTTGATACGTTCTAATAAAATATTATGATCGACGGTATCGAAAGCAGCGCTAAGATCGAGGAGCAGCAACATATTTTTAACACTGAAAAAAAAAATGTATGCATTTTTAAGTAAGACCAACATTTTCAGAGTATAATAAGTCTTATTTTTGTTTTATAACATTTTCATTCTGAAGCTAACCATCCATCCATCATCTTCCGCTTATCCGAGGTCGGGTCGCGGGGGCAGCAGCCTAAGCAGGGGAAGCCCAGACTTCCCTCTCCCCAGCCACTTCGTCTAGCTCTTCCCGGGGGATCCCGAGGCCTTCCCAGGCCAGCCGGGAGACATAGTCTTCCCAACGTGTCCTGGGTCTTCCCCGTGGCCTCCTACCAGCTGGACGTGCATCTCTATCCTCCTTCAAAACCAGGCAACTTCAACCCTTTACTAATACCCTCCTCCATTCACATCCCATCTCCCCGGATTTTAAACAACTCAAAAGTACTTCTAATGTATATACTTGTTCTTATGCTATGTGAACTCACTATGTTCTCTGCTGGCTGTACATATCCTACTAAATAAGACCTACACTGTTTCAATGTCCACATTTCTCTGTTGATATCAACCAAAGCTCCTCATCCCACCCCCCGGATTGTAAATAATGTAAATAATTCAATGTACATACTATGATGATTAACTTGTGTGATGACTGTATTATGTTGATAGTATATATTTGTAGCATGAATTGATTAATGTGGACCCCGACTTAAACAAGTTGAAAAACGTATTGGGGTGTTACCATTTAGTGGTCAATTGTACGGAATATGTACTGTACTGTGCAATCTACTAATAAAAGTATCAATCAATCAATCAAAAGCTCACTGGTAAGTGCTGCTATTTGAGCTATTTTTAGAACAGTACCAACCTCGTCACGTCCGTTGTGTCCTGAGCAAGACACTTCACCCTTGCTCCTGATGGGTGCTGGTTGGCGCCTTGCATGGCAGCTCCCTCCATCAGTGAGTGAATGTGTGTGTGAATGGGTAAATGTGGAAGTAGTGTCAAAGCGCTTTGAGTACCTTGAAGGTAGAAAAGCGCTATACAAGTACAACCCATTTATCATTTATTTATTTAGTAAAAAAAATATACAATAAGAGAGGGGCCTCAAAAAATCTGCATAAAACTCCTGACTCTTCATTGTCAATCGGGAACAGGCAGGCTTCGACGAGAGGTCAAGACAGGAAGTAGAACAAAGTAAGAGCGCATGACAGGAAGTTAACCCAGAAACAAAGCTGTAAGTCCAAAACGACGACGATCCGTCGTGACTTACTACCTGCTTATCGTATTTTCTACTTCCAAACACACATTTTACCATATTCCCTTTGTGCATGTTTCTGACGTGATAATCACACACATCCGCCGTGAACATGCAACATACACTACACACCGTTATTTATTCCGAACTAAGCACTGGCGCATGTGTAAACACATTTCACATCCCATTACCCTCCTGCAGGTCTTTACAGCAGCAGGTAGAGGCCCATGAACACCTTTTACGTGAATCAAGCTGACATGACGGCTGGTAAATAAGCCCTCAGACACGACCAAAGACGATTACTTCAAGGTGTTTGTCTCCCATCAGCTGTTATTCATGCGTTATCATCATTTGCGTAGCAATGTTTCAAATAGCGGAGACGCTGCATCCTGAATGCGTCCTTTAGATATGTTTTGTTTTGATTTAAGGTGTGTGGGTCGGCTGGTAAAAATACCGAAAAAGTTCTGTATATTGACGACTGACATTTTAATACTATCAACACAACATTTAAACAAGATCCCTATTTTCTTTTACTGCTTACAATTGTTGGAACAAAAACAAAGCCAATAGTACACAAGAACAAAACAAAAAAATACTACGACTACAGAGCGTACCTTTAAATAGAAAGATTAGATAGTACTTTATTTATTCCGTCAGGAGAGTTCCTTCAGGAAAATTACAATTTTCAGCACAATCCCATTCAAGATCAGACAAACATTACAGGGAGACAGAACAGGATCGCTGACGGGTCTGCAGGCTTCCAGCGCCCCTTACAAAAAAGATAAGATACAGGTAAACAAGGGAGGGGGGGAAAAAAAATTGAAGATTAAAATAAAATAAACAAAATCGGTCTCAGCCTGGGGCCAAGGAAAAAAAAAAAAAATACTCATAGCCATAGCACACATCCCTCTTACTTTTGCATTCCGAAGTCTGAATTTGTTGCCTCTTCTCGTGAGAGAGTTAAACATAATATGAGAACATAATTAATTCACTTCAAGTATTATCTTGATATTATTTGTATTTCTTAAGAGTACATTTGTGCTACGAGTGTTCCGTCATGCACCAACTCGGCGAGTCTGAAATAAATCAAATGTGAGCAATACCTAAAAGAGTTTAATTAACCTTTTACCAAATTATTCATTTTTTCTATTACCAAACTAAAAAACATGTATTTCTGGCCTTGTCATCCTCGTCCGGACAGAAGAGTGACACGGCAGTGCAGCTGGTTCAAAAGTTGCTTTATTACAAGCAAGCATCATTATACAGGACTGCAGTACCTGGAGGAGGTCAATTCAAAAAAAATACGCACTCCTAACTTGGAGGAGCTGAACCACAGTCTTATATTCCGTCTTTGGGGCGGTATAGCTCGGTTGGTAGAGTGGCCGTGCCAGCAACTTGAGGGTTGCAGGTTCGATTACCGTTTCCGCCATCCTAGTCACTGCCGTTGTGTCCTTGAGCAAGACACTTTACCCACCTGCACTGGTTTAAATGTAACATAGATATTGGGTTTCACTATGTAAAGCGCTTTGAGTCACTAGAGAAAAGCGCTATATAAATATAATTCACTTCACTTCACTTCACATGTGTGTAAGAGGGAAACATCAAACATCAAAGAACACATAGGACATTAAAGACATAAAAGCAGCAGATACAACCACACACTTCTACATACAGCTATGAATAAAAAGTAAAAGAAACATATCCACTGTTGTTGCCTCTGCGGTGTTCCACGCCATCGTCCGCTGGGGTGGAGGGAGCATGGCCAGAGACAGGAGCAGACCCAGCAAAGCAACCAAGTCAGCCGACTCCATTCTCGGCCAGTGTCCAGTCCGCATGGATGAGCGAGAATACGTCCAAGGTGACTGAGGTGTCCGACACCTGCTCACCCAGCCAAGACACCGCAAAACCTCTCCGTCCCAGCGCTCAGTGCTAGTTCCCCAGCCCTGTCCCCTCATCCGCATCTCCTCCAGTCTCTCCAAACCTACTCCGGTGTGTCAGACACCCAGCAGCTGGTCTCCATGGCCAAAAGGCTCCCGGGAGGCAGATCCAGAAGTCCACAAAAAAAGCACCACAGAGGTCACAAAAGTGCCACCACTTGTCACACAGTCCCAAAGGGTCCCGGACCGAAAGGCAAAAAAATATAATAACACATGAAAACAAGAGGGAAACACAAAAGGATGACACAAGAACACAGAGCTCCTGCCAACATCGGCCACTACAGCAGCGCCATCTTGGCAATAGGCCACACCCACTAAATTTAAAGGAATAGATACAATGAAATCCATATATTAGCCGCACCGGATTATAGGCCGCAGTTATAAACGTTGTGAAATGAGTTATGCACACAGAAATATTTTGTAAATGTTTATTTACATACCTAAATTGTTTCCAAACGGTGTCCGTAACACGGCAGTAAAACGGCTGATTGAACAAAACAGAAGTCATTGGAAGCTAGCTCTCCAAACAGACCCAGTAACTCCACACTGCCGTTTTGGCGAATTTAAAAAACTGAAACAACACAAAAAGAACGTTGTTGCAAGTTAATAAAACTACAAACCCCGTTTCCATGTGAGTTGGGAAATTGTGTTTGATGTAAATATAAACGGAATACAATGATTTGCAAATAATTTTCAACCCATATTCAGTTGAATGCACTACAAAGACAAGATATTTGATGTTCAAACTCATAAACTTTTTTTTTTTTTTGCAAATAATAATAAAGTTAGAATTTGATGGCTGCAACACGTGCCAAAGTAGTTGGGAAAGGGCATGTTCACCATTGTGTTACATCACATTTTCTTTTAACAACACTCAATAAACGTTTGGGAACTTAGGAAACTAATTGTTGAAGCTTTAAAAGTGGAATTATTTCCCATTCTTGTTTTATGTAGAGCTTCAGTTGTTCAACAGTCCGGGGTCTCCGCTGTCGTATTTTACACTTCATAATGCGTCACACATTTTCGATAGGAGACAGGTCTGGACTGCACACGGCCCAGGAAAGTACCCGCACTCTTTTTTTACGAAGCCACGGTGTTGTAACACGTGGTTTGGCATTGTCTTGCTGAAATAAGCAGGGGCGTCCATGATAACGTTGCTTGGATGACAACATATGTTGCTCCAAAACCTGTATGTACCTTTCAGCATTAATGGTGCCTTCACAGATGTGTAAGGTACCCATGCTTTGGGCACTAATACACCCCCATACCATCACAGATGCTGGCTTTTGAACTTTGTGCCTATAACAATCCGGATGATTATTTTCCTCTTTGTTCCGCAGGACACCACGTCCACAGTTTTCAAATATAATTTGAAATGTGGACTCGTCAGACCACAGAACACTTTTCCACTTTGCATCAGTCCATCTTAGATGAGCTCGGGCCCAGCGAAGCCGGCGGCATTCCTGGGTGTTGTTGATAAATGGCTTTCGCTTTGCATAGTAGAGTTTTATTTTGCACTCACAGATGTAGCCACCAACTGTAGTTACTAACAGTGGTTTTCTGAAGTGTTCCCGAGCCCATGTGGTGATATCCTTTACACACTGATGTCGGTTTTTGATGCAGTACCGCCTGAGGGATCAAAGGTCCATATTATCATCGCTTACGTCCAGTGATTTCTCCCGATTCTCTGAAACTTTTGATGATTTTTTGATGGGAAAATTCCTAAATTCCTTGCAATAGCTCTTTGAGAAATGTTGTTCTAAAACTGTCGACAATTTGCTTACAAATTGGCGACCCTCGCCCCATCCTTGTTTGTGAATTACTTAGCATTTCATGGAAGCTGATTTTATACCCAATCATGGCACCCACCTGTTTCTAATTAGCCTGCACACCTGTAGGATGTTCCAAATAAGTGTTTGATGAGCATTCCTCAACTTTATCAGTATTTATTGCCACCTTTCCCAACTTCTTTGTCACGTGTTGCTGGCATCAAATTCTAAAGTTAATGATTATTTGCAAAAAAAAAAAATGTTTTTCAGTTTGAACATCAAATATGTTGTCTTTGTAGCATATTCAACTGAATATGGGTTGAAAATTATTTTCAAATCATTGTATTCCGTTTATATTTACATCTAACAGAATTTTATAACTCATATGGAAACGGGGTTTGTAAAAAAAAAAAAAAAGATTGAAAGGACTTTGTGAGTTAAGTATCACTCATTCCGTTTTTTTTATAAAAGGCTCCTTTTTAAAAGCAGAGTCGACGTGTCTGTCTCGTTGGCTTCAGCTGTGATCTTTTCTTTTTCATTTATTTCTAGCAGGAGGCTGGATCGGTTACTATGGAAACTCAATTAAAGCAAGAAAGAAGGTCCAGCTGAAGTAAAAGACAGATGCAGCGGCAGCCTTTTTTATAATAATGTCTCGCAATTTTGTGATATGCCACACAACTTCCCCGCACATTTTTGTCACTAACCGTCTAATCAACCGTCTAATCAAAACTTAGATTTGTTTTTGTGAAGATGAAGCAAAAACAACAATGTGTAACATTGACATCTTCCCCCACCTTCTTCCTGTTGCTGCCTTACCGCGCTAAGCATTCTGGGTAATGCAGTACAAAAACATTTGATTCCTAGTTTAAAATCATTTGATTTTCCTTCATTTGACTACATCCGGGGTCACCAACCTTTTTAAAACCAAGAGCTACTTCTTGGGTACTGATTAATGCAAAGGGCTACCAGTTTGATACACACTTAAATAAATTGCCAGAAATAGCCAATTTGCTCAATTTACCTTTAATAAATAAATCTATATAAATAAAAAAATTGGTCATTCCGTCATACATTTTTTTACCTTTTACGGAAGGTTTTTTGTAGGGAATAAATGATGAAAAAAACGCTTAATTGAACGGTTTAAAAGAGGAGAAAACATGAAAAAATGAAAACAAAATTTTGAAACATAGTTTATCTTGAATTTTGATTCTTTAAAATTCTAAATTCAACAAAAAAAAATAAAGAGAAAAACTAGCTAATTCGAGTCTTTTTGAAAAAATTTAAAAAATTATTCATGGAACATCATTAGTAATTTTTCCTGATTAAGATTCATTTTAGAATGTTGATGACATGTTTTGAAGAGGTTAAAATCCAATTTGCACTTTGTTAGAATATATAAAATTGGACCAAGCTATATTTCTAACAAAGAAAAATCATTATTTCTTCTAGATTTTCTAGAACAAAAATTTTAAAAGAAATTCAAAAGACTTTGAAATATGATTTAAATTTGATTCTACAGATTTTCTAGATTTGCCAGAATATTTTTATTTTAATCATAAGTTTGAAGAAATATTTCACAAATATTCTTCGTCAAAAAACCAGAAGCTAAAATGAAGAATTAAATTAAAATGTATTCATTATTTTTTACAATAAAAACAATAAATTTACTTGATTATTGATTTAAATTGTCAGGAAAGAAGAGGAACGAATTTAAAAGGTAAAAATGTATGTGTTTAAAAATCCTAAAATCATTTTTAAGGTTGTATTTCTTTCAGAAATTGTCTTTCTGAAAGTTATAAGAAGCAAAGTAAACAAATAAATGAATTTATTTAAACAAGTGAAGACCAAGTCTTTAAAATATTTTCTTGGATTTTCAAATTCTATTTGAGTTTTGTCTGTCTTAGAATTAAAAATGTCGAGCAAAGCAAGACCAGCTTGCTAGTGAATAAATAAAATTTAAAAAATAGAGGCAGCTCACTGGTAAGTGCTGCTATTTCAGCTATTTTTAGAACAGGCCAGTTGGCGACTCATTTGGTCCTTACGGGCTACCTGGTGCCCACGGGCACCAAGTTGGTGACCCCTGCACTTTAGACTACATCGTATAATTACAGTAAGTTCTTTATAACTTGTTCTGATTGATAGTCCGCAATTGCAGAATGTTTAACAATGCGGAATATTGCATTTTAATAATAAGTAGATATATATGGCTAAAACATCATGCATATTTAAGAATGTCATAACTTGAATACTGTGCAGAAGTTTAGGGCGAAGTTTGGGGCAGTATAGCTCGGTTGGTAGAGTGGCCGTGCCAGCAACTTGAGGGTTCCGGGTTCGATTCCCGCTTCCGCCACCCTAGGCTGTGCCGTTGTGTCCTTGGGCAAGACACTTTACCCACCTGCTCCCAGTGCCACCCACGCTGGTTTAAATGTAACTTAGATATTGGGTTTCACTTTGTAAAGCGCTTTGAGTCACTAGAGAAAAGCGCTATATAAATATAATTCACTTCACTTCACTAATACCATAAGCACACTATATCCACTCATCACCCCGCATAAGAAAGCAAAAAGTGTAATTCATAATGTAGGATATAGGGATCACACAAATACATTGTTCCTACATTTAAAAATATTTAAGATTGAAAGATCTTGTGGAACTTGACGGTACAAATTATATATAGAGCAAAAAAAAAGTGTAAAGTGGGTAAAAGATTATTGCTAATGTATTCTACTAAGACCGGTAAAGTTTTTATTGTATATAATAATAATGATTCAAAAGATTCAAAATTGTTTATTGTCATATGCACAGTTAAACAGACAGTTTGCCGTACAATGAAAATCTTACTTTGCTCGTCCACCCTTCAATAAGTCGCACGGTACTTAGCTAAAATGGAATTTAAAAAAAAAATGTTATACACAAAGCACAGTGTGTTAGGTTATGTTCAAGCAGAGATGCATAGAATGAAGGCAAGGTAGTAGCAAAAAATGAAAATATTTAATAAGTCCAAAATAGTAACTAAGGGTGATGGGGCAAAAGTGCACACCATAGGGTAATTAACAAATGTCGTATCTTCAGTGGTCGGCGGAAGAAAAAAGGCCAGGACGCACTGAGCGCAGCAAAAGAGTCCTCTTAAAACATGGAGACTAGGAAATAAAACACAACGAGGTCAAGGTTACAATGAATATGGAAAGGCACATACCAGGGCAGCAGAATCGGAGTATGCACATGTAAACACAGGAAACAAAGACCGGCAGGGGCCAGCTGGCGGTGACGAGCTTAAATCTTACCGGGTAGTGATTAGTAGCAGGTGTGCCTCGTTGGGGACAAAGAGACTGGGGAAAGAAACTGACAAACCAATAGAGAAGGCAGGGAGAAGAAACCAAACACAACACAGTGAGTAACATAAGATTATTGAACATTCTGATTCACAGTCAATATGTATAAATATGGAGGTGACATTGCGTCACAGCAGCAGTTACAAGTGTTTTTAGTGATCGAAGGTGTAAAGTATCCACAGTGATGATTCGCAGTTCGACGGTGGTATATATATATATATATATATATATATATATATGTGTGTGTGTTCGTATGTATATATATGTATATATATGTATATATATATATATATATATATATATATATATATATATATATATATATATATATATATATATATATATGTGTGTGTGTTCGTATGTATATATATGTATATATATGTATATATATATATATATATATACATATATATACATACATACATACATATATATATATATATATATATATATATATACATATATATATATATATATATATATATATATATATATATATATATATATATACATATATATATATATATATATGTATGTATACATATGTATATATATATATATATATATATATATATATATATATATATATGTATATATATATATATATGTGTGTGTATGTATTTATATATATATGTATATATATATTTATATATATATGTATATGTGTGTGTATGTATTTATATATATATGTATATATATATTTATATATATATGTATATGTATATATATATATGTATATATATATATATATATATATATATATATATATATATGTGTGTGTGTATGTATGTATATATATATGTATATATATATTTATATATATATGTAATGTATGTATATATACATATATATATATATATATATATATATATATATATATATATATTTATATAAATATATATATATATATATATATATATATATATATATATATATATATATATATATATATATATATATATATATATATATATTTGTGTGTATATGTCTTGATTGGATTATCCAGAGAATAGTGCCCTGATGATTGAGGGAACTCCTCATGAAAAAGGTCTGTAGAGATGAAGTAGTGTTGTGATTTTTCCCACACCTACATATATGTGTGTATGTGTATATATATATATATAGACATGCACCTGGGGATAGGTTGATTGGCAACATTAAATTGGCCCTAGTGTGTGAATGTGAGTGTGAATGTTGTCTGTCTATCTGTGTTGGCCCTGCGATGAGGTGGCGACTTGTCCAGGGTGTACCCCGCCTTCCGCCCGATTGTAGCTGAGATAAGCGCCAGCGCCCCCCGCGACCCCAAAAGGGAATAAGCGGTAGAAAATGGATGGATGGATGTATATATATATGTGTATATGTGTATATATATATATATATATATTTATAGATATATAATGTGGCATTTGTAATATTAACTATGAGGGATAATACACTGAATATTCAGAACATATGAACGTCTACCCTCTTTTTACTTCCCAGACGACCGTCTCGACATCGATCTTTTACAATGAAGCAAAATGCAACAAATATGCAACAAACACGGCGAAACATGGACGCAAAGTTCAGAAAAAACACCCACACATCCATATTTCAACAATCCAAACAATGTCGCTTTTCTGCAGAACAGAACTTTGTCGTAGAAATGTGCTTCCGTGTCCCAATCTCTGCTTGTTACCGTAAAAAAAAAACCTTAACCACTAGGGCTATCTTTAGTTTAAGACTTCCGGTAATTTGAAAAATGTACTGTACATTGTATTGACGACTCCAGTTTCCTAAAGGTTTAAAAAAAATTATTTGAAAAGCTTGGTCGGATCTAGGGTTTACTTATTTGTGGTATAAAAGGAGTAAAACTGTCATGATCCGTGGCCCGGATCATGTTTCGTTATGTTCTGTTAGTGGGGCGGACCGAGGGCGGGGCTAAGGGGGGAGGAGTATATCTATCGCTAGAATTCACTGAAATTCAAGTATTTCTTATGTCTATATACATATATATATATATATATATATATATATATATATATATATATATATATATATAAATATTTGAATTTCAGTGTTCATTTATTTACACATATACACACACATAACACTCCTCTACTCATTGTTGTTTTTGAAAGTGCAATGCTTTGCAGCCAGTAAAACAGCCTTTGAATGAGCACAAGTATGGGCAGCATCTGTTAAATTTAATTTGCAGGAAAGTAGTGAGTTTAGGGTTGAATAGTCCATCCTCATTCTATTCTCAGTCACTATCTTTCTAACCATGCTGAACACCCTCTCTGATGATGCATTGCTGTGTGGCACGCACAAAAGTGCCTTCATCAAATGCACCAGAGCCTGGAATCTTCCATCTCTCCCTAGCATACCACTTCCCCTTCGAGCTGTCTTGGATTAACTGAAATTCTTGTTTCCAGTCATTTTGGAACTTGCAAGCATACTTCTTCTTCTTACTCGTCGTCGCCATGACTGTCTATTCTGCGTTCTTCTGCTTTTTCTCTGTTATGTTTTTGGACATTACTACTTGCCCTAGTTTTGAAGCAATGCGCAATGGGAATCCCGATGTTGTATGTCAGAGTATTGACGTGCCGGCTGGAATAAACACACAGGGAGAAATAGCTCCGTGCCTGCCTACTTTATGGGTTATAGATAAACGTATGGATAATGGAGACATAGATAATAGTCACCTTCTTGTTGTGTGTGCAGGTTATAAGGAGGAAAAGTGGACGTGACGACAGGGAATAACAACATGGACTACAGGGAGGCGGTGAAACATCTGGTTGACTGGTGCAGAACCAACAACCTGGTCTTGAACGTCGACAAGACCAAGGAGATCATCGTTGACTTCAGGAATAACCAGTCCGGCCACGCTCCACTCTTCATTAACGGCACAGCGGTGGAGATGGTAAGCAGCACCAAGTTCCTGGGGGTGCAGATCACTGACAATATATCCTGGTCTCTACACACTGGAGCTCTTGTAAAAAGAGCTCAGCAGCGCATGCACTTTTTGCATCGGATGAAAAGAGCACAGCTCCCTCCCCCCATTCTCACCACATTCTACAGAGGCACTATAGAGAGCCTGCTGACCAACAGCATCTCTGTCTGGACTAGAACCGGCAATGCCTCAGACTGGAAGTCTCTTCATAGAGTGGTGAGATTATCAGGACTCCTCTTCCTCCTATCCAGGAGATCGCAAAAAGCCGCTGCCTGACCATGGCTCAGAAAATCTGCAAAGACCCCTCGCACCCCCACCAAGGACTGTTTTCACTGCTGGACTCTAGGAAGAGGTTCCGCAGCCTCCGAAGCAGAACCTCCAGGCTCTGTAACAGCTTCTTCCCTCAGGCCGTAAGACTCATAATTAAATTATCCCCTCAACCCCCCCCCAAAATGGATTAACTCGCTGGAATAAAAAAGACAATATAACATACATCCATAAACCTGGATGAATATGTAAAAGTGCAATATATTTATCTGTACAGTAATCTATTTATATCTGCACCTTATTGTTTTTTTTATCCTGCACTAGCAAGAGCTAATGCGACAAAATTTCGTTCTTATTTGTACTGTAAAGTTCAAATTTGAATGACAATAAAAAGAAGTCTAAGTCTGTCCTCACTCAAGTCCGGCTGGAAATCGGGAGAATATTTGTCCCGGGAGATTTTCGGGAGAGGAACTGAAATTCGGGAGTCTACCGGAAAATTCGGGGTGGTTGGCAAGTACGTACCCCCGATGGTGCAGAATTTTCCGAGGCTTGATACAGGAATCCGTCAGTCGACACGCCGCAGATTTTCTCGTTTCTTGATTACCAGTTGGGAGTCGGACAAGAAGGAAAGTGCGATCCAATTAGGCAGAGTGAAAAAGTCAGTCAGTTAGTCCACTGGCAGAAGTGGAGAGACTTTCATGCTGCTTGCTGGGAATGAAAAAGCAGATCTCTCCAGTGGTAAAAATAACCTGAGAAGGTGTGACTTTGAGCTCATTATAAGGGAGCAAAAACACCAACCTGATGCTCGGAAGAAAGCCATGCAGAGTGTTGCTTTGCCGCTAAAATGTCATTTATTACAGCAATTATCTTACTATGAACTGTTATTTAAAATTCTAAAAAGGCACCAGGAGTGCTAGCAGTGATCTGCAAACGGTTAGAAAATGCAGCCGTGGATAGTGGACTGGTTCCCGTGACTAAGACTACGTTCACGCTGCAGGGTGGGATTTTTTTGTAAAATCCGATTATGTTATGTAGTGGTTCACGTCACCAAAAAAGTTGTGATATCTAAGGTAACCGCAGTCTTACCGGGCATGCAGACATGGAAGTAAACAAGACTCCAACTCTAGCCGGTCTCAGTCTTGGTGCATTTTTTTTGGAGTTTTTTAAAGGGGAACATTATCACCAGACCTATGCAAGCGTCAATATATACCTTGATGGTGCAGAAAAAAGACCATGTATTTTTTTAACCGATTTCCGAACTCTAATGGGGTGAATTTTGGCAAATTAAACGCCTTTCTGTTTATCGCTCTTTTAGCGATGACGTCAGAACGTGACGTCACCGAGGTAACACACCCGCCATATTCATTTTCACATTACAAACACGGGGTCTCAGCTCTGTTATTTTCCGTTTTTTCGACAATTTTTCGGAACCTTGGAGACATCATGCCTCGTCGGTGTGTTGTCGGAGGGTGTAACAACACTAACAGGGAGGGATTCAAGTTGCACCACTGGCAAGAAATCTGCTGCCAGACCCCCATTGAATGTACCAAAGTGTCTTCATATTTGACCGGCGATGCTAAGACAGACATGGCACAGAGATGTATGGATAACCTGCAGATGCATTTGCAACGATTAAGTCAACGAAATCAAAAAGGTGAGTTTTGTTGATGTTGTTGACTTATGTGCTAATCAGAAATATTTGGTCACGGCATGACTGCCAGCTAATTGATGCTAACATGCTATGCTAAGCGATGCTAACATGCTATTTACGCTAGCTGTATGTACATTTAAAACTCGATACCCACATTTAATGCGAAACAAACACTTACCAATCGACGGATTTAAGTTGCTCCAGTGTCACAAGATGCGAAAGTCCTGATCGTTTGGTCCGTACATTTTACCGGCGATGCTAATAAGGCAGCCATGCTATGGGCCACTTCATTAGGTACACCCACGCTATGGCCCAATAGCGTCTATAGCTATTCGCTCAATAGCTTCAATTTCTTCTTCGATTTCGTTTTCGCTATCTGCTTCCATACTCCGACCATCTGTTTCAATACATGCGTAATCTGTTGAATCGCTTAAGCCGCTGAAATCCGAGTCTGAATCCGAGCTAATGTCGCTATATCTTGCTGTGGTAACCGCCATGTTGTTTCTTATGGCAGCCCTGTATGACGTCACAGGGAAATGGATAGTGGTTTCGAAGATAGCGAAAATAAGGCACTTTAAAGCTTTATTTAGGGATATTACGGGACCGGTAACATTTTGAAAAATACTTCAAAAAATAAAACAAGCCACTGGAAACTGATTTTTATTGTTTTTAACCCTTTTGAAATTGTGATAATGTTCCCCTTTAAGGATTTGTGCAATGGAAGTCAACATTTTCCAAACCGAATGAGTGCGCGAAGAACAGAGGTCTTGCACTCGTTTTCATATCGCCGTGAGTGCCGCTTGTAACTGTGAATAATATAAATGTGTAGGGCACAGGTCTCCCGTCCAAAGGCAAAACCCAGTAACTCAATTTTGGTCAAAACTGAGCTGATAATAATTTTGGAGTTCCTAGGTTATATGCTTTACGTTAGTGTATGCAATATTGTAATTTGTTCCGTAAGTAAGCTGTTACGCGCATGGCAGGACCTAGCAACTACCACATAACCACGTAGATACAACAGAAAAACCTAGTATCTCAAGGGACTAATCTGAGCTTCTTTGTCAGTCGCCTTATCGTCTTTAATGAGACATTTGCACGAATGGGGGCCAACAGTCAACCTGATTATGTGATATTATGGCACGAGGGGATATTTGGAAGATTGGCCCAGGACGTTGCAAGCACCTTCATTAAATGTATTGTTCTAGATTCTTCCACTTGCATACTCTTTTGGGCAGATAACTGTGGAGGTCAAAATAAAAACTGGACGCTGTACACGGCTCTTGCCCAATGTGCAAATGCAGAATGGGGCCCACCCGAGATTGTGATAAAATATCTGGAGAAAGGGCACACGTTCATGAGAGCAGATTCAATCCGTGGCTCAATCGGCAAGAAAATGAAAGCTCGAGAAAACATCTACACCAGGGGTGCCCACACTTTTTCTGCAGGCGAGCTACTTTTCAATTGACCAACTCGAGGGGATCTACCTCATTTATATATATATCATTTATATTTATTTATTTATGAAAGAGACATTTTTGTAAACAAGTTAAATGTGTTTAATGATAATACAAGCATGTGTAACACATATAGATGTCTTTCTTTCACGAAGACAAGAATATAAGTTGGTGTATTACCTGATTCTGATGACTTGCATTGATTGTAATCAGACAGTAATGATGATAACGCCCACATTTTCAAATGGAGGAGAAAAAAAGTTGTCCTTTCTGTACAATACCACATGAAAGTGGTTGGTTTTTGGCATCTAATTCATCCAGCTTCCATACACTTTACAAGAAAAACATTGGCGGCAAATTCCGTAGCTTGCTTGATTGACATTCACGGCACCCGAGGGTCTTGTGAGATGACGCTGGCTGCTGCCAGTTCATTATTATGAAAAAATAAAAGAGAGGAAGCCGAGAAACACTTTTTATTTCAACAGACTTTCACGCCGTCCCTTCCGTCAAAACTCTAAAGGCCGACTGCACATTTCTTATCTTCACAATAAAAGCCCTGCTTAATGCTGCCTGCGCTAACAACAAAATAAGAGTCTCGGAAAGCTGGCGTGCACAAGTGATGTGCACGCCAGCTTTCTGAGGGATCGCTTGTGCACGCCAGTTTTCCGAGACTCTGTATTTAGTTAGCGCAGGCAGCATGAAGCAGGGCTTTTATTGTGAAGATAGGACATGTGCAGTCGGCCTTTAGAGTTTTGACGGAAGGTACGGCGCGAGAGTCTGTTGAAATAAAAAGTGTTTTTCGCCTTCCTCTCGGTCATATTTTGATAATAATGATCTTGCAGCAGCCAGCGTCATCTCACAAGACCCTCCGGTACCGTGAATGTCATTTAAGTGACGTCTTGGTGAAGATTGATGATCACTAATTTTTAGGTCTATTTTTTTTAAAAACCTGGCTTGAGATCGACTGACACACCCCCCGCGGTCGACTGGTAGCTCGCGATCGACGTGTTTGGCACCGCTGATCTATACGTTTGATGACTTTGTAGATCTTTGCAAGACAGCATCGAGATGGATTGGTTTTCCTTTGTTTTCTCAAAATCAGCCAGAAGTGAGTTACCAGGTTTTGCCTTTGGACGGGAGGGGTGTCGAACTCAAGGCCCGGGGGGGTCAGATCTGGCCCGCCACATCATTGCATGTGGACCGTGAAAGCCTTGGAAAAATGTAAGTTAATAAAATACTTCATATTTCTTACTAAATGGAAATAAATATTTCGATTTTGACAGGAAAAAATGCGTACCTTCTAAACATTATTAGCTAATCATGCCAAATATCACATCATCCATCCATCCATCCATTTTCTACCACTTATTCCTTTTTGGGTCGCGGGGGGCGCCGGTGCCTATCTCAGCTACAATCGGGCGGATTGAGGTGTTGAGGTGCAGGGGACGGTTAGCGGGGGTTTATTTTGCAGCGTCCCAGAACAGTAAGTGCTGCAAGGGATTCTGGGTATTTGTTCTGTTGTGTTATGTTGGGCCACAGTGCGGATGTTCTCCCGAAATGTGTTTGTCATTCTTGTTTGGTGTGGGTTCACAGTGTGGGGCATGTTTGTAACAGCGTTAAAGTTGTTTATATGGCCATCCTCAATGTGACCTGTATAGCTGTTGCCCAAGTATGCCTCCCGTTCACTTGTGTGTGTGAAAAGCCGTAGATATCATGTGATTGGGCCGACTCGCAAAGTTATTGGCGCTCTGTACTTCTCCCTGCGTCCGTGTACCACTCCGTAGGCGTTATAAAAAGTCATACAGTTTCCTTTTTGAAACCGATACCGATAATTTCCGATTTTACAATTTAAAGCATTTATCGGCCGATATTATCGGACATCTCTACTATCAATGCTGTCAATTGATATACACTTGTAAAGAACATAATGTCATGGCTGTCTTGAGTTTCCAATCATTTCTACAACTCTTATTTGTTTGTTTTAGAGTGCTTGGAGCACATACTTGTTGGTCACGAAAAAACATTCATGAAGTTTGGTTCTTTTATGAATTTATTATGGGTCCACTGAAAATGTGACAAAATCTCCTAGGTCAAAAGTGTGACAAGTTGGTCGGTCGCATGATGATGCGGGTTTCCTTCTCCCAAGGATGCAGATGGGCTTTGGACACAGCGTGCAGGTAGGAAATGATTTATTTAAAATATAAATCAGACTTCGACAAAACTAAAAGAGCTAGCATGAGAGCTAGAAAAACAAAATGGGCTTAGCATGGAAGCAGAACCGGGAATCAAAGTCGTCACTTGTTGTGCAAAGACAAATTAGGAAGCAAGACAGACTGACGGGAGAAGGCAGGCTAAATAATGACTGTAATCACAAAAACAGGTGTGCGTCCAGAAACAAGCGGCAGGTGAAAATAATATCTAGCTATGGAAACCAACTGAGAAGTGCACAAACAAACTCAAAAATCGAAACATAATATGAACCAGGCAGCGGATCATAACACAAAAGTATAAATGCAGCAATGTTAATATTTGGTTACATCAATCAATGTTTACTTATATGGCCCTAAATCACTAGTGTCTCAAAGGGCTGCACAAACCACAACACAAACCACTACCACATCCTCGGTAGGACCACATAAGGGCAAGGAAACGTCGGTGACAATGATGACTATGAGAACCTTGGAGAGGACGAAAGCAATGGATGTCGAGCGGGTCTAACACGATACTGTGAAAGTTCAATCCACAATGGATCCAACACAGTCGCGAGAGTCCAGTCCAAAGCGGATCCAACACAGCAGCGAGAGTCCCGTTCACAGCGGAGCCAGCAGGAAACCATCCCAAGCGGAGGCGGATCAGCAACGCAGAGATGTCCCCAGCCGATACACAGGCAAGCAGTACATGGCCACCGGATCGGACCGGACCCCCTCCACAAGGGAGAGTGGGACATAGGAGAAAAAGAAAAGAAACGGCAGATCAACTGGTCTAAAAAGGGAGTCTATTTAAAGGCTAGAGTATACAAATGAGTTTTAAGGTGAGACTTAAATGCTTCTACTTGGCAAGTTTCACTGCATTAAGGCGCTTTTGGTAGCCATCCACAAGCTTGTGGTTGCATTTTGACCACTCCTCTTGATGCAGTTCAGCTAAATGTGTTGGTTTTCTGACATGGACTTGTTTCTTCAGCATTGTCCTCAAGTTAAAGTCAGGAATTAAGGAAGGTATTTCTAAAACCTTAATTCTAGTTATCCCTTTACCACTTTGGACGTGTGTTTGGGGTCATTGTCCTGTTGGAACACCCAACATCGCCCGGGCTGGTGATTTTAGGTTGTCTAGAAGAATTTGGAGGTTTTCATTGTGCCATTTACTCTCTGTAAAGCACCAGTTCCATTGGCAGCAAAACAGGCCCAGAGCATAATACTACCACCACCATGCTTGACGGTAGGGATGGTGTTCCTTGGATTAAAGGCCACACCTTTTCTCCTCCAAACATATTGCTGGGTATTGTGGCCAAACAGCTTAATGTTTGTTTCTTCTTACCTCCAGAAGGTTCTTACAGTATATTTGTCCATGTGATGTCAGATGAAACAAAAAGCCCAGATTTCCCAGTCTTCCTAGCCAGCTCTTCCAGTGCCACTGGAGGGAAACTGAGGTGTTTCCAGGCAAGCTGCAATCAATAATCCCCCGACCGTGTCCTTGGTAACACCTCACCAGGGAGGGCATCCAAACTAGATGCCCGAGCCATCTCGACTGGCGCCTCTCGATGTGGAGGAGCAGAGTCTCTACTGCGAGTTTCTCCCGGATGACCGAGCTTCTCGCCCTGTCTTTCACACCATGTGTTGAACACCTGGAAGGGGAACTGCTCTGTTTTGGGAATTGTGCCTATCGTTTACTATCATTATTAAAGACATGAGGACAGGTGGATTTTTTTAATGCACTCTAAATATTAAATACAGTCAATCAAAAGTCTGCAATGGAGCCAAAAAAACACCCAAACACCTCCATTAGGGTTTTATAAACACCATTTAAGAATATATGTTATGTAGTAATTTACAATAATATTTAATATTCACGTATTTTGATAATTTTAAGAATATGCGGCGCATTAATTTAAAGGGCCTACTGAAACCCACTACTACCGACCACGCAGTCTGATAGTTTATATATCAATGATGAAATAATAACATTGCAACACATGCCAATACGGCCTTTTTAGTTTACTAAATTACAATTTTAAATTTCGTGCGAATTAACCTGGTGAAAACGTCGCGGATAGTAGCGGAAATTTTGTTCCAGCACCGATCCCAGCTATAAGTCGTCTGCTTTAATCGCATAATTACACAGTATTATGGACGTCTGTGTTGCTGAATCTTTTGCAATTTGTTCAATGAATAATGGAGACGTCAAAGAAGAAAGACGTAGGTGGGAAGCGGCTGCCTTTAGCAACACAAACACAGCCGGTGTTTCCTTGTTTCCATTCCCGAAAGATGACGGTGAAGCTTTACTATGGAACAGAGCTGTCAAGCGAACATGGTTCCCTACCACATGTCGAAATTGCAATTTTAAATTGCGCGCGATTATCCTGCTGAAAACGTCGCGGTATGATGATGCGTGTGACATTTTGTTTCAGCACCGATCCCAGCTATAAGTCATCTGCTTTAGTCGCATAATTACACAGTATTATGGACATCTGTGTTGCTGAATATTTTGCAATTTGTTCAATTAATAATGGAGACGTCAAAGAAGAAAGACGTAGGTTGGAAGCGGCTGCCTTTAGCAACACAAACACAGCCGGTGTTTCCTTGTTTCCATCCCAGAAAGATGACGGTGAAGCTTTACTATGGAACAGAGCTGTCAAGCAAACATGGTTCCCTACCACATGTCAAAATTGCAATTTTAAATTGCGCGCGATTATCCTGCTGAAAACGTCGCGGTATATGACGCGTGCGACATTTTGTTTCAGCACCGATCCCAGCTATAAGTCGTCTGCTTTAATCGCTCAATTACACAGTATTCTGGACATCTGTGTTGCTGAATCTTTTACAATTTGTTCAATGAATAATGGAGACGTCAAAAAAGAAAGCTGTAGGTGGGAAGCGGCTGCCTTTAGCAACACAAACACAGCCGGTGTTTCCTTGTTTCCATTCCCGAAAGATGACGGTGAAGCTTTACTATGGAACAGAGCTGTCAAGCGAACATGGTTCCCTACCACATATCAAAATTGCAATTTTAAATTGCGCGCGATTATCCTGCTGAAAACGTCGCGGTCTGATGACGTGTGCGTGAAGTCACGGATTGTAGAGGACATTTTGTTCCAGCACCGATCCCAGCTATAAGTCATCTGCTTTAATCGCATAATTACACAGTATTATGGACATCTGTGTTGCTGAATTTTTTGCAATTTGTTCATTTAATAATGGAGACGTCAAAGAAGAAAGATGTAGATGGGAAGCGGCTGCCTTCAGCAACACAAACACAGCCGGTGTTTCCTTGTTTACATTCCCGAAAGATGACGGTGAAGCTTTACTATGGAACAGAGCGGTCAAGTGAACATGGTTCCCTACCACATGTCAAAATTGCAATTTTAAATTGCGCGCGATTATCCTGCTGAAAATGTCGCGGTATGATGACGCGTGCGTGACGTTATGGATTGTAGCGGACATTTTGTTCCAGCACCGATCCCAGCTATAAGTCATCTGCTTTAATCGCATAATTACACAGTATTCTGGACATCTGTGTTGCTGAATCTTTTGCAATTTGTTCAATGAATAATGGAGACGTCAAAGAAGAAAGATGTAGGTGGGAAGCGTCTGACTTTAGCAACACAAACACAGCCGGTGTTTCCTTGTTTACATTCCCGAAAGATGACGGTGAAGCTTTACTATGTACCAGAACTGTCAAGCGAACATGGTTCCCTACCACATGTCAACCGACAGGTTTCAGTGAGAAAATGGTGGTTAATAAGTCGGCTCTTACCGTAGAAATGAGCGGATAACTTGCGTCGTTCCTCCTGCAGGTGCGGACTCTCTCCTCCTCCCACCGGCCGCCCCCAATCGTCGGATGCTTACACCGTGGAGGAGGGGAAAAAAATAAAAAATATCAGCCCGGCTGCCTGCGCCTCGTCGAAGAAATGTGGCTTCCTTCAGAGACACTGGCGGTCATCACACCCGTGGCCACACCCCTCCGACTCTCAGGTTGTACAGGTACGACCAAATAATCTCACTAAAACACTAGTAACACAATAAGCAGATAAGGGATTTTCCAGAAGTATCCTTTTTATTATTATTATTACTATTATTATTATTGGGGCGGTTTAGCTCGGTTGGTAGAGTGGCCGTGCCAGCAACTTGAGGGTTGCAGGTTCGATTCCCGCTTCCGCCATCCTAGTCACTGCCGTTGTGTCCTTGGGCAAGACACTTTACCCACCTGCTCCCAGTGCCACCCACACTGGTTTGAATGTAACTTAGATATTGGCTTTCACTATGTAAAGCGCTTTGAGTCACGAGAGAAAAAGCGCTCTATAAATGTAATTCACTTCACTTCACATCCTACTAAATGTGTCTAATAACATCTGAATCGCTCCCACAGCCCTCGTTTTTTTTTTTCCTCCTAGTCCTTCACTCTCACTTTCCTCATCCAGAAATATTTCATCCTCGCTCATATTAATGGGGAAATTGTCGCTTTCTCAGTCCGAATCGCTCCCGCTGCTGGTGGCCATGATTATAAACAATGTTCAGATGTGAGGAGCTCCACAACATCGTCTGCTACTTCCGTTACAGGCAAGGCTTTTTTATTAGCGACTTAAAGTTGCGAACTTTATCGTCGATGTTCTCTACTAAATCCTTTAAGCAAAAACATGGCATTATCGCGAAATGATCAAGTATGCTATCCCCGTTTAAATAAGAAAATCTCATTTCAGTAGGCCTTTAAATTATTTCATGTATTTTTTTTTTAGATATTTTTGCATATAAATTAATGTGTTTTTTTTAACTACCTTTTATATTTTCCCTTCATCTTTATTTAATTGTGATGTGCCTAAAAAATAGCCATGTCTGCTGCATTTAATTGGAAGTGCTTCAAAAAAATCCTGCTTCCAAAAGCATAATCCGACCTCTTCATTCCGAATGGAAGAAGTGAATAAAAAAAACGTAATGGGGAACGTTAAATGAAAAAAGGCTCGGTTCATTATGAGTCTTATCGACAGAATGTTTCAACACGTTAACAGTTAGAGTATAATAAAAGATTATGTTGTGGAATTATTCCCTTTTCCACGAGCAGTGAGGACGGAGGGGGGAAAAAAGTGGCTTAGGGATGTTTGAGAGGCAGCGAGTGAGAGACACAAGAGCAGAGGGGATGTAAAACGCAAACAGACTAAGCCAATCTTGGCCTAAAGGGAAAAAAGAAAAGATGCAGCCTGACAAAGAAGAGGTGAGAAAAGAAAAAAAAATATTTCTGGTAGGAGGCTGGAAAATGAAAGCTTTCAAGGGATTATGGGGTTTGATCAATTGCATTTTGGAACCTAAAATTCTGGCTTTTACCCTCATTTTCTCCTCGTCTCGCCGCTAATTGAAAACGAGCCTCCTCGCCACAAGTTGGCGTAGTGAACGATACTAACCAAAAAAAACATCATGTCGCGCTCACTCACATTAGCTCATAGCTCGTGAGGGTCATAACTTTGTCTTTCCACACTGGGAAGGAAGAAAGTGAGTGTGAATGACAGTGCTGAGCGGCAGAAGTGGACGATCTTCATTGAATTAAAGAAAGAAATCGCCGGAAACACGGCGGACTTGGTGAAGCAGCTGTCAGGCTTGCCACTGACAGTTTGTTTGTGTTTTAGTTTTTCCTCTGTGTGTTTAGTATTTCCCGTCCTTAGTTCCTGTCAGCACTCTTATTTTGGTTCAGCTTCCTGTTTGCATCCCTGTGTGCTGTTTTCCCTCAGCTGCCGCTGATTGGCACCTGGCCACACCTGGTGTCAATCAGCCCGCTCCTATTTTACCTGCTTTGTTCCTCCAGTCAGTGCTGGATTATTGTATTTCCCGTCCTTAGTTCCTGTCAGCACTCTTATTTTAGTTCAGCTTCCAGTTTGCATCCCTGTATGCTGTTTTCCCTCAGCTGCCGCTGATTGGCACCTGGCCACACCTGGTGTCAATCAGCCCGCTCCTATTTTACCTGCTTTGTTCCTCCAGTCAGTGCTGGATTATTGTATTTCCCGTCCTTAGTTCTTGTCAGCACTCTTATTTTGGTTCAGCTTCCTGTTTGCATCCCTCTGTGCTGTTTTCCCTCAGATGCGCCTGATTGGTACCTGGCCACACCTGGTGTCAATCAGCCCGCTCCTATTTTACCTGCTTTTTTCCTCCAGTCAGTGCTGGATTATTGTATTTCCCGTCCTTAGTTCCTGTCAGCACTCTTATTTTGGTTCAGCTTCCTGTTTGCATCCCTGTGTGCTGTTTTCCCTCAGCTGCCGCTGATTGGCACCTGGGCACACCTGGTGTCAATCAGCCCGCTCCTATTTTACCTGCTTTGTTCCTCCAGTCAGTGCTGGATTATTGTATTTCCCGTCCTTAGTTCCTGTCAGCACTCTTATTTTAGTTCAGCTTCCAGTTTGCATCCCTGTATGCTGTTTTCCCTCAGCTGCCGCTGATTGGCACCTGGCCACACCTGGTGTCAATCAGCCCGCTCCTATTTTACCTGCTTTGTTCCTCCAGTCAGTGCTGGATTATTGTATTTCCCGTCCTTAGTTCTTGTCAGCACTCTTATTTTGGTTCAGCTTCCTGTTTGCATCCCTCTGTACTGTTTTCCCTCAGATGCGCCTGATTGGTACCTGGCCACACCTGGTGTCAATCAGCCCGCTCCTATTTTACCTGCTTTGTTCCTCCAGTCAGTGCTGGATTATTGTATTTCCCGTCCTTAGTTCCTGTCAGCACTCTTATTTTAGTTCAGCGTCCAGTTTGCATCCCTGTATGCTGTTTTCCCTCAGCTGCCGCTGATTGGTACCTGGCCACACCTGGTGTCAATCAGCCCGCTCCTATCTTACCTGCTTTTTTTCCTCCAGTCAGTGCTGGATTATTGATTTGTCGATGTCACTTCTTGTCGCTCTTGTCATGTATCATCGCTCCTGTCATGTATTACCTTGTCGTGTCTTCGGCAAGCTATATTCGTTTGATGTTTGTAGCTTACTGTTTTTTTAGTCCCTGCTTCCAGTTTGTTATTTCATTTTACAAGTACGACTTCACACACTAGGGCCAAAAATGTTGTCTGTCTATCTGTGTTGGCCCTGCGATGAGGCGGCGACTTGTCCAGGGTGTACCCCGCCTTCCGCCCGATTGTAGCTGAGATAGGCACCAGCGCCCCCCGCGACCCCGAAAGAGGAATAAGCGGTAGTAAATGGATGGATGGATGGATGGAAGTACGACTTCTGTTTCCTGCTAGATACCTGTTAACTTCCACGCTAGGCCTTTTGTTTGTTATCCGCCCACGTGCGCGCTTTTTGTTTCAACCCTTTGTTTGTTGTTGTCTTAGTATTTAAATAAATCATGTTTTCCTGCAAAATGCCTCCCTCCTTCTCTGCATCTTGGGGTTCGACACAAACTAACTCTGACAGCAGCTGGTGCGTAGCGCTGCTAGTCTGCAGCATTCTCAAGCAGAATGGGTTGATAGCGCCAGCCAAGGATGTTAAAATGATAAATAATCTAAATGGTGTGCATTTATCCATGAAAATATTGAGAAGCTGCTGGAAGGAGACACTGTAGACACTGTTTTTATACCCAATCATGGCACCCACCTGTTCCCAATTACCCTGCACACCTGTGGGATGTTCCAAATAAATGTTTGATGAGCATTCCTCAACTTTATCAATTAGTTTGAACATCAAATATGTTGTCTTTGTAGCATATTCAACTGAATATGGGTTGAAAATGATTTGCAAATTCCGTTTATATTTACATCTAACACAATTTCCCAACTCATGTGGAAACTGGGTTTGTTTATGTATATGTTAATGCCAGGTTGTGACACTCATTTGACTATTGAAATTTGGTCTTTTTCTCAACCAACAACGTGGGTCTTGCTTTTAACTCTTATCTTACTGATAGGATGCAGTGCGTCTCCCATAACAATGTGACCTCGGACTATGTTAAGGTAACATGTGGAGTTCCCCAGGGTTCGGTCCTTGGCCTTGCACTCTTCAGCATCTACATGCTGCCGCTGGGTGACATCATACGCAAATACGGTGTTAGCTTTCACTGTTATGCTGATGACACCCAACTCTACATGCCCCTAAAGCTGACCAACACGCCGGACTGTAGTCAGCTGGAGGCGTGTCTTAATGAAATTAAACAATGGATGTCCGCTAACTTTTTGCAACTCAACGCCAAAAAAACGGAAATGCTGATTATCGGTCCTGCTAGACACCGACCTCTATTTAATAATACAACTCTAACATTTGACAACCAAACAATTAAACAAGGCGACACGGTAAAAAATATGGGTGTTATCTTCGACCCAACTCTCTCCTTTGAGTCACACATTAAAAGCGTTACTAAAACGGCATTCTTTCATCTCCGTAATATCGCTAAAATTCGCTCCATTCTGTCCACTAAAGACGCTGAGATCATTATCCATGCGTTTGTTACGTCTCGCCTCGACTACTGTAACGTATTATTTTCGGGTCTCCCCATGTCTAGCATTAAAAGATTACAGTTGGTACAAAATGCGGCTGCTAGACTTTTGACAAGAACAAGAAAGTTTGATCACATTACGCCTGTACTGGCTTCCTGTGCACTTAAGATGTGACTTTAAGGTTTTACAACTTACGTATAAAATACTACACGGTCTAGCTCCATCCTATCTTGCCGATTGTATTGTACCATATGTCCCGGCAAGAAATCTGCATTCAAAAGACTCCGGCTCATTAGTGATTCCCAAAGCCCAAAAAAAGTCTGCGGGCTATAGAGCGTTTTCATTTCGGGCTCCAGTACTCTGGAATGCCCTCCCGGTAACAGTTCGAGATGCCACCTCAGTAGAAGCATTTAAGTCTCACCTTAAAACTCATTTGTATACTCTAGCCTTTAAATAGACTCCCTTTTTAGACCAGTTGATCTGCCGTTTCTTTTCTTTTTTCTCCTATGTCCCACTCTCCCTTGTGGAGGGGGTCCGGTCCGATCCGGTGGCCATGTACTGCTTGCCTGTGTATCGGCTGGGGATATCTCTGCGCTGCTGATCCGCCTCTGCTTGGGATGGTTTCCTGCTGGCTCCGCTGTGAACGGGACTCTCGCTGCTGTGTTGGATCCGCTTTGGACTGGACTCTGGCGACTGTGTTGGATCCATTATGTATTGAACTCTCACAGTATCATGTTAGACCCGCTCGACATCCATTGCTTTTCTCCTCTCCAAAGTTCTCATAGTCATCATTTTCACCGACGTCCCACTGGGGTGAGTTTTTCCTTGCCCTTATGTGGGCCTACCGAGGATGTCGTAGTGGTTTGTGTTGTGGTTTGTGCAGCCCTTTGAGACACTAGTGATTTAGGGCTATATAAGTAAACATTGATTGATTGATTGATTGATTCAACGTTAGACATCAACGTTGTCTCAATTTACAAATACAACTATTTTGCAACTTTGTTTCAAAGTCAGTTTTAAAGGGCACGTGTGTATAATCGACGTTGTATCGATGTTTTGTGCAGTTGTACACCACTTCAAACCACAATCATTAATATTAATTAAAAAAAAAACATTGCAGCTTCATTTGGGCTTTTGCAGTGCTTTCCTCGCATTGCTGCTCAGTCCCTAATAATGAGATTGTTCATACAAAGCTTTCATGTTCTCTAATGCATGCATACCATGGTCGGCTCTACGCAGGGGCAAGAGGGGGCAAAGCCCCCTTAAATAAATGTCTTGCCCTCTCAAATCAAAATTTGAGAAAGCAAATTTGAATAAACTCACAAAATGACTACATTACAAGTTGACAAAATGATCTGCACTAGCGGAAAAATCCGCCAAAAAAGGGACACACATGATATAGTAGTGTCGGCTTCTCCCTCATCCCTCCCTCCGCTGTGCATGTATTCAACATTCTTTTTTTTACAACTTGACGAGAGCAGTGACAGCGGAGGCTCTGAGCAGCAGTGGTTTGGAAGGCAGAGAGCCTCCACTGTCCCTGTAACAAGCTACAAGTCATTTATGATGCTGTTAATGAGGGTAAAAATGAAACATAAGGTATATATCCCGCTTAGCAGTCTTCCTCTGCTGTCCTCTGTTCAGAGCGGAGTCCCTGGCAACGGCCCGTTTTACTTAGCAACGGTCTGGCAATCGACTGCTGGAATTCGTTTTCTGTTGTTTTTCTTGTAAGTCTACATAGTCAACCTTTAATGTTTCAATCTACATTTTGCAATAAACAAATTATAAGTTTCATTTGATATGACCAAGACACCTAAAAACAAAAACACTGCCGTTTTCATCAATTTACAAGCAAGTGGGCAACACACATACATTGGAGTGAATGAATTTTGTGCCCGGATGAGTGCCCACGTTCTGTTTTATAAATTAGTTTGAGAGTCTTTTTTATCATTATTCATCAGACTACCTTTCAGTTTTGTAAATATTGACTGTAGTGTGTGAAGTCCTACTTTGGGTCAAAATTTATTTGAGAGTTAGGCCATCCAGTTAGGATAAATGTTATGTTGTTGGTTGATAAAATCTGCATGAAGGATGTTTTATTTTATTTTATTCATTTATTTTTATTTTTATTTTTCAGTTTCCCCCCCTGAGGGATTGCCACCTTATTGTGGTCAGGGGGTTTGCGTGCCTCAGTGACCGTAGGAGCTATTCCAGCAGGAGCTTAGTCTTCAGGTGGCACACCCAAGTTGGACAGGTCTGAAGGTAGAGGCCTGACAAAGTGCAATCCACTACTCCAGGTTGGGGTTGGACACATAGCTAAAGACCCATTTCAATGAAGAAAGCATTGTTACTATAAGCACAAAAAAAAAAGTGCTGGAGCATGATGTGTACACATGATGCCCCCTTCACATTTCTGACTGCCCCCTCATAAAAGCATGCCTAGAACCGCCCCTGCTTGCATACATGAAGTCATGGAAACTAATGTCTTTTAAATTGAGCGCCCTAACATCTTCCAGATACATGGATCGCCGTTTGATATCACTCACGTTACCGTGGCAAAGCAATGGAGGAATGAGTTGGAGACTTTGAGGCATCACTTAAAAGGCTTTACTGCAATGCTGATCACCGAAACTTGTTTACTTCACTCATCAAAGTCGATCAATAAACATTATCTGATGAACTGCTCTCACTCTCTTCAGGTCCCTCTGCTTTGTGCATGAATGTCTGCCGCCAAGCAGCTCATTTAATAAATAAGTGGTATCGGTGCCCATGTTCAGATGTTATCGCCCTCAGTAGACCATGGTCCCCTAGGGCAGTGGTTCGCAACCTTTTTTCAGTGTGAACATTTTTTTAATTCAAGTACCCCCTAATCAGAGCAAAGCATTTTTGGTTGAAAAAAAGAGATAAAGAAGTAAAATACAGCACTATGTCATCAGTTTCTGATTTATCAAATTGTGTAACAGTGCAAAATATTGCTCATTTGTTGTGGCCATTCTTGAACTATTTGGGAAAAAAAGATATAAAAATAACTAAAAACTTGTTGAAAAATAAACAAGTGATTCAATTTTAAATAAAGATGTCTACACGTAGAAGTAATCATCAACTTAAAGTATCGTCTTTGGGGATTGTAATAGAGATCCATCTGGATTTATCAACTTCATTCTAAACATTTCTCCACAAAAAATAATATTTCAAACATAAACAATATTTATTGAACAAAAAATCTAGCTGTCAACACTGAATATTGCATTGTTGCATTACTTTTCACAGTTTATGACCTTACAATCATATTTTGTTGAAGTATTATTCAATAAACATATTTAAAAAGGATTTTTTGAATTGTTGCTATTTTTAGAATATTTTTCAAACGCGTACCCCCATTTGAGAACCACTGCCCTAGGGCCGCAGAAGAATTTTGTACTCATTTTTATTAAAAAAAAAAAAATATATATATATATATATATATATATATATTTTTTTTTTTTATTAAATCAACATAAAAAACACAATATACACTTACAACTTGTGCACCAACCACAAAAACCTCCCTTTTTCATGACAAAGAAAAAAAAAAAAAAAGGATGCCACGTGTTACAACAGCGTGGCTTCGTAGTAAAAGAGTGTGGGTACTTTCCTGGCCCGCCTGCAGTCCAGACATGTCTCCCATCAAAAATGTGTGACGCATTATGAAGCGTAAAATACGACAGCGGAGACCCTAGAGTGTTGAACAACTAAAGCTCTACATAAAAAAAGAATGGGAAATAATTCCACTTTCAAAGCTTAAACAATTAGTTTCTTCAGTTCCCAAACGTTTATTAGATTAGATTAGATTAGATAGTACTTTATTTATTCCGTCAGGAGAGTTCCTTCAGGAAAATTACAATTTTCAGCACAATCCCATTCAAGATCAGACAAACATTACAGGGAGACAGAACAGGATCGCTGACGGGTCTGCAGGCTTCCAGCGCCCCTTACAAAAAAGATGACATACAGGTAAACGGGGGGGGGGGGGAATGGGGGAAAAGAATAGAAGACTAAAATTAAATAAAATAAAAATCGGTCTTAGCCTGGGCCCTGGAGTGGGGGTGCAGACTGAGGCCAAGGGGAAAATAAAAAATATATAATAAATAAATAAATAAATAAATAAAAAATTAAAAAAAACACAACTCATAGCCATAGTACACATCCCTCTTACATGTGTGTAAGAGGGAAACATCAAACATCAAAGAACACAGAGGACATTAAAGACATTAAAGCAGCAGATACAACCAGACACTTCTACACTTCTATTGAGTGTTGTTAAAGAAAATGTGATGTAACACAGTGGTGAACATGCCCTTTCCCAACTACTTCGGTATTGGTTTCAGCCTTGAAATTTTAAGTTATTTATTATTTGCAAAAAAATATATAGTTTATGAGTTTGAACATCAAATAAATAATATAGTGCATTCAACTGAATATGGGTTGAAAATGATTTGCAAATCATTGTATTCCGTTTATATTTACATTTAACACAATTTCCCAACTCATATGGAAAAGGGGTTTGTAAAAAGAGCAGATAAAAATTTTCTTTAGAGCAATTTGTTAGATTAAAGGCAATTAAAAACAGTTTAAACAGTTCAAAGTCTCATGCTGGGTTAAAAGCCAGTGAGTAAAATTGGGTTTTAAGAAGGGTCTTAAAAGTAGCCAAAGGAGAGAGGCCTGTCTCATTACCATGAATTGATTAACGTGGACCCCGACTTAAACAAGTTTAAAAAGTAATTGGGGTGTTACCATTTAGTGGTCAATTGTACGGAATATGTACTGTACTGTGCAATCTACAAATAAAAGTTTAAATCAATCAAAAAAACTCACATGGAGAACATGATTGTAATCATACGGAAAATACATTTATAACACTGTTTAATAAACATATAATACAAACCCCGTTTCCGTATGAGTTGGGAAATTGTGTTAGATGTAAATATAACCGGAATACAATGATTTGCAAATCCTTTTCAACCCATATTCAATTGAACGCACTACAAAGACAACATATTTGATGTTCAAACTCATAAATTTTTTTTTTTTTTTTGCAAATAATAATTAACTTAGAATTTCATGGCTGCAACACGTGCCAAAGTAGTTGGGAAAGGGCATGTTCACCACTGTGTTACATCACCTTTTCTTTTAACAGCACTCAATAAACATTTTGGAACTGAGGAAACTAATTGTTGAAGCTTTGAAAGTGGAATTCTTTCCCATTCTTGTTTTATGTAGAGTTTCAGTCGTTCAACAGTCCGGGGTCTCCGCTGTCGTATTTTACGCTTCATAATGTGCCACACATTTCCGATGGGAGACAGGTTTAGACTGCAGGCGGGCCAGGAAAGTACCTGCACTCTTTTTTTACGAAGCCACGCTGTTGTAACACGTGCTGAATGTGGCTTGGCATTGTCTTGCTGAAATAAGCAGGGGCGTCCATGAAAAAGACGGCGCTTAGATGGCAGCATATGTTGTTCCAAAACCTGTATGTACCTTTCAGCATTAATGGTGCCTTCACGGATGATTGATGATTGATAGATTTTGATAGTAGGCTAATATAGTTAATATAGACACTTAATCATCATTATAACACTTATATGAGACTTTTAAAGTCAATTTGATAGTAGGCTAATATAGCTAATATAGACACTTACATCATGTGTTGTCTTCATTACAGCACTTATATATGATTTTTAAAGTCATTTTGATAGTAGGCTAATATAGTTAATATAGACACTTACATCATGGGTTGTCTTCATTATAACACTTTTATAAGATGTTTAAAGTCATTTTGATAGTAGGCTAATATAGTTAATATAGACACTTACAGCACGGGTTGTCTTCATTATAACACTTTCATAAGACTTTTAAAGTCGTTTTGATAGTAAACTAATATAGTTAATATAGACACTTACATTATGGGTTGTCTTCATTATAACACTTTTATAAGACTTTTAAAGTCATTTTGATAGTAGGATAATATAGTTAATATAGACACTTACATTATGGGTTGTCTTCATTATAACACTTTTATAAGACTTTTAAATTAATTTTAATAGTAGGCTAATGTAGTTAATATAGACACTTACATCATGGGTTGTCTTCATTATAACACTTTTATAAGACTTTTAAAGTCATTTTGATAGTAGGCTAATATAGTTAATATGGACACTTACATCATGGGTTGTCTTCATTATAACACTTTTATAAGACTTTTAAAGTCACTTTGATAGTAGGCCAATATAAACACTTACATCACATGTTGCCATCAAAAGACTTGTATAAGTCTTGAAATTTTTTGCGGCTCCAGACAAGATTACTTTTTTGTATTTTTGGTCCAATATGGCTCTGAACGATTTAGGTTGCCGACCCCTGTCCTTAACACGTCTTTGTTATGATGGTAGTACTGAACCAGAGAATTAAAGGTACCGGATTGAAACTTGACGTCCGACCATCCATCCATCCTTTTTCTACCGCTTATTCCCTTTTGGGGCCGCGGGGGGCGCTGGCGCCTATCTCGCCCAATTCATTCCAAGTGGGTGCTACAAATGGTTCCATGAACATCTTCAACTTTCTTTACTCTCTGAATTCTGATGATCCGAGGACGTCCTGGACTTGAGAAGCGAGCGGTAAATAAAGCCTGGGTCCACGTCATTAGTCCGCCTTGCCAAAAAGAGTTTAACGTTGGGGTGGGGAAAAGCGGCTCTTCCTCCCTTTTCTTTTCTGGCTCGTTCAATCCTGCCCTCCATCTCTTTCTCCCCGTCTTCCCCAAACAACTCGGCTGTCCTCTGGCTGAACCACGGCTGTTTAATACCAGCGCACATGCGTGTGAGTTGGTGTATCGCTGCGTGCGAGCGCACTTTGTGCAACTATCGTGTGCGTGTGTGTGTGTGTTTGTGTGTGTGTGTGTGTGTGTGTGTGTGTGTGTGTGTGTGTGTGTGTGTGTGTGTTCATGCTAAGCCATCAATCAATTCTCAAAGTGTAGCTTAGGCTTCTGCTTTAACTCCGCAGCCTCGGAAAGTTGATTTACTTCAAAACTCCGACTGAAAGTGACTGGATAATAGCGGGCTCGGCCGAAAATGTCCTCCTCAAAAAGTACTTTTGACAAAGTTAAGGTGTACCCGTGTTATATAAACTGTTGCGGTAGAGTTGTTTTTAATTGTGTGAAATATTGTGGATTAAAGGCCTACTGGAATGAGATTTTCTTATTTAAACGGGGATAGCAGGTCCATTCTATGTGTCATACTTGATTATTTCGCAATATTGATATGTTTTTGCTGAAAGGATTCAGTAGAGAACATCGACGATAAAGTTTGCAGCTTTTGGTCGCTAATAAAAAAGCCTTGCCTTTACCGGAAGTATGTGCGCGTGACGTCACGGGTTGTGGCGCTCCTCACATCCTCAAAGAATCTGGGTATTATCTTCGACCCAACTCTCTCCTTTGAGGCACACATTAAAAAAGTTACTAAAACGGCCTTCTTTCATCTCCGTAATATCGCTAAAATTCGCTCCGTTCTGTCCACTAAAGACGCTGAGATCATTATCCATGCGTTTGTTACGTCTCGCCTCGACTACTGTAACGTATTATTTTCGGGTCTCCCCATGTCTAGCATTAAAAGATTACAGTTGGTACAAAATGCGGCTGCTAGACTTTTGACAAGAACAAGAAAGTTTGATCACATTACGCCTGTACTGGCTCACCTGCACTGGCTTCCTGTGCACTTAAGATGTGACTTTAAGGTTTTACTACTTACGTATAAAATACTACACGGTCTAGCTCCATCCTATCTTGCCGATTGTATTGTACCATATGTCCCGGCAAGAAATCTGCGTTCAAAGGACTCCGGCTTATTAGTGATTCCTAAAGCCCAAAAAAAGTCTGCGGGCTATAGAGCGTTGTCCGTTCGGGCTCCAGTACTCTGGAATGCCCTCCCAGTAAAAGTTCGAGATGCCACCTCAGTAGAAGCATTTAAGTCTCACCTTAAAACTCAGTTGTATACTCTAGCCTTTAAATAGACTCCCTTTTTAGACCAGTTGATCTGCCGTTTCTTTTCTTTTTCTTCTATGTCCCACTCTCCCTTGTGGAGGGGGTCCGGTCCGATCCGGTGGCCATGTACTGCTTGCCTGTGTATCGGCTGGGGACATCTCTGCGCTGCTGATCCGCCTCCGCTTGGGATGGTTTCCCGCTGGCTCCGCTGTGAACGGGACTCTCGCTGCTGTGTTGGATCCGCTATGGACTGGACTCTCGCGACTGTGTTGGATCCATTGTGGATTGAACTTTCACAGTATCATGTTAGACCCGCTCGACATCCATTGCTTTCCTCCTCTCCAAGGTTCTCATAGTCATCATTGTCACCGACGTCCCACTGGGTGTGAGTTTTCCTTGCCCTTATGTGGGCCTACCGAGGATGTCGTGGTGGTTTGTGCAGCCCTTTGAGACACTAGTGATTTAGGGCTATATAAGTAAACATTGATTGATTGATAACGTGAGCCTCCAGCAGCAAGAGCTATTCGGACCGAGAAGGCGACAATTTCCCCATTAATTTGAGCGAGGATGAAAGATTCGTGGATGAGGATATTTAGAGTAAAGCACTAGAAGAAATAAAATTAAATAAAAAGAGATGGCTCAGGGCAGTGGCAGTGTGAGCTTTTTCAGATGTAATTAGACACATTTACTAGGATAATTCTGGAAGATCCTTGTGACATGCTTGTGTCGTGGGGTCTTCAGGACCGAAGGATCAGAGCAGGTGTTCAAGTTGACAATTCATTTTAATCTCTTTACACACAATATTTCTTCTTTTGCTTGTTCACCAATGGATTTACTTTTCATTTTAATTTTTCAATCAATCAATCAATGGCGTGTCTTAATGAAATTAAACAATGGATGTCCGCTAACTTTTTGCAACTCAACGCCAAAAAAACGGAAATGCTGATTATCGGTCCTGCTAGACACCGACCTCTATTTAATAATACAACTCTTACATTTGAAAACCAAACAATTTCACAACATTTCATCTTCTTTGTTCGTTCACCAAGTCTTTTCAGTCTTAATTCGTTCACTCACAAAGTTTTAACTCGCTCAATCCTCCCACAACCTCTCTGGCGTCATCCGCACCTCCTGTGGTTCTTCTGGCTTTTCAGACCGTTGTCGGCCCGTCGGCTGTGTCCCTCCACATACCCTTATCTGCTTATTGTTTTAATAGTGTTTTAGTGAGATTGTATAGACATACCTCAAAGTCGGATGGCTGCAGTGAACACGCCAGTGTCTCTAAAATAAGTCGAGGGGCCAAGCTCACAGATGCCTTTTTCGACAGCTACTGCAGGAGGATGTATAATCCACTGATGTCTCCGGTAAGATATATATATCACAATGTTCCCATCCAAAAACATGCCTGTTGACGTAGAGAAACATGTTCGCTTGACCGCTCTGTGTTAAAGCTTCACAACAAACAAAGAAACACCGGCTGTGTCTCTGTGCTAAAGACAGCTGCAATTCACCGCTTTCCACCAACAGCATTCTTCTTTGACGTCTCCATTATTAATTGAACAAATTGCAAAAGATTCAGCAACACAGATGTCCAAATTACTGTGTAATTATGCGATGAAAAGAGACAAATTTTAGCCGTAAGTGGTGCTGGGCTACTGTAATATGTCCACTCCAACCAATAACGTCACAAACACGCGTCATCATTCCACGACGTTTTCAACAAGAAACTTTGCGGGAAATTTAAAATTGTAATTTAGTAAACTAAACCGGCCGTATTGGCATGTGTTGCAATGTTAATATTTCATCATTGATATATAAACTATCAGACTGCCTGGTCGGTAGTAGTGGGTTTCAGTAGGCCTTTAAACACCAAACATGATGTTAAGGTTATTGGTAAATGTCTTAATAAATGAAGACTCTGCCAATGGAAAAAGCCAATCGGGAATCACATTCAATAGCCACAATACCAAAGCTATCAATCAAAGAGTATTTTTATAGCCCTAAATCACAAGTGTCTCAAAGAGCTCAGATCCTACATCGGGACAAAAAAAAAAACTCAACCCAATGGGATACAATGAGATGTGGGGACCTCCCCCCTGGGAGACCGGTGCAATGGACATCGAGTGGATCTAGTTAATAGTGTGAGAGTCCAGTCCATAGTGGGGCCAGCAGGGGGTCATCTTGAGTGGAGACAAGTCAGCAGCGCAGAGACGTCCCCAACTGATGCACAGATGAGTGGTCCACCCCGGGTCCTGACTTTGAACAACTAGCGCTTCATCTGTGGTCATTTAATAACCTCTCCACGCAGGAGAGGGGGGCAGAGCAGAGAAGAGACGGCAGATCAACTGGTCTAAAAGGGGGCTCTATTTAAAGGCTAGCGTATACAAATGAGTTTTAAGATGGAACTTAAATGCTTCTACTGAGGAAGCATCTCTAATTGTTACCTGGAGGGCATTCCAGAGGACTGGAGTCCGAATTGAAAACACTCTATATTCCGCAGACTTTTTTTGGGCTCTGGGAATCACTACTAAGACGGACTTCTTTGAACGCAGATTTCTTGCCGGGACATATGGTACAATACAATCAGCAAGATAGGATGGAGCTAGACCGTGTAGTATTTTATACGTAAGGAGTAAAATATCTTAAGTGCACAGGAAGCCAGTGCAGGTGAGCCAGAATAGGCGTAATATGATCAATCTTTCTTGATTTTGTCAAAAGTCTAGCTGCCGCATTTTGTAACCAACTGTAATCATTTAATGCTAGACATAGGGTGTCCCGAAAATAACACGTTACAGTAATCGAGACGAGACATAACGAACGCATGAATAATGAATACCCACAACAAAAAAGAAGAAAATGACCCCTGCGGAGCCCATCAACCTCCAGGGCCGGGAGGTGGCAGTAGTGGTGCAGTACAAGTACCTGGGAGTCCACTTCAACAGCAGACTGGACTGGAAGGACAACTGCAAAGCTGCATACAAGAAGGGCATGAGCAGACTCTTTTTCCCGAGGATGCTTAGGTCCTTTAATGTGCGCAGCAAGCTGTTGGAGATCGTTTTTCAGTCTATTGTGACCAGTGCCCTGTACTTTGCAATGGTTTATTGGGGGAGCAGCACCAGCAAAAGGGACTAGAACCGCATTGACAAACTGATCCGGAAAGCCGGCCAAACGTTTGGCACGCAGTTGGTGGTGTTTGCGTCAGTGAGCGACAGGATCAAGGGTGATGTGTCAAACGCAGAGAATAATTTCGCCACACCTAGTGTCTGTGTGAGACAATCATTGGTACTTTAACTTCAAAGGGGAACATTATCACAATTTCAAAAGGGTTAAAAACAATAAAAATCAGTTCCCAGTGGCTTGTTGTATTTTTGGAAGTTTTTTTCAAAATTTTACCGGTCCTGGAATATCCCTAAATAAAGCTTTAAAATGCCTTATTTTCGCTGTCTTCGAAACCACTATCCATTTCCCTGTGACGTCATACAGGGCTGCCAATACAAACAACATGGCGGTTACCACAGCAAGATATAGCGACATTAGCTGGGATTCAGACTCGGATTTCAGCGGCTTAAGCGATTCAACAGTTTACGCATGTATTGAAACAGATGGTCGGAGTATGGAAGCAGATAGCGAAAACGAAATTGAAGAAGAAATTGAAGCTATTGACGCTATTCGGCCATAGCGTGGGTGTACCTAATGAAGTGGCCCATAGCATGGCTGCCTTATTAGCATCGCCGGTAAAATGTGCGGACCAAACGATCAGGACTTTCGCATCTTGTGACACTGGAGCAACTTAAATCCGTCGATTGGCAAGTGTTTGTTTCGCATTAAATGTGGGTATCGAGTTTCAAATGTAAATACAGCTAGCGTAAATAGCATGTTAGCATCGATTAGCATAGCATGTTAGCATCGATTAGCTGGCAGTCATGCCGTGACCAAATATGTCTGATTAGCAGATAAGTCAACAACATCAACAAAACTCACCTTTGTGATTTCGTTGACTTAATCGTTGCAAATGCATCTGCAGGTTATCCATACATCTCTGTGCCATGTCTGTCTTAGCATCGCCGGTCAAATGTGGAGACACTCTGGTACATTCAATGGGGGTCTGGCGGCAGATTTCTTGCCAGTGGTGCAACTTGAATCCCTCCCTGTTAGTGTTGTTACACCCTCCGACAACACACCGACGAGGCATGATGTCTCCAAGGTTCCAAAAAAATTGTCGAAAAAACGGAAAAATAACAGAGCTAAGACCCGGTGTTTGTAATGTGAAAATGAATATGGCGGGTGTGTTACCTCGGTGACGTCACGTTCTGACGTCATCGCTAAAAGAGCGATAAACAGAAAGGCGTTTAATTTGCCAAAATTCACCCATTTAGAGTCTGGAAATTGGTTAAAAAAAATACATGGTCTTTTTTCCGCAACATCAAGGTATATATTGACGCTTGCATAGGTTTGGTGATAATGTAATAATTAGTCTACTTTATTATCCTTTCTATCCTTACCTTTCCCATCCTTTGTAACTGAGCTACTGTGTGTAACAATTTCCCTTGTGGATCAATAAAGTTTGTCTAAATCTACGTCTAAATACATAAACCCCTGGCAAAGGGCAACTCATCTGCAGTGCCGTTTTGTAGGCGTGTCACTCAGTCCATCAATACCAAGAATTTAATAGGAACATCTCCCCAAATACAGGACTATTAACTAAGACTCCTAATAACTCCTGAGTGGATTGTGTAATCAACGTTCATCCATGCCACGGACTCAATCTCTGTTCAACAAAAACTAATTTTGGGAGACAAATAGATGAACAAATTGAACTTTAATGACTGAAATAATGTTTACTGGGAGAGCTGGTTGAGGAATCATTTAATTCTAACCCTCTCTGTTGCACAGAGAGTACGAAAATTAATTGCAAGCCTTAATCAATATTTGATATATTGATTTAAGCCAGGGGAGCATATCTCCCTCCAAGTCATTCTGGTTTTAATCTTCCTTTCTGTATTTTTGCACTGGCAATCCAGTTTCCACCCACAGTCGTGAAACATAAACAGTATGTTTGGTTAATTGGAAACTAAATTGTCTATTTTTTAAAGTCAGCTGGGATAGGTTCCTGCTCATACAGCACTGTTACCCATTCAAAGTTGGTAACGTCTTGTGAAAAAGTAAACAAGTTAACCGAAGTTCTCGGCACAATTGTTTTATGAGTACACCCATTATTTTTTATCTTTGCAAATACACACACGTAGTATCTTATTTGGTTTCGATGGTGAGAAGAGGTGCCAGGAACGAGAAAAAGCAGGAGTGGACGAATGTGTATGTGTTTCCAAAATACACGCTTGGTTAAACGTTCAGCTTCATTTGACTTTCTACTGTTTGTACTTGCTCCTTTTGTAGAATAAATTGTTAATCATGAATTTTAGTCTCCTGAAGCCCTGGCAGGTTGCTCTTTCTATAAGACCAAAGTTATTTCCATCCACTGTCACTGAGAGTTGACTCATTAACTAATATATATATATATATATATATATATATATATATATATATATATATATATATATAGTCCAGGCTGGAAGCCATTATTCATATATTCATATATATTTTTTTAATGGTTCACTAGCTTGTGTGCCTAAGTCCAGCATTCTAACATTAGCATGCTATCTTATTTATACATACATACATACAGTATACATATATATATATATGTATATATATATATATATATATATATATATATATATATATATATATATATATATATATATATATATATATATTTATATATATATATATATATATATATATATATATATATATATATATATATATATATATACATGTATATATGTATATATATACATACATACATACATACATACATACATATATATATATATATATATATATATATGTATGTATGTATGTATGTATATATATACATATATATGTATATATATATATAAATATATCTATGTATATATATATGCATATATATATATGTATATATATATATACATACATACATACATACATACATACATACATACATACATATATATATATATATATATATATATATATATATATATATATATATATATATATATATATATATATATATATAAATATATATATATATATATATGTATACTGTATGTATGTATGTATGTATAAATAAGATAGCATGCTAATGTTAGAATGCTTGACTTAGGCACACAAGCTAGTGAACCATTAAAAAAATATATATGAATATATGAATAATGGCTTCCAGCCTGGACTAAAGTTCATATTTTAGTGAAGGTTTGTACACATGTTATAAAGTGACTTCATATCAAACATAACAAGGACACGATGGATCAGCATTCTGTTTAATAGCAATCTGAACTGTCCCACACACAAAAAAAGTCTCTTTGGTGCCCACACAAACAATCAGAAACCACAAAGATTCTTATCATTAAAGGGGAACTGCAATTTTGGGGGAATTTTGCCTTTTGTTAATAGGCTTTATGAAAGACAATACCATGGATGTTTTTAAAAAAAAAATTCAATTGATCTTCCGGCTTCTTCCCACGGCCTTCAAATCTTCAATCTTTTGCTGCAGGCCGCTAAAAATTTTCTACGGGACACCCCTTATTCAGCCAATCGTGATGCTCCAAGAAGAGGGCTAGCGCCACCGTCTGTTGGTTTTATGCCTCTCTTTGTCACCAGAACAAGTTTCGGCGAGCTGTCAAAGAAGATTTTTATTTTTCCTTCTCTATTAGGTTTTGAAAAATGTTAATTAGAGGGAACGAAGGCTCGTCGCGCTGAAATAGATTTAGACAACATGAAATATTAATAGCGCCAATTAAATGAGATCAAGAAACAAATGAACAAAACATTGCCTTAAAGACATCGAAAGGCGATCAAGGGAAGTCAGCTGGCGTTCTTTCAGCGGCACTCTCTTATGATTATAATGGACGACATAAAGTTTATTTCCAAGCGTCCTTCACTCCTTACGTTCATGCTGAGTTGAAGAACTGTCAGGGTGACCTGACCGGCAGATGTGTGGAAACCTTTAACCTATTACCATGAATTGATTAACGTGGACCCCGACTTAAACAAGTTGAAAAACGTATTCGGATGTTACCATTTAGTGGTCATTTGTACGGAATATGTACTGTACTGTGATCATGTTTTGTTTTAGTCACGTTCTGTTTGTTTTATGGCCACTTAGTTCCTGTTTTTGCACTTCCTGGTTTGTTTTGTCACCATGACTACCCATTAGTTTTCACCTCATGTCTCACACCCGTTTTCACTAATCACCACAGTATTATTTAAGCCTGTCTGTTTCTGTTGTTCATTCTGGCAACATCACCCTCCATCACCTGCTACGCACCTTGTAATCCATGCCAATGATCCATGTCCCGTTCTCGTTCCGTTCCGAGTAAGTTTCTTGTTATTTATGCCACAGTGCAAGTTTTATGTTCATAGTTTTGCCTTAGTGCGAGTTTTGTTTTCACAGCCAAGTGTTTATACCTCCTTGTGAGCGCTTTTTGTTTATTCCTTTTTTGTAATTAGTGTTAGAAAATAAATATGTACTTGCCCGTGCCAACTTTCCTTTGCCTTCTGGGAAAACAAACCCCATAGTCCATGGCAGTGACAAGTTTCAATCAATCAATCAATCTTATTGAGTTCATCATATTTCACGAGGGCAGGTGTCAGTGACCAGCGGCTCTGAGCAACATGCGACTCTTGAGCGCCGCTCTAGTGGCTCCATGGAGCTTTTTAAAAAATGTATGGAAATGGCAAAAAAAATGGGGAGAAAAATGTATTTTTTGTTGTAATATGGTTCCTGTAGGAGGATAAACAAGACACAAAACTACCTAATTGTTAGAAAGCCCACAGTTTCAAATATTTATGCTTCACTGATGACAGTATTTGGCAAGCGCCGTTTTTTTCCTACTAATTTCAGCGGCCCTTGAACTCACCGTTGTGTGGACTGTGACTCAACAGTTTGTTGACAGTTTGTTGTTGAGTTTGTATAACACTTAAATAAGACTTTTAAAGTCAATTTGATAGTAGGCTAATATAACTAATATAGACACTTAATCATTATAACACTAATGGAAGACTTTTAAAGTCAACTTTATTGTAGGCTAATATAGCTAAAACAGACAATTACATCAAGTGTTGTCTTCATTATTACACTTTTATAAGACTTTTAAAGTCATTTTGATAGTAGGCTAATATAGTTAATATAGACACTTACATCATGGGTTGTCTTCATTATAACACTTTTATAAGACTTTTAAAGTCATTTTGATAGTAGACTAATATAGTTAATGTAGACACTTAATCATCATTATAACACTTATATGAGACTTTTAAAGTCATTTTGATAGTAGGCTAATATAGTTAATATAGACACTTACATCATGGGTTGTCTTCATCATAACACTTTTATAAGACTTTTAAAGTCATTTTGATAGTAGGCTAATATAGTTAATATAGACACTTACATCATGGGTTGTCTTCATTATAACACTTATATAAGAATTTTAAAGTCATTTTGATAGTAGGCTAATATAGTTAATATAGACACTTAATCATCATTATAACACTTATAAGAGACTTTTAAAGTCAATTTGATAGTAGGCTAATATAGCTAATATAGACACTTACATCATGTGTTGTTTTCATTATAACACTTTTATAACACTTTTAAAGTCAATTTTATTGTAGGCTAATATAGCTAAAACAGATAATTACATCAAGTGTTGTCTTCATTATTACACTTATATGAGACTTTTAAAGTCATTTTGATAGTAGGCTAATATAGTTAATATAGACACTTAATCATCATTATAACACTTATATGAGACTTTTAAAGTCAATTTGATAGTAAGCTAATATAGCTAATATAGCAGGTGCGCGTATCAAACAGAAGGCAGGTGACACAAATGCGTTGCTAAGGAAACGGAACAAACAGGAAGTGCCACCAGGAACTAAGGAAGACAAACTACAAACGGGAAGTGATACAAAACAGGAACAAAAACAGAATATGATAGTAGGCTAATATGGCTAAATAGCCACTTACATCATGTGTTGCCTTCATTATGCCTCCAGACAGATTACTTTTTTGTATTTTTGGTCCAATATGGCTCTTTTAACAGTTTTGGTTGCTGATCCCAGAGAATTGATCGCTTGATAGTTAGGAAGTTGCCATGGACGACATGTATGACAAAAATGATGACGCTTTCGCTCCGAGGAGGAAAATGCGAGTCTAGCAGAGAATAGAAAAGAGAGAAACGCTTCTTTTCAGCAAACAACAAACAATACATCTTCAAGACTGTGGACAAACACTCGCTCAGAAAGAGATCCAAGGAAGCGCACAAGATAAATCGTGTGCCGAAATAGAAACACCCACATCAGACGCACAGACCTCCGCCACGGACGTCCCCGGAGTTTAATTTTGGAGCGAGGTTGTGCGGAATTATCGTGCGGGGTTATGTAGGTGGCACTAAGGCGGGAGATGAGACGTGCAGACAAAATGTGAAAAAAAACACAAAGCAGTTTTTCAGTGTTTCTTAACCATTGCTGGGTCGTGAGCGCCCCCTAGAGAGCCGCTAAACATATCTGTTTCTTAGTCGTGTGACGCTTACCTGGCATTGTGGTGATGCGGGTGCGTTTTGTCTAAGTGCAGGCGGAATGGAACACAGCGTGAAGGTAGGAATGATGATTTATTAAACACTAGCGAAGTTCTACATAAAACAATAAGGGGAAAGAATTCCACTTTCAAAGCTTCAATTGTTTTCCTCAGTTCCCAAACGTTTATTGAGAGTTTCTAAAAGAAAAACAATCAATGTTTACTTATATAGCCCTAAATCACTAGGGTCTCAAAGGGCTGCACAAACCACAACACACACCACTACGACATCCTCGGTAGGCCCACATAAGGGCAAGGAAAACTCACACCCAGTGGGACGTCAGTGATAATGATGACTATGAGAACCTTGGAGAGGAGGAAAGCAATGGATGTCGAGTGGGTCTAACATGATACTGTGAAAGTTCAATCCATAATGGATCCAACACAGTCGCGAGAGTCCAGTCCAAAGCGGATCCGACACAGCAGCGAGAGTCCTGTTCACAGCGGAGCCAGCAGGAAACCATCCCAAGCGGAGGCAGATCAGCAGCACAGAGATGTCCCCAGCCGATACACAGGCAAGCAGTACATGGCCACCGGATCGGACCGGACCCCCTCCACAAGGGAGAGTGGGTCATAGGAGAAAAAATAAATCAATCAATCAATCAATGTTTATTTATACAGCCCCGAATCACAAATGTCTCAAAGGACTGCACAAATCATTACGACTACAACATCCTCAGAAGAACCCACAAAAGGGCAAGGAAAACTCACACCCAGTGGGCAGGGAGAATTCACATCCAGTGGGACGCCAGTGACAATGCTAACTATGAGAAACCTTGGAGAGGACCTCAGATGTGGGCAACCCCCCCCCCCCCCCCCTCTAGGGGACCGAAAGCAATGGATGTCGAGCGGGTCTAACATGATACTGTGAAAGTTCAATCCATAGTGGCTCCAACACAGCCGCGAGAGTTCAGTTCAAAGCGGATCCAAGACAGCAGCGAGAGTCCCGTCCACAGGAGACCATCTCAAGCGGAGGCGGATCAGCAGCGTAGAGATGTCCCCAATCGATACAGGCGAGCGGTCCATCCTGGGTCCCGACGAGCGGTCCATCCTGGGTCTCGACTCTGGACAGCCAGTACTTCATCCATGGTCATCGGACCGGACCCCCTCCACAAGGGAGGGGGGGGACATAGGAGAAAGAAAAGAAGCGGCAGATCAACTGGTCCAAAAAGGGAGTCTATTTAAAGGCTAGAGTATACAAATGAGTTTTAAGGTGAGACTTAAATGCTTCTACTGAGGTAGCATCTCGAACTGTTACCGGGAGGGCATTCCAGAGTACTGGAGCCCGAAATGAAAACGCTCTATAGCCCGCAGACTTTTTTTGGGCTTTGGGAATCACTAATAAGCCGGAGTCCTTTGAACGCAGATTTCTTGCCGGGACATATGTATGTAACACATATGTATGTAAAATGTAATGTAACACAGTGGTGAACATGCCCTTTCCCAACTACTTTGGCATGTGTTGCAGCCATGAAATTCTAAGTTAATTATTATTTGCAAAAAAATGAATAAAGTTTATGAGTTTAAACATCAAATATGTTGTCTTTGTAGTGCATTCAATTGAATATGGGTTGAAAAGGATTTGCAAATCATTGTATTCCGTTTGTATTTACATCAAACACAATTTCCCAACTCATATGGAAACAGGGTTTGTACAAGTATTACCTAAAAAGTCCTTTGTTTGTCTAAAACATTTTTCGAGATAATATTTAATGTTTGCTGATCAAACAATGGCCATATTCTTCACATATGGTTGTACTTATAAGAAAAATTGTGTCCGCAGCCGCACAAACAGTGCCGTTGTAAAAAAAAATAAGGATCAAAATATGCGGCTTGTAATTTTTTGAATTTTAACAAGACATTTTTACCGTGACAATATGAAAAAAAAAAGAGCAAACTGGCATGAATGCTTTGAGTGCCCCCTAAAATGAGCATTATTACAGCCGTTAAAGCCAGCACCGCCTCAGTCGCCCACGGTTTCACTTCACCACGCTATTAGCATCGCACCAGCGCCACCTTCTGCTTGGCCAAACTGCCTCACAGTACAGGGCGCTATAAAAAAAAAAAATTCTGACATTTGATTCTCTCCTCCTGTTACCACCCACTGAACACAAAGTCTCTGAAGACGGAGACATAATGAGTTTGAAGAAGTGATCAGCAGAAAATATGTTCTTTGTTCAATTATCTTTTTCCGTTACCATTTAATTTATACATTTTCGGCTCTCAAGAAGACAACCTCCTGCAGATGCATTTTCATAATTCATCGGCATAATATGACTAATTGAAGGAAAGTCTGCACACTACCATGGGGGGCAAATGATTTGCTAAAACCAGTAAAAGAGAGTGAATTAAAGGCCTACTGAAAGCCACTACTACCGACCACGCAGTCTGATAGTTTATATATCAATGATGAAATATTAACATTGCAACACATGCCAATACGGCCTTTTTAGTTTACTAAATTGCAATTTTAAATTTCGCGCGGAAGTATCATGCTAAAACGGGTCGGGAACCTTTTTGCCTGAGAGAGCCAAGAAGCCAAATATTTTAAAATGTGTTTCCGTAAGAGCCATATAATACTTTTTTTTTAACACTGAACACAACTAAACGCGTGCATTTTTAAGTAACTTTTCTAGAGTATAGTAGGTATTTTATTCTTTGTAATAACATTGTTATTCTGAAGCTAACTGTAAGGGGGCGTGGCCCGCGGGCCTGCAGCAAAGCGGAGTGTTGCCAGGACCGGCCTCGAAATTAGCGACAGGTGCGTACCTGCCGCTCTGTTAGAAGCAGCCGCCAGGAGGAGAGACGGGGTTGGGGCTGGAGCCAGAATGCGAGCAAGAACAAAAGAGAAAAAGACAATTGCTGGAAAGCAACTGCGAGACTTATTGAAAAATAAAACAATATTGTAACCCTGAAACAGGCTCTCATGTCGCTGCTTAGTGGTGTGAAGAACCCCCAGGTGGGCAAGCCCCACACTAACCAATAATAAATAAATAACTTTTTACCATTAACGCAACTTCTTGAACATAAAAAAGCATGAGAATGTTTTATATTTTGAACATTATTTTTAACAAGTGGAATTATCCATTACTTATCGTGTCAAGCAATGTCAGCTCAGATTTATCCGAGAGCCAGATGCAGTCATCAAAAGAGCCACATCTGGCTCTAGAGCCATAGGTTCCCTACCCCTGTGCTAAAACGTCACGCATTGTAGAGGACATTTTGTCCCAGCACCGTTCACAGCTATAAGTCGTCTCTTTTCATCGCATAATTCCACGGTATTATAGACATCTGTGTTGCTGAATCTTTTGCAATTTGTTCAATGAACAATGGAGACGTCAAAGAAGAAAGCTGTAGGTGGGAAGCGGTGTATTGCGGCCGCCTTTAGCAACACAAACACAGCCGGTGTTTCCTTGTTTACATTCCCGAAAGATGACGGTGAAGCTTTATTAAGGAACAGAGCGGTCAAGCGAACATGGTTCCCTACCACATGTCAACCGGCAGGTTTCGGTGAGAAAATGGTGGTAATAAGTCGGCTCTTACCGTAGACATGAGCGGAGAGCTTGCGTCGTTCCTCCTGCACCTGTCGAAGAGGTAGCTGCGGACTCTCTTGCCTCCTCCCACCGGCCACCCCCGACCGTTGGATGCTTCCACCGTGGAGGAGGGAAGAAAAAAAAAATCTCAGCCCGTCCCCACCGGCTGCCTTCGCCTCGTCGAGAAACGTGGCTTCCCTCGGAGACACTGGCGGTCACCACACCCGTGGCCAATCTTGAACTCAAAAAAGGAACAAACGAAAGGTGCTCACAGAGGAGGTACAAAAACTTGCCTATGACATAAAACTATTACTGCAACATACAAACCCCGTTTCCATATGAGTTGGGAAATTGTGTTAGATGTAAATATAAATGGAATACAATGATTCGCAAATCATTTTCAACCCATATTCAATTAAATGCACTACAAAGACAACATATTTGATGTTCAAACTCATAAACGTTTTAGTTTTTTTTGGCAAATAATAATTAACTTAGAATTTCACGGCTGCAACACGTGCCAAAGTAGTTGGGAAAGGGCATGTTCACCACTGCGTTACATCACATTTTCTTTTAACAACACTCAATAAACGTTTGGGAACTGAGAAAACTAATTGTTGAAGCTTTGAAAGTGGAACTCTTTACCACTTTTGCTTGATGTACAGCTTAAGTTGTTCAACAGTCCGGGGTCTTGTTGTCGTATTACGCTTCATAATGCGCCACACATTTTCGATGGGAGACAGGTCTGGACTGCAGGCGGGCCAGCAAAGTACCCGCACTCTTTTACCACGAAGCCACGCTGTTGTAACACGTGGCTTGGCATTGTTTTGCTGAAATAAGCAGGGGCGTCCATGATAACGTTGCTTGGATGACAACATATGTTGTTCCAAAACCTGTATGGACCATTCAGCATTAACATTAATGGTGCCTTCACAGATGTGTAAGTTACCCATGCCTCGGGCACTAATACACCCCCATACCATCACAGATGCTGGCTTTTGAACTTTGCGCCTTTAACAATCCGGATGGTTATTTTCCTTTTTGTTCCGGAGGACACCACGTCCACAGTTTCCAAAAATAATTTGAAATGTGGACTTGTCAGACCACAGAACAATTTTCCACTTTGCATCAGTCCATCTTAGATGAGCTCGGGCCCAGCAAAGCCGACGGCGTTCCTGGGTGTTGTTGATAAATGGCTTTGGCTTTGCATAGTAGAAATGTAACTTGCACTTACAGATGTTACGACAAACTGTAGTTACTGACAGTGGTTTTATGAAGTGTTCCTGAGCCCATGTGGTGATATCTTTTACACACCAATGTCGGTTTTTGATGCAGTACCGCCTGAGGAATCAAAAGTCTGTAATATCATCGCTTACCTGCAGTGATTTCTCCAGATTCTGTGAACCTTTTGATGATTTTACGGACCGTAGATGGTAAAATCCCTAAATTCCTTGCAACAGCTCGTTGAGAAATGTTGTTCTAAAACTGTTCGACAATTTGCTTACAAATTGGTGACCCTCCCCCCATCCTTGTTTGTGAATGACTTAGCATTTCATCGAAGCTGCTTTTATACCCAATCATGGCACCCACCTGTTCCCAATTAGCCTGCACACCTGTGGGATGTTCCAAATAAGTGTTTGATGAGCATTCCTCAACTTTATCAGTATTTATTGCCACCTTTCCCAAATTCTTTCTCAAGTGTTGCTGGCATCAAATTCTAAAGTCAATGATTATTTGCACCAAAACATTTTTTTATCAGTTTTAACATCAAATATGTTGTGTTTGTAGCATATTCAACTGAATATGGGTTGAAAATGATTTGCAAATCATTTTATTCTGTTTATATTTACATCTAACACAATTTTCCAACTCATATGGAAACGGGGTTTATAAATAATGGACATAAAACAAAACTTGCAAACTATGACATGAACAACAAAACTTACGGGGAACGAGAAAAGAGCATGGGTCATCAGCATGGAGCAAGGGTGTGTAGAGGATGATGTCGCCAGGCTGACTGCCTGGCAACTACAGGCTTAAATGGTGCTGTGATGCTTGAAAACAGGTGCGTGAGTTCAAATGAATCGGGTGCGTAAGCCGTGAGGACAGGTGAACTGATTGGTAGACGCACAAGCCCAAACACGCCGGGACCTGCAGATTTAACATTTCTGTCAAAAAGCTTTCAAGGTTCCAAAGTCAGATTCCTCATCAAATCTACCGGAGACAACATTGTACTCCTTTTTTAAACAGAACGAGACAGGGGGTTAAAAGTGGTTTTATTAGACGTAGGAGCGAAGGTGTAGTTAAATGCGAGGCGAAGGCAGGGAAAAGGTGAGGGAAAAGAAGGAATTGGATTTTTAGCGAGATGTCAGCTAAATGAAGCCGTGGAGTGCGGTACAGATGGAGAATGGCTTCAGACACAAGGTAATTATTTCCTGGCTGCTGGAATTGGAGGACCAAGGCTCCTTGATTAACCGGCTGTTCATTACTGATGGATAGAGGGATGGACACACACTCAAACCTGCACACACACACACAATTTGGCACACACATGTTCAGCCAACAAACCCACAGTCTTTAAGCAGATGTATTTAGAATAAAACCGGACAAAACATTGAATAAAATGCGTAAACCTTCATGCAAAAACATTTTTTTTTTTTTTTTTTTTTTCATTATTCTGGCCCGCCGTATCGTTCTAAGCCTGGAAAAAATGGGTTTCAATAAATTACTTTTTTTTTTTTGACTAAATGCATTCGTTCTTTCAATTTTGACAGAAAAAAATGAATATCTTAAATTGTAATATTATCTGATCAGGCCAATTATATTATTATAACTGTATTGCAAAATTATTTTTGTGAGATAAAACATCTGCTTGTCACTATTATTAACAATTGCTGCATAAACATAAAAATAATAACATTGAAACTTGGAATGTGCTTAATACAATGATTTCAAAAGGATTTTACAGCATATCTGGTAAAATATGACGGCTAAATTATTGAAAATATAGAAGAAATAGATGAGGAATTCATTAAGTTTTTTATGAATGTTGGCCCAAATTTGGCCCAAAAAATATAATCTTAACATGAATGATGACACAAAAGTTAAAGCGTGTATCTGACATTAAAAATGTAATGTTTCTTGTTGGAGTTTGTGAAAGTGCTGTGTTAAAGTGGTCAGAAAGTTTAAAACCAAATATATCTGTCGATGGTAACAACGTGGATATGTCACTTGTTGAAAAAGTGATTGATTGTGTCCTGAAGCTGTTTACTTATGCTTGAATGTTTTAATGTAGACACATAGAATGATCATACTGGTGTGATTATATGAATCAAGTGTTAAGTTAAGGGGAAGGCAAAATATCGAGATGTATATCGTGTATCGTTACATGGCCTAAAAATATCGAGATATTAATAAAAGGCCATATCGCCCATCCATCCATCCATCTCTTTTCTACGCTTATTCCCTTTGGGGTCGCGGGAGGCGCTGGTGCCTATATAAATATGTATATATATATATTAGGGCTGCGAATCTTTGGGTGTCCACAATTCATTTCAATATCGATTCTTGGGTCGCAATTCGATAATATATCGATTTTTACGATTCAACGCGATTCTATATATATATATATATATATATATATATATATATATATATATATATATATATATATATATATATATATATATATATAGATATATATACATATAGATATATATACATATAGATATATATATATATATATATATATATATATATATATATATATATATCTCTATATATATATATATCTCTCTCTATATATATATACATATAGAGAGATATATATATATATATATATATATATATATATATATATATATATATATGTATATATATCAGTGGTTTTTAACCTTTTGGAGGTACCGAACCCCACCAGTTTCATATGCGCATTTTTTTTTTAAATTCTAGACAAAATTATATGTTTTTTTGTAACAGTTTGGTATGGAGAACAAACTCTAAGTAACAAAGACTTAATTTAGAGTTGTTTGGACACTATGGGAACATATTGTGAGTAATTAAGACTTAATTTAGACTTATTTGGTTAGGGTTGGGGTTAGGGTTATGATAAGGCCATGCCGAAAAAGGCATTAATAAGTACTTAATAATGACTGGTTAAGAGCCAACATTTTGCTAATTTGCATGTTAATAAACAACTAATTTATGGTGAATATGTTTCCCATACTATTGTGTTACCATGTTTTTTTTACTGGTGCACAAAATGACTCTGCATGATCATCACCTTGTTCAAACAACAAAACCAACACAGGGCATAAACTCACAACCAATTACACACCTGCAAATCAGTCGGCTGTTGTCGTATCCGTAATACGCAGAGAGGGAGAAGTGTATATTTACACGATGAGTCGGGTGTGTTTTGACCGCCTGAGGCCGACTCACTGAACCCTTAGGGTTCAGTGAGTCAGTGGTTCTTAACCCAGGTTAAGAACCACTGATATATATATATATATATATATGTATATATATATATATATATATCCATCCATCCATCCATCATCTTCCGCTTATCGAGGTCGGGTCGCGGGGGCAGCAGCCTAACCAGGGAAGCCCAGACTTCCTATCTCCAGCCACTTCGTCTAGCTCTTCCCGGGGGATCCCGAGGCGTTCCCAGGCCAGCCGGGAGACATAGTCTTCCCAACGTGTCCTGGGTCTTCCCCGTGGCCTCCTACCAGCTGGACGTGCCCTAAACACATCCCTAGGGAGGCGTTCGGGTGGCATCCTGACCAGATGCCCGAACCACTTCATCTGGCTCCTCTCGATGTGGAGGAGCAGCGGCTTTACGTTGAGCTCCTCCCGGATGGCAGAGGGCTTCTCACCCTATCTCTAAGGAGAGCCCCGCCACCCGGCGGAGGAAACTCATTTCGGCCGCTTGTACCCGTGATCTTATCCTTTCGGTCATGACCCAAAGCTCATGACCATAGGTGAGGATGGGAACCTAGATCGACCGTAAATTGAGAGCTTTGCCTTCCGGCTCAGCTCCTTCTTCACCACAACGGATCGATACAACGTCCGCATTACTGAAGACGCCGTACCGATCCGCCTGTCGATCTCACGATCCACTCTTCCCCCACTCGTGAACAAGACTCCTAGGTACTTGAACTCCTCCACTTGGGCAGGGTCTCCTCCCCAACCCGGAGATGGCACTCCACCCTTTTCCGGGCGAGAACCATGGACTCGGACTTGGAGGTGCTGATTCTCATTCCGGTCGCTTGCACACTCGGCTGCGAACCGATCCAGTGAGAGCTGAAGATCCCGGCCAGATGAAGCCATCAGGACTACATCATCTGCAAAAAGCAGAGACCTAATCCCGTGGCCACCGAACCGGAACCCCTCAACGCCTTGGCTGCGCCTAGAAATTCTGTCCATAAAAGTTATGAACAGAATCGGTGACAAAGGACAGCCTTGGCGGAGTCCAACCCTCACTGGAAACGTGTCCGACTTACTGCCAGCAATGCGGACCAAGCTCTGACACTGATCATACAGGGAGCGGACTGCCACAATAAGACATTCCGATACCCCATACTCTCTGAGCACTCCCCACAGGACTTCCCGAGGGACACGGTCGAATGCCTTCTCCAAGTCCACAAAGCACATGTAGACTGGTTGGGCAAACTCCCATGCACCCTCAAGAACCCTGCCGAGAGTATAGAGCTGGTCCACAGTTCCACGACCAGGACGAAAACCACACTGTTCCTCCTGAATCCGAGTTCGACTATCCGGCGAAGCCTCCTCTCCAGTACACCTGAATAGACCTTACCGGGAAGGCTGAGGAGTGTGATCCCACGATAGTTGGAACACACCCTCCGGTCCCCCTTCTTAAAGAGAGGAACCACCACCCCGGTCTGCCAATCCAGAGGTACCGCCCCCGATGTCCACACGATGCTGCAGAGTCTTGTCAACCAAGACAGCCCCACAGCATCCAGAGCCTTAAGGAACTCCAGGCGGATCTCATCCACTCCAGGGCCTTGCCGCCGAAGAGCTTTTTAACTACCTCAGCAACCTCAGCCCCAGAAATAGGAGAGTCCACCACAGATTCCCCAGGCACCGCTTCCTCAAAGAAAGACGTGTTGGTGGGATTGAGGAGGTCTTCGAAGTATTCCCTCCACCGATCCACAACATCCGCAGTCGAAGTCAGCAGAACACCATCCGCACCATACACGGTGTTGATAGTGCACTGCTTCCCTTCTGAGGCGCCGTATGGTGGTCCAGAATTGCTTCGAAGCCGTCCGGAAGTCGTTTTCCATGGCTTCCCCGAACTCTTCCCATGTCCGAGTTTTTGCCTCCGCGACCGCTGAAGCTGCACACCGCTTGGCCCGTCGGTACCCGTCCACTGCCTCCGGAGTCCTATGAGCCAAAAGAACCCGATAGGACTCCTTCTTCAGCTTGACGGCAATCCCTCACTGCTGGTGTCCACCAACGGGTTCTGGGATTACCGCCACGACAGGCACCAACAACCTTGCGGCCACAGCTCCAATCAGCCGCCTCGACAATAGAGGTGCGGAACATGGTCCACTCGGACTCAATGTCCCGCACCTCCCTCGTGACATGTTCAAAGTTCTCCCGAAGGTGTGAATTGAAACTCTCTCTGACAGGAGACTCTGCCAGACGTTCCCAGCAGACCCTCACAATGCGCTTGGGCTGCCAGGTCTGTCCGGCATCCTCCCCCACCATCGCAGCCAACTCACCACCAGGTGGTGATCGGTAGAAAGCTCCGCCCCTCTCTTCACCCGAGTGTCCATAACATAAGGCCGCAAATCCGATGACACAACTACAAAGTCGATCATGGAACTGCGGCCTAGGGTGTCCTGGTGCCAAGTGCACATATGGACACCCTTATGTTTGAACATGGTGTTTGTTATGGACAATCCGTGACGAGCACAAAAGTCCAATAACAAACACCACTCGGGTTTAGATCCGGGCGACCATTCTTCCCAATCATGCCTCTCCAGGTTTCACTGTCGTTGCCAACATGAGCGTTGAAGTCTCCCAGTAGGACAAGGGAATCACCCGGAGGAGCACTTTCCAGTACTCCCTCGAGTGTACCCAAAAAGGGTGGGTATTCTGAACTGCTCTTTGGTGCGTAAGCACAAACAACAGTCAGGACCCGTCCCCCCACCCGAAGGCGAAGGGAAGCTACCCTCTCGTCCACTGGGTTGAACTCAAACGTGCAGGCTTTGAGCCGGGGGGCAACGAGAATTACCACCCCAGCCCGTCGCCTCTCACTGCCGGCAACGCCAGAGTGGAAGAGGGTCCAGTCCCTCTCGAGAGAACTGGTTCCAGAGCCCTTGCTGTGCGTCGAGGTGAGTCCGACTATATCCAGCCGGGACTTCTCTACCTCGCGCACTAGCTCAGGCTCCTTCCCCCCCAGTGAGGTGACGTTCCACGTCCCAAGAGCTAGCTTCTGTAGCCGAGGATCGGACCGCCAAGTGCCCTGCCTTCGGCTGCCGCCCAGCTCACATTGCACCCGACCTCTATGGCCCCTCCTATGAGTGGTGAGCCCATTGGAGGGATGACCCACGTTGCCTCTTCGGGCTGTGCCCGGCCGGGCCCCATGGGGACAGGCCCGACCACCAGGCGCTCGCCATCGTGCCCCAACTCCGGGCCTGGCTCCAGAGCGGGGCCCCGGTGACACACGTCCGGGCGAGGGAAATCTGGGTTCATTTTGTTGTAATTCCATAGAAGTCTTTGAGCTGCTCTTTGTCTGATCACTCACCTAGGACCTGTTTATCTTGGGAGACCCTACCAGGGGGCATGAAAGCCCCCAGACAACATAGCTCCTAGGATCATTGGGACACGCAAACTCCTCTACCACGGTAAGGTAGCAGCTCAGAGAGGAGATATATATATATATATATATATATATATATATATATATATATATATATGTATGTGTGTGTGTGTGTAGTGAAGTGAAGTGAAATATATTTATATAGCGCTTTTCTTTAGTGACTCAAAGCGCTTTACATAGTGAAACCCAATATCTAAGTTACATTTAAACCAGTGTGGGTGGCAATGGGAGCAGGTGGGTAAAGTGTCTTGCCCAAGGACACAACGGCAGTGACTAGGATCGCGGAAGCGGGAATCGAACCTGCAACCCTCAAGTTGCTGGCACGGCCGCTCTACCAACCGAGCTATATAAAAATATATAAAAATATATGTGGATATGTGTATATATATCTATATATGAGTATGTGTGTATGTATATATATATATGTAGATACAAATATATATATATATATATATATATAATACACCAATGTAGCTAAGGTCAATATGGCTAAATTGTAATATACTATTCACATGTTTAAGATAAAGCATTCATTCATTCATTCTCTCAAAGACAAGGAGTCGGTTGGGGTGAAGGCATCCTTGTTTATGCCTCTCATAAATAGCTTGTCATCTCTTTCAGCCCAAAGGAGACAAACCAATTTGCAGGCTGACACCATGTAACATGAGTGTGTGCATATGTACCAGAATTGACACAGCCGCTGCATACAAATTCAGGCCTATACCCACAAAATAATGAATTTCCATTTGCACGTATTGTATATTCGACTATTAGTACATGCACGGCTGACCAAAAACACTGATGTCATCAAGCATGCAAGTCGACAAACGCGACATGAGCTGGAATGCAAATGAGCGTGGAGATGAAAGATGCTCCAGGCTGTCCATTTAGAGAGTCATCACCTCTTTTCCATCTGTGATACCTGGAGATGGCGCAGTCACTTCTCATCTATCTCACAGAGAGACAGAGGCACGCGCAGATGTGGAAAAAAAAAACAACAAAGCAAAGAGGATGTTGACACAGGCTCAGTTTGCAGCGTCTTTCCAGATCTTTTTTGTCCCAACTTTGGAAGTGAACACTTTCTTCAACACTGTGTTTAACAATGCAGCTCCTTTTTTTTTTTGCACATATTTTAATGTGAACTTTGAAATTCCTAATTCATCAAATCACATACTTTTGTATGTGGTTATAAATATGATATGTATCGAACGCGACCTGCAGTCTGAACAATTGGGTCGCGTTCATGCATCAAAAAGCGATAAGCGTCATAACTATTCTATTCGTCATAACGTCTCTACGCTGCTGATCCGCTTGAGATGGTTTCCTGTGGACGGAACTCTCGCTGCTGTCTTGGATCCGCTTGAACTGAACTCTCGCGGCTGTGTTGGAGCCACTATGGATTGATCTTTCACAGTATCATGTTGGACCCGCTCGACATCCATTGCTTTCGGTCCCCTAGAGAGGGGGGGTTGCCCACATCTGAGGTCCTCTCCAAGGTTTCTCATAGTCAGCATTGTCACTGGCGTCCCACTGGATGTGAATTCTCTCTGCCCACTGGGTGTGAGTTTTCCTTGCCCTTATGTGGGTTCTTCCGAGGATGTTGTAGTCGTAATGATTTGTGCAGTCCTTTGAGACATTTGTGATTTGGGGCTATATAAATAAACATTGATTAATTGATTGATTGATATTCGCCAAAATACACAATCGCAAAATAAACAGGTGATAAAAATATGTTTAAGGAAACATTTGTGTGGGACTTATGCAGCATAGTGGGGCGGCGTAGCTCGGTTGGTAGAGTGGCCATGCCAGCAACTTGAGGGTTGCAAGTTCGATTCCCACATCCGCCATCCTAGTCACTGCCGTTGTGTCCTTGGGCAAGACACTTTACCCACCTGCTCCCAGTTTCACCCACACTGGTTTAAATGTAACTTAGATATTGGGTTTCACTATGTAAAGCGCTTTGAGTCACTAGAGAAAAGCGCTATATAAATATAATTCACTTCAGTATGAATATAATTCACATAGCGATGCCGGATTTGTTCCTCCAGGGATGCGTCGGGCAAGAACACAGCGCGAGGTAAGAAATTAAAGATTTATTAGACTAATAAAACAGACTAGAAACAGAAACACTGGAGCTAAACAGAAAGGCAAACAAATGGAAGCTAGGAAAAACGAACTAAACATTTTTTTTTAATTAAATCAACATAAAAATACACAAGATACACTTTCCATTCGTGCATCAACCCCCCCAAAGAAAACCCCTCCCTCCCCCATTCACACTCATCCACACCCACTCACACAAAAAAAGGGTTGTTTCTTTCTGCTACCAAAATTCTGGGAAGCAAATTGTGGGAACCAGAATTTTGGTAGCAGAAAGATACACTAAACTTGGCACGAAGGCACAAAAAGGGAAAACAAAACCATTAGCATGAGAGCTACGAAAAAACGAAGGCGTAGCATGTAAGCTAGCGGGAATATACATGTGAAACAGTCGTCACTTGTTGCACGAAGGCAAATTAGAATCCGAGAATGAGTGAACAGAAAAGGCTGGCTTATATGGGATGTTGATTAGTAAAACAAGTGTGCGGGAACCGATAGTAGCAGGTGGAAATAATAAGTAACCATGGTGACGGACTAAAACAGGAACTAAAGAATCAAACGACGGAGAGTGATACAAAAATGGAACAAAACCATTAGCATGAGAGCTACGAGAAAACAAAGGCGTAGCATGTAAGCTAGCGGAAATGTACATGTGAAACAGTCGTCACTTGTTGCACGAAGGCAAATTAGAAATCGAGAACGAGTGGACAGAAAAGGCTGGCTTATATAGGATGGTGATTAGTAAACCAGGTGTGCGGGAACCGATAGTAGCAGGTGGAAATAATAAGTAACCATGGTGATGGACTAGAACAGGAACTAAAGAGACAAACGACGGAGAGTAATACAAAAATGGAACAAAACCATTAGCATGAGAGCTACGAAAAAACAAAGGCGTAGCATGTAAGCTAGCGGGAATGTACATGTGAAACAGTCGTCACTTGTTGCACGACGGCAAATTAGAATCCGAGAATGAGTGAACAGAAAAGGCTGGCTTATGTGGGATGGTGATTAGTAAAACAGGTGTGCGGGAACCGATAGTAGCAGGTGGAAATAATAAGTAACCATGGTGACGGACTAAAACAGGAACTAAAGAATCAAACGACGGAGAGTAATACAAAAATGGAACAAAACCATTAGCATGAGAGCTACGAAAAAACAAAGGTGTAGCATGTAAGCTAGCGGGAATGTACATGTGAAACAGTCGTCACTTGTTGCACGAAGGCAAATTAGAATCCGAGAATGAGTGAACAGAAAAGGCTGGCTTATGTGGGATGGTGATTAGTAAAACAATCAATCAATCAATCAATGTTTATTTATATAGCCCCAAATCACAAATGTCTCAAAGGACTGCACAAATCATTACGACTACAACATCCTCGGAAGAACCCACAAAAGGGCAAGGAAAACTCACACCCAGTGGGCAGGGAGAATTCACATTCAGTGGGACGCCAGCGACAATGCTGACTATGAGAAACCTTGGAGAGGACCTCAGATGTGGGCAACCCCCCCCCTCTAGGGGACCGAAAGCAATGGATGTCGAGCGGGTCCAACATGATACTGTGAAAGTTCAATCCATAGTGGCTCCAAGACAGCAGCGAGAGTCCCGTCCACAGGAAACCATCTGAAGCGGATCAGCAGCGTAGAGATGTCCCCAACCGATACAGGCGAGCGGTCCATCCTGGGTCCCGACGAGCGGTCCATCCTGGGTCTCGACTCTGGACAGTCAGTACTTCATCCATGGTCATCGGACCGGACCCCCTCCACAAGGGAGGGGGGGACATAGGAGAAAGAAAAGAAGCGGCAGATCAACTGGTCTAAAAAGGAGGTCTATTTAAAGGCTAGAGTATACAAATGAGTTTTAAGATGAGACTTAAATGCTTCTACTGAGGTAGCATCTCGAACTGTTACCGGGAGGGCATTCCAGAGTACTGGAGCCCGAACGGAAAACGCTCTATAGCCCGCAGACTTTTTTTGAGCTCTAGGAATCACTAATAAGCCGGAGTCTTTTGAACGCAGATTTCTTGCCGGGACATACGGTACAATACAATCGGCAAGATAGGCTGGAGCTAGACCGTGTAGTATTTTATACGTAAGTAATAAAACCTTAAAGTCACATCTTAAGTGCACAGGAAGCCAGTGCAGGTGAGCCAGTACAGGCGTAATGTGATCAAACTTTCTTGTTCTTGTCAAAAGTCTAGCAGCCGCATTTTGTACCAACTGTAATCTTTTAATGCTAGACATGGGGAGACCCGAAAATAATACGTTACAGTAATCGAGACGAGACGTAACAAACGCATGGATAATGATCTCGGCGTCTTTAGTGGACAAAATGGAGCGAATTTTAGCGATATTACGGAGATGAAAGAAGGCCGTTTTAGTAACGCTTTTAATGTGTGACTCAAAGGAGAGAGTTGGGTCGAAGATAATACCCAGATTTTTTACAGAGTCACCTTGTTTTATTATTTGGTTGTCAAATGTTAAAGTTGTATTATTAAATAGAGGTCGGTGTCTAGCAGGACCGATAATCAGCATTTCCGTTTTTTTGGCATTAAGTTGCAAAAAGTTAGCGGACATCCATTGTTTAATTTCATTAAGACACGCTTCCAACTGACTACAGTCCGGCATGTTGGTCAGCTTTAGGGGCATGTAGAGTTGGGTGTCATCAGCATAACAGTGAAAGCTAATACCGTATTTGCGTATGACGTCACCTAGCGGCAGCATGTAGATGCTGAAGAGTACAGGGCCAAGGACCGAACCCTGGGGAACTCCACACGTTACCTTAACATAGTCCGAGGTCACACTGTTATAGGAGACGCACTGCATCCTATCAGTAAGATAAGAGTTAAACCATGACAGGGCTGAGTCTGACATACCAATTCGTATTTTGATACGCTCTAATAAAATATTATGATCGACGGTATCGAAAGCAGCGCTAAGATCGAGGAGCAGCAACATAGATAACGCATCAGAGTCCATCGTTAGCAATAGATCATTAGTCAATTTTGCGAGGGCTGTCTCAGTCGAGTGATTTGCCCTGAACCGGATTGAAAGGTTTCACATAGATTGTTAAACGCTAAGTGCTCATTTAGCTGCTCCGCAACAATTTTTTCGAGGATTTTCGAAATAAAGGGAAGGTGAGACACCGGTCGGTAGTTTACCATGAGGTCAGGATCGAGGTTAGGTCTTTTAAGGAGAGGATGAATAACCGCTTTTTTGAATGCAACGGGAACAGTGCCCGAGGAAAGTGATAAGTTTATAATATTTAGCACTGATGGACCTAATAATACAAAAAGCTCCTTGATAAGTTTCCCAGGAAGTGGGTCAAGTAAACATGTTGTTTGTTTTATTCCATTTACACGTTGTAACAATCCTTCTAATGTTATTTCATCAAAACGAGAGAAACTATTTTGGATATTTGCAGTATCCGCCGTATATACAATCATATCTGTGTTACTATAACCCCTGTTGTGATCCGGCTTCCGGATCACACATCTCTAGCATGTTTGTCTTTTTTGTATTGTCCTACTATGTTTTGATCATGTTTTGGACTCTACCGATCCCGTTTGTTAGCGCACTTCCTTATTTACATTCATCACCATGACAACTTATTTGCTCCTCCTGCATGGCTCATTCACACACCGGTTTGTAATTATGTTTTCTGTATTTAAGCCCCTCTGCTACCTAGTTCGCTCTCGCCAGTTTGTTTGCACCTGCAACCGTTACGTGAGTGGTCTCTGATTATTTTTCTGCTTGCTAAATGTAGCTTGCCTCCGCGCGCTTGGCTCGCGCTTTATGGACTTCGAACTCTGTCTTCTGTGTATATTAGCATTTAGTTTTCTGTGCTCAGACACGCCTTTGATTTGCTCTTTTGTACCAGTGTTCTTTTGTAACTTCATATTAAAAGGCTGTTCATACCTTCATTCCTGCCTGCTGTGATCCTGCGCATCGAGAGGCGACACTCCCCGCGCATCCACGATGCCGCGCAAACGTAACAGAAACTGGCGAGCAGAAACGCGTCACCTCGCGCTGGATCCTCCAGGACACCGTTCCCGACAAGTACTCCTCCGCTCCAACCCAGGACTCTTCTCTACGGGTTGGTACTTTGTTCACTTCTCCCGTTCCCAGTCACCATGTTGCTATTCCCATTAGCATCCCACCATCTTCCGCCTTCCCTGTCACTCACAGTGACGTCACTCCGTTCACGCCCCCCTATGACGTCACCGTTAACACCTTAGTGGATTCCTCTGCACATTTTTTTGACCTTAGTGACGAGGAGTTTTTTGAAGATGAACTTTCTCCCATTCCACCCAAGGACCTAATTTTATATAAGAAAATTTTCAAGGATAATTGTAGCACATCCAAGCCCAGTCACACCCCCAACAATGACTTTAATAATATAATTAATTATTACCAGGACATTTTCCGCCACTACTATGACTCTAGTCAGTCTTCACCCCCCATACCCGCTTCCCCCCCTCTCAAGTCTCGTTCTCCGCCTGAATCCGTGCCTTTTTCCACCTCATTTAGTGAGGATTTTGAACATTTTAGAGGGGAGGAGCCTGCCCTCCTCCAAACCTCCCACCGCCCGCCCTTACGGTCAGCCTCTGTCCAACTGGGCCCCGTCTGGAATCCGGGTCTTGAGGGGAGGGCCAGTATTACTACTAAGCCTCCTAGACCTCCACCACCGGTGTTCACCCCTGTTAAACCTGTTAAGCCACTACGGCCTCCTAGACCTCCTCCACCGGTGTTCTCCCCGGTCAAGTCACGCCCTCTTAGACCTCCTCCACCTGTGTTCCGTCCGTGCCCTAGTTCTGGTTTTAGTCACAGTCTCTCTCAGAGTTCGAGTCCCAGCCTTCTTCGTAGCCCATGCTCTAGTCCTACTCGTAGACCGACTTGTAGACTGAGTCGTAGTCCAAGTCCTGGTCCGAGTTTCCGTTCTGATTCTAGTTGTAGTCCTAGTCTTTCTCGTAGTCGTCGTAGTCCTAGTTCCACTCGTAGACTGATCCGTAGTCCGAGTCCTGTTTCGAGTCCGGTCCCGAGTCTTGTTTCTTGCCTTTGTAATATTAGTACTGATTCCCCTCGTGGTCTTAGTCCGAACCCTAGTCCTTACCCAAGTTCTTGTCCGAGCCCCAGTGTTACTGTAAGTCCTAGTCTTTGTCCTAGTCCTTGCCCGAGCACCAGTTTGATTGTTAGTCCCAGTCCTTGCCCAAGCCCTAGTTTGACCGTTTGTCCTAGTTCTTGCCCAAGCCCTGGTATGACTGTAAGTCCTGGTCGTTGCCCAAGCCCTTCTCAAAGCACTAGTGTGATTGTAAGTCCTGGTCCTCTCTCAAGTCCTTGCCCGAGTCCTAGTGTTTGTCTTATCACTCATCATAGTCCTAGTCCTGCTCACAGCCAGTCCCCTAGTTCTCCTCGGCAGACCCCTGTGCCTGCTCCTCGGCTGAAGCCGACTCCTGCTCCTCGGCTGAAGCCGACTCCTGCTCCTCGGCTGAAGCCGACTCCTGCTCCTCGGCTGAAGCCGACTCCTGCTCCTCGGCTGAAGCCGACACCTGCTCCCAGTCTGGTTCTCACACCAGCACATCACTCTGACCTGGTTTTCACACCAGCACCAGTTCCTAAGCTGGAGCCCACTCCGGTACCAGCACCACGACAGGTACCGGTGCCAGCTCCGCGCCGCCAAGCACCGCCGACGACGGGGCTGGAGCCCACACCAGCGTCGACGACGGGGCTGGAGCCCACACCAGCGTCGACGACGGGGCTGGAGCCCACACCAGCGTCGACGACGGGGCTGGAGCCCACACCAGCGTCGACGACGGGGCTGGAGCCCACACCAGCGTCGACGACGGGGCTGGAGCCCACACCAGCGCCGACGACGGGGCTGGAGCCCACACCAGCACCACCGACGACTCCTGCGGCTCCCAGGCCGCCTCCGACGACTCCTGCGGCTCCCAGGCCGCCTCCGACGACTCCTGCGGCTCCCAGGCCGCCTCCGACGACTCCTGCGGCTCCCAGGCCGCCTCCGACGACTCCTGCGGCTCCCAGGCCGCCTCCGACGCCTTCTTCGGCTGCAGCACCCGCATCATCCTCGCCAGCTGCACTCGGGCCTGCTTTGGCTGCAGTCCCCGCACCCTCGTCTGCTGCTTCCAAGCCTGCTGGGATTTCGGTGCTGAGGCGTCGTCCACCACGTCGACCACGGGCGTGGCCTCTGCGAGGTCATCCTCCTCGCCAGATACTCCCTCCTCCATGTCGGCCACGGATGTGGCCGTGCCCGGGTCGTCCGCCTCGCCGGGCACCTCATCCTGCGAGGCGGCCACTAATGTGGCCTTTTCGAGGTCGCCCGCCAAAACTTTTTCGGCAGCAGCGTTCCACCCGCCGCCGCCACATGATGTGTCCTCGGTGGATTCGGGGACATGCGATCTGGCGACCCTCCACCGTGGACTCCCTCCGCCCTCCCTTCGTTTGTGAACTTTCTGGTTTTGGGAGGGGGTTCTCTTTATTGCAGTTTTTTGGGGGCATCTGGGATCTGCCCCTTAAGGGGGGGGTAATGTTGTGATCCGGCTTCCGGATCACACATCTCTAGCATGTTTGTCTTTTTTGTATTGTCCTACTATGTTTTGATCATGTTTTGGACTCTACCGATCCCGTTTGTTAGCGCACTTCCTTATTTACATTCATCACCATGACAACTTATTTGCTCCTCCTGCATGGCTCATTCACACACCGGTTTGTAATTATGTTTTCTGTATTTAAGCCCCTCTGCTACCTAGTTCGCTCTCGCCAGTTTGTTTGCACCTGCAACCGTTACGTGAGTGGTCTCTGATTATTTTTCTGCTTGCTAAATGTAGCTTGCCTCCGCGCGCTTGGCTCGCGCTTTATGGACTTCGAACTCTGTCTTCTGTGTATATTAGCATTTAGTTTTCTGTGCTCAGACACGCCTTTGATTTGCTCTTTTGTACCAGTGTTCTTTTGTAACTTCATATTAAAAGGCTGTTCATACCTTCATTCCTGCCTGCTGTGATCCTGCGCATCGAGAGGCGACACTCCCCGCGCATCCACGATGCCGCGCAAACGTAACAACCCCGTTGTAGCTGGGACGCATTGTCTTTAATCTCCTTTCTAATAAGTTCAATTTTCTTATTAAAGAACTTCATAAAGTCATCTGCCGAATGGGTGGAGCTACTGGAAGGAGTCCCTTGTTGGGTTAGCGATGCTACAGTACTAAACAAAAATTTTGGATCGTTTTTATTAATGCGGATGAGATTTGAGTAATAATTAGTTTTAGCTAAGGTAAGCATGCGTTTATAAGTTATTAAACTATCACTCCATGCTTGATGGTGCACCTCAAGTTTAGTCGTGCGCCATTTGCGTTCCAGCTTTCTACATAATAATTTCTGAGCTCTAGTTTCTTCAGTAAACCATGGCGTACGCCTATTTGGAGCCTTTTTTAACTTCAGCGGTGCTATACTATCAATGGTTTCGCGCAGGGCGTTGTTAAAGTTGTTAGTGAGGTTATCAATAGAGCCCACATACTTTGGGAATGGTGCCATTACCGAGGGCAGTAGGTCAGCAAGAGTCGTTGTTGTGGCAGCAATAATGTTGCGGCTGCTATAGCAGTTATTATTCTTATTAGCTTGCCGAACATGAGTCTGAACTTCGAATTTTATAAGGTAATGATCGGACATTACTTTAGTATACGGGAGTATCATAACTTTGGAGACGGTGATACCTCTGACAAGCACTAGGTCTATCGTATTGCCGCTGCGATGCGTCGGTTCATTTATTATTTGTGTAAGACCACAGCTATCAATTATAGTCTGGAGCGCTACGCACGGTGGGTCCAATGGGGTATTCATATGGATATTAAAGTCCCCCATTATAATTATATTATCGGCGTGCGTCACTAGATCAGCAACAAACTCTGAGAATTCACTAATAAAGCCCGAATAGGGCCCTGGGGGGCGGTAGATAACGGCCAGGCACAGAGGCAGAGGTGTGGCAGACTTCATAGAAAGCACCTCAAACGATTTATATTTATTATTTAAGTTAGGACTAAAGTTAAAGTTTTCGTTGTATATTAGTGCGACACCCCCTCCCCTTTTGAGGTGACGGGCAATATGCGCATTCGTATAGTTAGGAGGGGATGCCTCATTTATCGCAAAAAACTCGTCTGGTTTAAGCCAGGTTTCGCTAAGACCGATGACGTTAAGGTTGTTGTCTCTAATGACCTCATTGACTAATAACGTTTTGGGAGACAAAGATCTGATGTTTAGAAAGCCCATATTATAGGTAGTGGGCTGTTTTAAGGAGTTGTTGATGAAATTATCCGTCGTAGCAATATTAATAATGTTACGTTTATTATGCGCAGTGTACTTAAAATAATTACGACCATATCTAGGAATTGATATGACGGGAATTTTCAGATTGTCTACTTGGCGCTGCGATAAACTGAACGCATCATAATTTGCCACCTCAGTAGAGCGCATGTCTAACTCTGACGTAGTCATAGACACAGTAGAAAAAACATTTTGTGAGTTGTGTATTATTCTACGAAAATTGCTATGTGTACAGGGATCATCCAGCCTGGCGCTGGCTAGTTCTAACTTAACTGACTCCATACCCAGGCTAGCAGGCTCTGTAATTGCCTGTGACCGGGCTTGCTCTAGTGCAGTTAGTCAAATGTGGCTCAATGCGAAGTCTATGTTCCGAGACAAGAGGATAGCGCCTTCCTGGTTAGGGTGAAGGCCGTCTCTCCTCAGCAAGCCAGGTTTGCCCCAGAAAGAGGGCCAATTATCAATAAACGTAAATCCCTGTTGTCTGCAGAAGCTATCCAGCCACCTGTTAAGAGAGACTAATCTGCTATATCTCTCATCATTGCCTCTCCCAGGCAGGGGGCCAGAGACAATTACTCGATGCCTGGACATCTTTCTGGCGAGATTACAAGCCCTGGCTATGTTTCTCTTTGTAATCTCTGATTGTCTCATCCTAACGTCATTGGAGCCAACGTGTATTACTATATTCGCATAACTAGTGGTGCGGTTAGCCTGCCGTACGTGTTTATTAGACCTGTTGCGAGTTAGCTCCCTAAGATTAGCTTCAATGTCAGGTGCTCTGCCCCCGGGAATACACTTAATTGTGGCTGGTTTGCTAAGCTTTATGTTTCGGGTGATGGAGTCCCCTATGACTAAAGTGTGGTGCCCGGTAGACTGGGGTGTAGGACTAGCTAAAGGGCTAAATCTATTATGCGTCTCAACCGGTACACCGTAGCTTGTAGGCCGATTAGGGCTGCTACAAGCTGGGCTAGTTAGCTCGCTACAGCTAACGCTAGCAGATGTGTCCGCAACATCTAAAGTTACGAAATTACACTGCTCTAACTGGCGGACACGGCTCTCTAGCAAAGCCAACCTATCCATGAGTAAAGTGCACGAAGCGCAGGAAGCCATACTCACAGAAACTTTCCGTCGCCGAGTGGGGTGCCAGCTGTCTTCGGGAAGTGATGGTCACGGTGGCGGGGGAGTAGCTTCCTTCAGACCGGCGCTGCCTTTCTCCGCTAGGTGTGCGGGAACCGATAGTAGCAGGTGGAAATAATAAGTAACCATGGTGACGGACTAAAAAAACAGGAACTAAAGAGTCGAACGACGTAGAGTAATACAAAAATGGAACAAAACCATTAGCATGAGAGCTACGAAAAGCAAAGGCGTAGCATGTAAACTAGCAGGAATATACATGTGAAACTGTCGTCACTTGTTGCACGAAGGCAACTTAGAATCCGAGAACAAGTTGACAGAAAAGGCTGGCTTTAATAGGATGGTGATTAGTAAAACAGGTGTGCGGGAACCGATAGTAGCAGGTGGAAATAATAAGTAACCATGGTGACGGACTAAAACAGGAACTAAAGAATCAAACGAGGGAGAGTAATACAAAAATGGAACAAAACCATTAGCATGAGAGCTACGAGAAAACAAAGGTGTAGCGTGTAAGCTAGCGGGAATATACATGTGAAACAGTCGTCACTTGTTGCACGAAGGCAAATTAGAATCCGAGAATGAGCGAACAGAAAAGGCTGGCCTATGTGGGATGTTGATTAGTAAAACAGGTGTGCAGGAACCGATAGTAGCAGGTGGAAATAATAAGTAACCATGGTGACGGACTAAAACAGGAAATAAGGAATCAAACGACGGAGAGTAATACAAAAATGGAACAAAACCATTAGCATGAGAGCTACGAAAAAACAAAGGCATAGCATGTAAGCTAGCGGGAATATACATGTGAAACAGTCGTCACTTGTTGCACGAAGGCAAATTAGAATCCGAGAACGAGTTGACAGAAAAGGCTGGCTTATATTGGATGTTGATTAGTAAAACAGGTGTGCTGGAACCGATAGTAGCAGGTGGAAATAATAAGTAACCATGGTGACGGACTAAAACAGGAACTAAAGAGTCAAACGACGGAGAGTAATACAAAATTGGAACAAAGGAACAATATGGTATGATCCGACCTTCGGATCACAACAATTTGCACGGACTGCTCGCCCACCCGTCCAAGAAAATGTTCTGCAAACTGCGAAAGCCGAATCCAATTAAATCCATCCAACCATCCATGTTCTTCCGCTTATCCGAGGTCGGGTCACGGGGGCAGCAGCCTAAGCAGAGAAGCCCACACTTTTCTCTCACCAGCTACTTGTGAAAGAGCAGAGGATTTACTCAAATCAAACTTTATTTGTACAACACTTGTTGTATACTTGTTGGTCGTGCGATGGGTGATGAGCCAAATAACTTTTAGACAAAGACCCTTAGTCTTTGTAGTTCTAGCCTCGGAACTGGTCAGTTTTGTCAATCGGCCTATTTCCTGTGATGAGTTTGAGTCGGGTGACCTCCAACCCCTATCCTCTATCAATCAATCAATCGATGTTCATTTATATAGCCCTAAATCACAAGTGTCTCAAAGGGCTGCACAAGCCACAACGGCATCCTTGGTTCGAATCCCACATAAGGGACAACCTAGTGGTTGTGAGTCTTATAGTCATTCAATGTGAATGACTATGAAAAAACCTTGGAGAGGACCGCAGATGTGGGTGACCCCCCCCCCCCCCCTCCCCAATCCCCCTCTAGGGGGTGCCGGATGTAATGTAATCTAGCATAATACTGTGAAAGTCCAGTCCATAGTGGATCTAACATAATATTTAGTGAGAGTCCAGTCCATAGTGGGGCCAGCAGGAGACCATGTCCCCAACCAATGCACAGGTGAGTGGTCAACCCCCGGGTCCCGACTCTGGACAGCCAGCACTTCATCCATGGCCACCGGACCTGTGCCTCCCCTTCCACAAGGGAGAGGGGGGGCAAAGTCGAAAAGAAAAAAAAAACGGCAGATCAACTGGTCTAAAAAGGGGGCTCTATTTAAAGGTGTACAAATGAGTTTTAAGATGGGATTTAAATGCTTCTAGTGAGGTAGCATCTCTAACTGTTACCTGGAGGGCATTCCATAGTACTGGAGCCCAAATAGAAAACGCTCTATAACCCGCAGTCTTATTTTGGGCCGTGGGAATCACTACACTACTCCTACTTGTGAGGGCTTCCTACCAGATGTTGCTCATGTCTTTACACTTTCTCCTAAAATCCAAACCTACATTCCTGTAGGATTCCAATTTCCTGTAAATTCTACTTTTTTTCCTACACTTTGAACCCGAAAGCTAATAAGACGGAGCGGCTAGATTTATGGAATTTGTTTTCGCTTGCCGCAATAATTAAAATAGTTTAAAAAAAAAAAAAACACTGAGAATGTGTTTTATTGTTTGTGCTATGGTTTGTGCTAACAGAGTTGCTGCAGTGTCCTTCCATTTACTGGTAGTGCTTTCAACCACAAGTGCAGTGCCATTCAGTCTTCCATCCGTCCATAACGTTTCTACCTCTGCGGATTCTTCATTCTTAACTGCAAGCAACGTTTTTAAGTATTACAATTTGACTTCAACTCTTTATACTTACTAAATCGTCCCGTGTGTGAAGTCCGTAGAAGTCTTTTCATGCATATTTGTACGTGCTATCGTAATGTAATGATGCTAGCGTCGTTAGCATTAGCTAATATGCCAACGCTATTACCACAGTGGGTGTGATATTTTTTGTATTGTTTCCCTTTCACAGATTCATCAGTAAAATCACCAAAACGTCACTCTGGAGTTATCGAGTCTGTTTTAGCTGATTGGAGAGCTAGCTTCCGCAGCTAGTGGGTCCATGTTTTGTTTGATCAGTCGTTTTACTGCCCTGTTACAGACACCGTTTGAAGACAATTAAGGTATGTAAATAAATCAATTTCGCAACGTTTATATCTGCGGTTTATAGTCCGATGCAGCTTATATATGGACAGCATTTATTTTCCCTAAAAGTTTTTATATACCGGTGCTTTCTATAGTCCGGAAAATACGGTAAGTACAAACAAAAGTAATACTGGAGCTATGAGGGGGAACGGAACTGTCTGAAATTTGAAGCGATCTTTAAAACTGTTGCTTTCTTTACATGCTTTTGTCCACCTGGGGTACTTCGCCTTGACTGGGATCAAAACTGAAAGTTAACCTGGAACGTTTGTGTGCCAAGCACACATACATTCAACTACTTTAATATAGTTCCTGGTACCTCTTCTTCCGGAACCTAAATGTAAATTCACCAAAACGTCACTGTGGAGTTATCAAGTCTGTTTTTAGCTGATTTGAGAGTTGACATCTGCAGCTGTTGGGTCCAGGACGATGACTTCTGTTTTGTTTGATCAGCCGTTTTACTGCCTTTTTACAGACACCGTTTAGAAACAACTAAGGTATGTAAATAAACAGTTACAAAATCTTCCTGTGTAAAAATTAACTTTGCAACGTTTATATCTGTGGTTTATAGTCCGATGCGGCTTATATATGGACAGCATTTATTTTCCCTAAAAGTTTTTATATACCGGTGCGTTCTATAGTCCGGAAAATATGGTAAGTACAAACAATAGTAATACTGGAGCTGTGAGGGCGAACCAAACTGTCTGGAATTCGAAGATACCTGGGGTACTTCACCTTGACGGGGATCAAAACTGAAAGTTAACTTGGCACGTTTGTGTGCCAAGCACTCATACATTAAACTACCTTAATATCGTTCTTGGTACCTCTTCTTCCGGAACCTAAATGTAAATTCACCAAAACGTCACTGTGGAGTTATCGAGTCTGTTTTTTAGCTGACTGGAGAGCTGGCGTCCGCAGCTAGTGGTTCCAGGACGATGACTTCTGTTTTGTTTGATCAGCCGTTTTACTGCCTTTTTACAGACACCGTTTAGAAACAACTAAGGTGTGTAAATAAACAGTTACAAAATCTTCCTGTGTAAAAATCAACTTTGCAACGTTTATATCTGTGGTTTATAGTCCGATGCAGCTTATATATGGACAGCATTTATTTTCCCTAAAAAATTTTATATGTGTTAGATGTAAATATAAATGGAATACAATGATTTGCAAATCCTTTTCTACCCATATTCAATTGACTGCACTACAAAGACAACATATTTGATGTTCAAACTCATAAACGTTTGTTTTTTTGGGCAAATAATAATTAACTTAGAATTTAATGGCTGCAACACGTGCCAAAGTAGTTGGGAAAGGGCATGTTCACCACTGTGTTACATCACATTTTCTTTTAACAACACTCAATAAATGTTTGGGAACTGAGGAAACCGATTGTTGAAGCTTTGAAAGTGGAATTCTTTACCATTCTTGCTTGATGTACAGCTTAAGTTGTTCAACAGTCCGGGGTCTTGTTGTCGTATTACGCTTCATAATGCGCCACACATTTTCGATGGGAGACGTGTCCGGACTGCAGGCGGGCCAGGAAAGTACCCGCACTCTTTTACTACAAAGCCACGCTGTTGTAACACGTGGCTTGGCATTGTTTTGCTGAAATAAGCAGGGGCGTCCATGATAACGTTGCTTGGATGACAACATATGTTGTTCCAAAACCTGTATGGACCATTCAGCATTAATGGTGCCTTCACAGATGTGTAAGTTACCCATGCCTTGGGCACTAATACACCCCCATACCATCACAGATGCTGGCTTTTGAACTTTGCGCCTATAACAATCCGGATGGTTATTTTCCTCTTGGATTCATGACGATGACTTCTCTTTTGTTTGATCAGCCGTTTTACTGCCTTTTTACCGACACTGTTTGGAAACAATTAAGGTATGTAAATAAATATTTACAGAATCCGTCTTTGTAAATAACTCATTTGGCAACATGTATGTCTGCGGCTTATAGTCCATTGCGGCTAATTAATGGGAGAAAAGCCAAAGTGCCAAAGTAGTTGGGAAAGGGCATGTTCACCACTGTGTTACATCACATTTTCTTTTAACAACACTAAATAAACGTTTGGGAACTGAAAAAACTAATTGTTGGAGCTTTGAAAGTGGAATTATTTACCGTTCTTGCTTGATGTACAGCTTAAGTTGTTCAACAGTCCGGGGTCTTGTTGTCGTATTACGCTTCATAATGCGCCACACATTTTCGATGGGAGACGTGTCTGGACTGCAGGCGGGCCAGGAAAGTACCCGCACTCTTTTACCACGGAGCCACGCTGTTGTAACACGTGGCTTGGCATTGTTTTGCTGAAATAAGCAGGGGCGTCCACGATAACGTTGCTTGGATGGCAACATATGTTGCTCCAAAACCAGTATGGACCATTCAGCATTAATGGTGCCTTCACAGATGTGTAAGTTACCCACTTGGGTCCATGACGATGACTTCTGTTTTGTTTGATCAGCCGTTTTACTGCCTTTTTACCGACACTGTTTGGAAACAATTAAGGTATGTAAATAAATATTTACAGAATCCGTCTGTGTAAATAACTCGTTTGGCAACATGTATGTCTGCGACTTATAGTTCGGCGCGGCTAATTATTGGGAGAAAAGCCAAAGGCCGTAAAATATCGGATGAAAATATAGAGAAGCCCAATATAACTACTGTGGTTGTTTGGACCAGTGGTCCCCAACCTTTTTGTATCCGCTTAATAATTTGTCCTGCGGCCCGGGGGGGGGTCCTTTTTTTTTCTTTTTCTTTTTTTTTTTGTTCTTGTCATGAAAAAGGGAAGTTTTTGTCATGAAAAAGGGAGGTGTTTGTGGTTGGTGCACTAATTGTAAGTGTATATTGTGTTTTTTATGTTGATTTTATAAAAAATATATATATATATTTTATTTTATTTTTTATTTTATTTTTTTTAATAGAAATGAATAAAAAATTCTTCTGCCACGGCGGGCCTCGGCCCGGTGGTTGGGGACCACTGGTTTAGACTACATGATATTGTATTGTTTTTCGTACAATATGACTTATCTAAAAGTTTGTTTCTCTTTTTAAACGGCATGTTTCGTGTTCAAATGTTGCTGTTTTGGGTGAGTTTAGGCTCCAATTAAATCGATTTCAATTCATTTCAATTTGGGGACGCCGTCACGAAACCAATTAAACCCATATCCCGAGGTACCACTGCACTGCCTACCTCCAGAAACTGTTCAAAACGGGACATTTCACATGCATGTCAGTGTTTTTTGCGTCTCCAAGGCGAGAAAAGATTTTGGGCATAGCTAATTTGCAGGACCCCCAAGGAGAAGCCGGGAGGGGGGGTGCTCCTTAGGCACAGAACCAAGTTGCATTCCACGCCTGATATGACTTTCACACTTCTTTCCGATTTAGTAGTTTCCATCTGTGCTGATGGCAACACGTCATCCGTTTTTTTTTTTTATCCGAATATTTTTTTTCATCTTGTATCTGATTTTCCCATAAAGGTCAAAATTCTGAATCACAAAATGTTTTTAAATATCCTGGTATTGACTGTAGCAGTCTTTTGGACAATGCTGGTTTACAATACCTATAAAATGTGCAGAATATGTCATAATTGAAATAATGTAATTAGAGATGTTTCATGAAAGCTGCTGCAGACAAGTGATGGACATGTGAATAATGATGGGAACATTGGCACACAGTTAATTAATAAAATGGGGGAATGGGTGAAGGAATTTGAAAGAGTGAGATATTTAGATGGAAAAGTGATAACATAAAGTACAGTGCGGCAAAAAAGTACTTAGTCAGCCACCGATTGTGCAAGTTCTCCCACTTAAAATGATGACAGAGGTCTGTAATTTTCATCATAGGTACACTTCAACTATGAGAGACAGAATGTGAAAAAAATACAGGAATTCACATTGTAGGAATTTTAAAGAATTTATTTGTAAATTATGGTGGAAAATAATTATTTGGTCAACCATTCAAAGCTCTCACTGATGGAAGGAGTTTTTGGCTCAAAATCTCACGATACATGGCCCCATTCATTCTTTCCTTAACACGGATCAATCGTCCTGTCCCCTTAGCAGAAAAACAGCCCCAAAGCATGATGTTTTCACCCCCATGCTTCACAGTAGGTATGGTGTTCTTGGGATGCAACTCAGTATTCTTCTTGAATTGTCTGCCAATAGAACAAGAACATTTGGCTTGTCAAGACTTTCCAAAACAAGTACAATTAGCTAACCCTGAATGAACCCAAAAATACCTTAAAATAAGTATATAATATATATATATATAATAATAAGTGCACTACTATACGAGTACATATTTTGTAATGTTTCATTGAAAATAAAACAGCAAAGTCCATTTGGCTTTCATCTGTTTTAAATATGAGACACAATTGTGTCATGATTTTTTTTTTGCATGCTTGAAGTAAGAAATTATTACTTAAAAACGGTAGTTTTATACTCGTGAGTGTTGATGACACAGCTTTGCAACAGTTGATATTCTAGTTTCAAGCATGTTTTACTCAATATAGGTTATAAAATCTCAGCAACAAGCTGTAATATCTTACTGAGATCTTTTGGGACCAAAACACTTAAAACAAGTAAAACACTCTTACATAAAATCTGCTTAGTGAGAAGAATTATCTTATCAGACAGAAAATAAGCAAATATCACCATTATTTGAGATATTTATTCTTACTTTTTGCAGTGTAACGTGTGGACAATGCTGAAGAAACAAGTCCATGTCAGAAAACTAACACATTTAGCTGAACTGCACCAATTTTTTTTGAAGACGAGTAGTGAAATATTCAACCAGAAGCTTGCCAGAAGCTTTTGGATGGCTACCAAAAGCACCTTTTTGCAGTAAAACTTGCCAAGGGACATGTACCAAATATTAACATTACTGTACGTATACTTTTGACCCAGCAGATTTTCTCACATTTTCAGTAGCCCCATAATAAATCCATAAAAGAACCAGATTTCATGAATGTTTTTTTCACCAACAAGTATGTGCTCCAGTCACTCTTATCACAAAAAAATAAGAGTTGTAGAAATGATTGAAAACTTAAGACAGCCATGACATTATGTTCTTTAAAAGTGTATGTAAACTTTTGACCACGACTGTATACACAGTGTACTTACATAACCAGCCATGACATTTTATTATTTACAAGTGTATGTCAACTTTTGCCCACGACTGTATAACCAGTGTACATACATGACCATGTGACTTTAATTTGATTAACATGTTTAGTACCCTAACCGTTGGTCTTACTGAACACAAAGATAGTTTGTGTTCCTGTGGTACAATCACTCACACATATAACGCAGAGTTATCTCCAACGAGCAAAGCTCTCGGCCATGTCGACGCATAAACCTGCTCCGCCGCTTCACGCGTAACGACTCGTTGCGAGATTCCGGCCCCACTGCGGTGAAAATTGGAGGTGAGGGCAGGGCCAGCAATTGATTGTCTCATAACTCAGCTTCCTTTCCGCTGCCTGCCACTAAAGCTCTCATTTAAATATCTCAGACTGTTTCCCTGCCTTGGCTTGGCGGAGCTCTGATTGCGTACATGACTCCTTGTGTGTAACAAATCACGGGAGAACATATGCAGCGGCTCTTTCATGGTGAAGAATTACAGCCAGGCTGCAACCTCTATCATTAATATGAATAAGTATAATGAATACAAATAACGCCGTACTTTACGCAACTTTTTGCTTTTATTATGCTACAGCAGACCTGGGAAAATTAAGCTTTTCAATCCGGCCCGCCGGACATTCCTAAATATTTGTTTTTAGATCTTTAAGATGGAAAGTGTAGCTGCCATTATGATGATGTTTTCTAATGACCGTAAGTCTTCAACTATCACTGCAAAAACTGAAATCTAAGTAAGATAAAATATCTCAAATAAGGGTGATTTTTTTCTTATTTTCTGTCTGATAAGATAAATCTCACTAAACAGATTTTATGTTAGAGTGTTTTACTTGTTTTAAAGGGGAACAATATCGCAATTTCAAAAGGGTTCAAAACAATAAAAATCAGTTCAGCTTGTTTTATTTTTCGAAGTTTTTTTCAAAATTTTACATCTCACGGAATATCCCTAAAAAAAGCTTTAAAGTTCTTGATTTTCGCTATTTGCCTGTGACGTCATACAGTGCTGCCAATACAAACAACATGGCGGTTACCACAGCAAGATATAGCGACATTGGCTCGGATTCAGACTCGGATTTCAGGGGCTTAAGCGATTCAACAAATTACGCATGTATTGAAACAGATGGTCGGAGTATGGAGGCAGATAACGAAAACGAAATTGAAGAAGAAATTGAAGCTATTGAGCGAATAGCTATTGACGCTGTTCGGCCGATAAAATGAGTGTACCTAATGAAGTGGCCCATAGCATGGCTGCCTTATTAGCATCGCCGGTAAAATGTGCGGACCAAATGATCAGGACTTTCGCATCTCGTGACACTGGAGCAACTTATATCTGCCGATTGGTAAGTCTTTGTTTCGCATTAAATGTGGGTATCTAGTTTCAAATGTACATACAGCTAGCTTAAATATCATGTTAGCATTGATTAGCATAGCATGTTAGCATCAATTAGCTGGCAGTCATGCTGCGACCAAATATGTCTGGTTAGCACATAAGTCAACAACATCAACTAATCTCACCTTTGTGATTTCGTTGACTTAATCGTTGCAAATGCATCTGCAGGTTGTCCATACATCTCTGTGCCATGTCTGTCTTAGCATCGCCGGTCAAATGTGAAGACACTCTGGCAAATTCAATGGGGGTCAGGTGGCAGATTTCTTGCCAGTGCTGCAACTTGAATCCCTCCCTGTTAGTGTTGTTACACCCTCCGACAACACACCGACGAGGCATGATGTCTCCAAGGTTCCAAAAAATAGTCGAAAAAACGGAAAATAACAGAGCTGAAACCCGGTGTTTGTAATGTGAAAATGAAAATGGCGGGTGTGTTATCTCGGAGACGTCATGTTCTGACGTCATCGCTAAAAGACCGATAAACAGAAAGGCTTTTAATTTGCCAAAATTCACCCATTTAGAGTTCGGAAATCGGATAAAAAAAATACATGGTCTTTTTTCTGCAACATCAAGGTATATATTGACGCTTGCATAGGTTTGGTGATAATGTTCCCCTTTAAGGGTTTTGGTCCTAAATGATCTCAGTAAGATATTACAGCTTGTTGCTGCGATTTTATGACCTATATTGAGTAAAACATGCTTAGAATATCAACTGATGCAAAGCTGTGTCATTGTCAGGTTCAAACACTGACGACATCTATTAAACAGACAAGAAGCAAGGAATCAGGCAGAGACTGAGTTCAATTTAGCTCATGAGGAGAACGCATGGAGCTGCACACTTAGTCGCAGTCTCGCCCTACGCTCTGAGGTACTGCTCCCGCGTCCCTCTATTTGGGGGAAGCAGCCTAGGTCTAGCTCTTCCCGAGGGGATCCCGAGGCGTTCCCAGGCCAGCCGGGACACATAGTCTTCCCAACGTGTCCTGGGTCTTCCCCGTGGCCTCCTACCGGTTGGACGTGCCCTAAACACATCCCTAGGGAGGCGTTCGGGTGGCATCCTGACCAGATGCCCGAACCACCTCATCTGGCTTCTCTCCATGTGGAGGAGCAGCGGCTTTACTTTGAGTTCCTCCCTAATGGCAGAGCTTCTCACCCTATCTCTAAGGGAGAGCCCCGCCACACGGCGGAGGAAACTCATTTCGGCCGCTTGTACCCGTGATCTTATCCTTTGGGTCATGACCCAAAGCTCATGACCATAGGTGAGGATGGGAACGTAGATCGACCGGTAAATTGAGAGCTTTGCCATCCGGCTCAGCTCCTTCTTCACCACAATGGATCGGTACAACGTCCGCATTACTGAAGACGCCGCATTGATCCGCCTGTCGATCTCACGAGCCACTCTTCCCCCACTCGTGAACAAGACTCCTAGGCACTTGAACTCCTCCACTTGGGGCAGGGTCTCCTTCCCAACCCGGAGATGGCACTCCACCCTTTTCCGGGCGAGAACCATGGACTCGGACTTGGAGGTGCTGATTCTCATTCCGGTCGCTTCACACTCGGCTGCGAACCGTTCCAGTGAGAGCTGAAGATCCCGGCCAGATGAGGCCATCAGGACCACATCATCTGCAAAAAGCGGAGACCTAACCGGAACACCTCAACGCCTTGACTGCGCCTAGAAATTCTGTCCATAAAAGTTATGAACAGAATCGGTGACAAAGGACAGCCTTGGCGGAGTCCAACCCTCACTGGAAACGTGACCGACTTACTGCCACCAATGCAGACCAAGCTCTGACGCTGATCATACAGGGAGCGGACCGCCACAATAAGACAGTCCAATACTCCATACTCTCTGAGCACTCCCCACAGGACTTCCCAAGTCCACAAATTACCTTTTAGAATGCCTTAAAAACAAACAAATATGTGTTCTTTTTTTGTCTCTCACTGTGAATGATGGGCAAAATTCCCCCCAAAAAAGTGCAGTTCCTCTAACAAATTCAAAAATTTGTCTTGCATTGTCCCATTTTTATTCCCTGTAATATTCTCTCACATCTCCCTCTAGTTTGTAAGCATTCTCACTGCTTATTCCCAATCCAAAAAGCAGTTTGTTCCCCCTCCGGATAGCATTCATTAGTATGATAAATCACTATCTGCTCCTCCTTAAAATTACACTCACTTCCTAGTGAGACAAACACGCAAAGCAAAACCAATCTTCAGGCAATGGAGTCAAGTTTCATATCAGCCACAGAATGCTCGGTCGGGGCCATCGACGTTTCATGGGAACAGACAAATAATAAATATGCTAAGTAGAGACTGGGATGGTGTTGACGCTGTGAAATAGTACAAAGTACTGACATTTAAACTGACTCTTTTTTTAAGTCCATTTGAACTCATGTTGGATTGAGCAGTGCGGTGTTGTTATGAGATGTCTTAACTCAATCCATTTTTGACTTTGTTCATGTACTTCTATCAGTTGCTGCATTTCGCTCACTCACTGCAGGGTGTGGTTACGTCTCCAGGCCAATCATATATCTTATAAAGCAAACCCCGCCCACCTGAACCGACGCACGGAAGGGGGGGGGGACTGGGGGAAGAGTTAGAGATGCATGGGATTCTGGGTATTTGTTCTGTTGTTTTTATGTTGTGTTACAATGCGGATGTTCTCCCGAAATGCTATTCTTTCTTCAAAAAGTAAGACATGCTGAATAAGACATGCCTGCATATGTGAAGTGAAGTGAATTATATTTATATAGCGCTTTTCTCAAGTGACTCAAAGGGGATAGGTTGATTGGCAACACTAAATTGGCCCTAGTGTGTGAATGTGAGTGTGAATGTTGTCTGTCTATCTGTGTTGGCCCTGCGATGAGGTGGCAACTTGTCCAGGGTGTACCCCGCCTTCCGCCCGATTGTAGCTGAGATAGGCGCCAGCGCCCCCCGCGACCCCGAAAGGGAATAAGCGGTAGAAAATGGATGGATGGATGGACTCAAAGCGCTTTACATAGTGAAACCCAATATCTAAGTTACATTTAAACCAGTGTGGGTGGCACTGGGAGCAGGTGGGTAAAGTGTCTTGCCCAAGGACACAACGGCAGTGACTAGGATGGCACAAGCAGGAATCGAACCTGCAACCCTAAAGTTGCTGGCACGGCCACTCTACCAACCGAGCTATGCCGCCCTCATATGTTGTATTCTTTTATTTTTCCATATTTAACGTCCATCCATCCATTTCCGACCGCTTATTCCCTTTTGGGTCGGGGAGTGCTGGCGCCTATCTCAGCTACAATCGGGCAGAAGGCAGGGTACACCCTGGACAAGTCGCCACCTCATCGCAGGGCCAACACAGATAGACAGACAACATTCACACTCACATTCACACACTAGGGCCAATTTAGTGTTGCCAATCAAACGTATTGTGTTGAAATTTGGGGAAATGTTTATAAAACAAACATAGACCCAATAATAAAACTTCATTAGAATAATACACAAAGCGTGCTACTATGAACATACCAATCCATTATTTATGAGTTCAAATGTATTAAAATTTTCGGATATTGTGTTTTTAAAGGGGAACATTATCACAATTTCAAAAGGGTTAAAAACTATTTAAAAAAAATCAGTTCCCAGTGGCTTGTTGTATTTTTTGAATTTTTTTTCAAAATTTTACCGGTCTCGGAATATCCCTAAATAAAGCTTTAAAGTGCCTTATTTTCGACTCTCTGCGAAGACACTGGCCATTTCCCTGTGACGTCACACAGTGCTGCCAATGTAAACAAACAATGGGAATACCACAGCAAGATATGCTGACATTAGCTCGGATTCAAACTCGGATTTCAGCGACTTAAGCGATTTAACAGATTACGCATGTATTGAAACAGATGGTTGGAGTATGAAAATATTGAAGAAGAAACTGAAGCTATTGAGCGAATAGCTATTGACGCTATTCATAGCCATAACATGGCCGAATAGCTGCGTTAGCATCGCCGGTAAAATGTGCGGACCAAACGATCAGGACTTTCGCATCTTTTGACACTGTAGCAACTTAAATCCGTCGATTGGTAAGTGTTTTTTTTCGCATTAAATTTGGGTGGAAGGAAACGTAATATAGTTGCAAATGCATCTACAGGTTATCCATACATCTCTCTGCCATGTCTGCTTTAGCACCGCCGGTAAATAGCATGTTACCACAGCAAGATATAGCGACATTAAATCGGATTCAGACTCGGATTTCAGCGGCTTAAGCGATTCAACAGATTACGCATGTATTGAAACAGATGGTCGGAGTATGGAGGCAGATAGCAAAAACGAAATTGAAGAAGAAATTGAAGCTATTGACCGAATAGCTATTGACGCTATTCGGCCATAAAATGGGTGTACCTAATGAAGTGGCCCATAACATGGCTACCTTATTAGCATCGCCAGTATAATGTGCGGACCAAATGATCAGGACTTTCGCATCTCGTGACACTGGAGCAACTTAAATCCGCCGATTGGTAAGTGTTTGTTTCGCATTAAATGTGGGTATCTAGTTTCAAATGTACATACAACTAGCTTAAATATCATGTTAGCATCGATTAGCGTAGCATGTTAGCATCGATTAGCTGGCAGTCAACATCAACAAAACTCACCTTTGTGATTTCGTTGACTATAGTTGCAAATGCATCTGCAGGTTATCCATACATCTCTGTGCTATGTCTGTCTTAGCATCGCCGGTAAAATGTGAAGACACTCCGGCACATTCAATGGGGGTCTGGGGACAGATTTCTTCCCACTTTCGCATCTTCGGGCCAGTGGTGCAACTTGAATCCCTCCCTGTTAGTGTTGTTACACCCTCCGACAACACACCGACGAGGCATGATGTCTCCAAGGTTCCAAAAAATAGTCAAAAAAACAGAAAATAACAGAGCTGAGACCCGGTGTTTGTAATGTGTTGAAAATGAAAAATGGCGGGTGTGTTACCTCGGAGACGTCACATTCTGACGTCATCGCCTCCAGCGCGATAAACAGAAAGGCGTTTAATTCGCCAAAATTCACCCATTTAGAGTTCGGAAATCGGTTAAAAAAATAGATGGTCTTTTTTCTGCACCATCAAAGTATATATTGACGCTTACATAGGTCTGGTGATAATGTTCCCTTTTAAAAACAATGGAAATTATGTTTCGAGTAAAAAACAACAACCTTCCAGCTTGTATTCTCAGGCTATTTCATTTAAAAGGAGAAAACTATAATTTAGGGGGGATATCGATTTTTGACATGGGTAAAGCGAGAACAAATATAAAATACAAACAGTTTTAGGAGTTAAATGGTGGAACAAGCTCAGTGATGAGCTGAAGACATGCACTTCTTTGGTCAAGTTTGAGAAAACATTGAAAGGTGAAATAATTGAAAATTATAAGATATAGTAACAATTACTTTCATCCCATTGATTTTTTTTTTTTTTTTTTAACGTTGATGTTCCAGGCAATCTAATCTTCAGTGACGGTATAGGATAGGCAAATATAAGCTTTGGCTTCAGCCTATTCCTTTTTTGGTCATTCTTTTTCTTTTCTTTCGTGTGTAAATGTGCATAATTGTATACATATAACATGTACTGTAAAACTGATCACACAAAATGGTTGATTGATTTGATTGATTATATGAGCGAAATAAACTTATTTCATTCATTCATTCATTCATTCATTCAAATGTGTTTGTCATTCTTGTTTGTTGTGTGTTCACAGAGTGGCGCATATTTGTAACAGTGTTAAAGTTGTTTCTACGGCCACCCTCAGTGTGACCTGCATGGCTTTGGAACAACTATGCGTTACAGTCGTCTAAGTGTGTCTGCAGAAGCCACATGCGACTTTTGGCTGGGCTGGGCTAGATATTTGCACATATTGTAGAGGGCGATAAAGGCGGCGGCTTGATAGCACGTCCGTACTAGGGTGAAAATTAGCAGACATTCGCAAGAATAACTGCTCTGAAACCCGGGAGTTTCTGAACATTTGGAAGGGTTGGCAAGTGTGATGCTGTCAAGCGGCATTCATTTAAAACTCGCGGGCCGCACTAACATTTAATTTTCATCCATCCATCATCTTCCGCTTATCCGAGGTCGGGTCTCGGGGGCAGCAGCCTAAGCAGGGAAGCCCAGACTTCCCTCTCCCCAGCCACTTCGTCTAGCTCTTCCCGGGGGATCCCAAGGCGTTCCCAGACCAGCCGGGAGACATAGTCTTCCCAACGTGTCCTGGGTCTTCCCCGTGGCCTCCTACCAGCTGGACGTGCCCTAAACACCTCCCTAGGGAGGCGTTCGGGTGGCATCCTGACCAGATGCCCAAACCACCTCATCTGGCTCCTCTCGATGTGGAGGAGCAGCGGCTTTACGTTGAGTTCCTCCCGGATGGCAGAGCTTCTCACCCTATCTCTAAGGGAGAGCCCCGCCACCCGGCTGAGGAAACTCATTTCGGCCGCTTGTACCCGTGATCTTATCCTTTCGGTCATGACCCAAAGCTCATGACCATAGGTGAGGATGGGAACGTAGATCGACCGGTAAATTGAGAGCTTCGCCTTCCGGCTCAGCTCCTTCTTCACCACAACGGATCGGTACAACGTCCGCATTACCGAAGACGTCGCACCGATCCACCTGTCGATCTCACGATCCACTCTTCCCCCACTCGTGAACAAGACTCCTAGGTACTATTTAATTTTCATATTAATGTTAATTAATACATAGCACAAAGCAAAAAAAAAAAACTCTGCATGCAGTGTTATTTAATTCTAAATTTCAAGAGTTTTGTGGCTCCCATTAATTTCTTTATTTTGTGAAACGGGTAAAAATGGCTCTTTGGGTGTTAAAGGTTGCCGACCCCTGGTCTAGTCTCTTACGTGAATGAGCTAAATAATATTATTTGATATTTTAAGGTAATGTGTTGATAATTTCACACATAAGTCGCTTCCCCCGGCCAAACTATGAAAAAAACTGCGACTTATAGTCCGGAAAATACTTTTGTAATTTATGATTGGCCTCACGCAAACTGCCCAGGTCTGGTCTATGTATTCATTTCCTTGAATTGCCGCCTGGGTGCTAATTAATTTAAAAACTCTTCTCACTCTGGCGTTTTATCAAAGGCATGCGGTCAATTTAGGCCTGCGCTTACAAATTTGAGTGTGATGTAAGGGTACCATCATGAAAAGCACATTTAATAAAAAAAAACGTTATTATGGTCTTACCTTTACTTATAAATGAAGTCCATGTGCAACTCCTTCTGATTAAAACCATCAATAACTTGTTTAAAAAAGTCTTCCTCATCTTTCTTCAGTTTTAAAAGTCTCCCTGCTCAATGGAGATCTTCCTTTATTACCTCCTGCTTCGATTGAAAGTCCAGTTTAGAAAACTGTTTTACTTTAGATTTGTAATCCTCCATGTTAAAAGTCCAAGCCAGAGGAAAAAATAAACGATCGTTGCTCACTCTTGCTTCTTGTTGTCACTTCTTCTGCAGCCGAGTAGTTGCGAGAAGGATCACTAGCGCCCTCTACCACCAGGAGGCGGGAGTCATTTAATGACTCATATTTGACACACGCAGCTACGGTATATTAATAAAACATAGCTGCTTACTGTTCTTTTTAACATATTCAATAGCTTGGACCTTAAATACTACTGAATAGCTCTTAATCTTCTTACCTTTATGCGAGTTCAATTTATTGAAATCAGCCTCCTCCATTTTGAAAATTACGAGTTCGACCCGATGGAAATTCTAGGCTTATGCTAATAATTTGTCAGGGGTGTTTGCTGACGAACCCATAGATGCAGGGACGTAGTCAGGCATAGAATACGAAAACATGATTTGATTAAAACTAAACAAGAACAAACAAAAAGCATGCAGGTGGGCGGAATAACAAACTAAGAGAGCTAGCACTGGAAGCTAGAAAACAAAAAGGAACTTTAGCATGGAAGCTATTGGATAGCAAGCAGAAAAACTGGAAATAACTAATGGCAAACAAGAACAGCTTACCGCTAAGACGACCAGGTAATAGCATGAGAGGTAACAGCTGAAAAGAATCACAGACAGGACAATACAATGATCCAGCACTGACTGGAGGAACAAAGCAGGTAAAATAGGAGCTGGCTGATTGACACCAGGTGTGACCAGATGCCAATCAGCCGCAGCTGAGTGAAAACAGGACACAGGGAGACAAACAGGAAGCTGAACCAAAATAAGAGCACTACACAGGAAATAATAGTGAATTATATTTATATAGCGCTTTTTCTCTAGTGACTCAAAGCACTTTACATAGTGAAACCCAATATCTAAGTTACATTCAAACCAGTGTGGGTGGCACTGGGAGCAGGTGGGTAAAGTGTCTTGCCCAAGGACACAACGGCAGTGACTAGGTTGGCAGAAGCGGGAATCGAACCTGCAACCCTCAAGTTGCTGGCAAGGCCAACCGAGCTAAACCGCCCCTAATAATAAACACACAGGAGAAACAAAAACACAAACAAACTGTCAGTGGCAACTCTGACATAATTTTGCGAAACGAGTTTGACCTGGCGGAAATCCTAGACATGCGCTAATAAAAATAATATTTCGCGAAACGCGTTTAACCCGGCGTTAATCCTGAGTTTGCGGTAATGGTAGATAGATAGTACTTATTGATTCCTTCCGGAGAGTTCCTTCAGGAAAATTACAATTCCAGCTGCAGTGTACAGAGTTGAGATCAATTTAAAAAAAAAGTAAAAAGTAAATAATGGGGGTTTAAATGGAAACAAAATAGAGAAATATTACAATAAGAATAAAAAATAAAAAGCAACAATGGGAATAAAATTAGAACAGTAAAATAAGAATATAACAAGACAAAGTAGGCAGTAGTGACCATGTTATGAAAACGTATTGCACCGTTATTGTTTTGCATCCCCTGTCATCCTAGTACCCCCCGCCCCCCGCCCCAGAGAGGAGTTGTACAGTCTAATGGCGTGTGGGACAAAGGAGTTTTTGAGTCTATTAGTCCTGCACTTGGGATGAAGCAGTCTAGCACTGAACAGGCTCCTCTGGCTACCGATAACCATGGCCGGCTATACGCAGGGGCAAGAGGGGGCAGAGCCCCCTTAAATAAATGTCTTTCCCCCTCAAATCAAAATTTGAGAAAGCAAATTTTAATAAACTCACAAAATTACTACATTAAAAGTTGACAAAATTATCTGCCCCAGCGGGAAAAATCCGCCGAAAAAGTGACACACACGATATAGTAGTGTCGGCTTCCCTCTCATCCCTCCCTCCGCTGTGCGTGTGTGTATTCAACATTCCACAGGCTGCGCAGCAGACACACACCCGCACACACCCCTCAGCCTTCAGTAAACATCCAATCACTGTTGCAGTATGAAAGTAAAAGAAAAGGAAAAGTTGTCTACATTTATCATATACTTGTTAGGATGGGTGTATTTGTGTAGTCTTATCCGTCATAAACATGTTTATCGTCGCGGACTTTCGGTGCTACGGAGTTCCTTTTTTTTTTTTTTTTACAACTTGACGAGAGCAGTGACAGCGGAGGCTCTGAGCAGCAGTGGTTTGGAAGGCAGAGAGCCTCCACTGTCCCTGTAACAAGCTACAAGTCATTTATGATGCTGTTAATGAGGGTAAAAATGAAACATAAGGTATATATCCCACTTAGCAGTCTTCCTCTGCTGTCCTCTGTTCAGAGCGGAGTCCCTGGCAACGGCCCGTTTTACTTAGCAACGGTCTGGCAATCGACTGCTGGAATTATTTTTCTGTTGTTTTTCTTGTAATTCTACATAGTCAACCTTTAATGTTTCAATCTACATTTTGCAATAAACAAATTATAAGTTTCATTTGATATGACCAAGACACCTAAAAACAAAAACACAGCCGTTTTCATCAATTTACAAGCAAGTGGGCAACACACATACATTGGAGTGAATGAATTTTGTGCCCGGATGAGTGCCCACGTTCTGTTTTATAAATTAGTTTGAGATTCTTTTTTATCATTATTCATCAGACTACCTTTCAGTTTTGTAAATATTGACTGTAGTGTGTGAAGTCCTACTTTGGGTCAAAATTTATTTGAGAGTTAGGCCATCCAGTTAGGATAAACGTTATGTTGTTGGTTGATAAAATCTGGATGAAGGATGTTTTATTTTATTTTATTCATTTATTTATTTTCATTTTTATTTTTCAGTTTCCCCCCCCTGAGGGATTGCCACCTTATTGTGGTCAGGGGGGTTTGTGGTCCTCAGTGACCGTAAGAGCTATACCAGCAGGAGCTTAGTCTTCAGGTGGCACACCCAAGTTGGACAGGTCTGAAGGTAGAGGCCTGACAAAGTGCAATCCACTACTCCAGGTTGGGGTTGGACACATAGCTAAAGACCCATTTCAATGAAGAAAGCATCGTTACTATAAGCACAGGAAAAAAAGTGCTGGAGCATGATGTGTACACATGATGCCCCCTTCACATTTCTGGATTGCCTCCTCATATAAGCATGCCTAGAACCGCCCCTGCTGATAACGCTATGCAGAGGGTGACTGGCATCATCCAGGATGCTCACTAGTTTGTCAACAGTCCTCTTCTCTGCCACCGTCACCAGTGAGTCCAGTTTCATTCCCATTGTAGAACCGGCCCGCCTGATCAGTTTCTCAAGTCTGGAGCTGTCCTTCTTAGATGTACTCCTCCTCTCTGCCGTCCCTGATGGACCCGACAATGACTGTGTCATCTGCATACTTCTGGATGGGACACAGCTCTGAGTTCTAGCAGAAATCAGCGGTGTACGGAGTGAAGAGAAGGGGGGCCAGCAATGCAAAGCATGAGAAACCTTGGAGAGGACCGCAGGTGTGGGACGGAAAAATATGGGGAATTTCCGGAAAAGCAGGAATTTTTTGGAAAATGGTAAAAAAAATACTTCAATAGCCATGAATTGATTAACGTGGACCCCGACTTAAACAAGTTGAAAAACTTATTCGGGTGTTACTATTTAGTGGTCAATTGTACGGAATATGTACTGTACTGTGCAATCTACTAATAAAAGTATCAATCAATCAAAGTCTGAATGAGTTGAAATGGTTGGTGTTGGAATTTTTCAAATCGGCCGAGAAATGTAGAAGTAGTAACATGTAGAATTTAAAAAAAGAATGGTATAACGGAATTCCAGGAATTTCGGAAAAAAATGGAATTTTTCCAGTTCGTTTAAGAGGATGTTTTGACGGTGGAACGGTTGAAATACGTTGAAAAATGTGGAAGGAGTCATCGCCAGAAAAAAAGGGTGGAAATGGGGCTTTGGAAAACCAGGAATTCTGGAAAATCCTGGAATTTTTTCTGAATTTGGAAAAAAGGGTAGTTTAAATTTCCAAGACATTGGAATGTGTTGAAAGCGGAATGGTTTGGATCGGTGTTGGAATTTTTCAAATCGGCCGAGAAATGTAGAAGTAGTAACATGTACAATTTTAAAAAAGAATGGTATTACGGAATTCCAGGAATTTTGGAAAAAATTTGAATTTTTCCAGTTCGTTCAAGGAAATACGGTATTCCTTTAAAATATGTGCTGTAGAAGTTTGAGTGGGCAACTTTTCTCCTCAGCACCTCTTACAGTCTGCAGAGTGATGCTCCTTCAAGGGGTCACTTCCTAATAAATAAAAAATATTCAGGATATCTCTTTGGGTCTTTCCTCCCTCGCTTCCCGCCATGGCCTTCCTTAACCAGAAGGTCAGCCCTTACCGGCCGCCACACATTCGCACGAGTCCTGATGGGTCTCCTCCCCGTCACACACACCATACATCCTATTCCCTCAAATGACCCGGCTCAGAGGGACAGATTAACGGCGACATTGTGTCACCCTGTCACCTCTGACCTTCGGCGAAGTTCTGAAAAGTGCAGGTTTCCAGCTCTCAATTGAAATCCAATTACAAGACGACAAGAGACAGGAGATGGAGTGGGTGGTAGCAAAGGAGGGCTGGGCCATTGATTTAAAGGGGAACATTATCACCAGACCTATGTAAGCGTCAATATATACCTTGATGGTGCAGAAAAAAGACCATATGTTTTTTTAACCGATTTCCGAACTCTAAATGGGTGAATTTTGGCGAATTAAACGCCTTTCTGTTTATCGCGCTGGAGGCGATGACGTCAGAATGTGACGTCGCCGAGGTAACACACCCACCATTTTCATTTTCAACACATTACAAACTCAGCTCTGTTATTTTCCGTTTTTTGGACTATTTTTTGGAACCTTGGAGACATCATGCCTCGTCGGGATTCAAGTTGCACCAACGGCCCGAAGATGCCAAAGTGTCTGCCGCCAGACCCCCATTGAATGTGCCAGAGTGTCTCCACATTTGACCGGCGATTCTAAGGCAGACATGGCACAGAGATGAAGTGAAGTGAATTATATTTATATAGCGCTTTTCTCAAGTGACTCAAAGCGCTTTACATAGTGACACCCAATATCTAAGTTACATTTAAACCAGTGTGGGTGGCACTGGGAGCAGGTGGGTAAAGTGTCTTGCCCGAGGACACAACGGCAGTAACTAGGATGGCACAAGCGGGAATCGAACCTGCAACCCTCAAGTTGTTGGCACGGCCACTCTACCAACTGAGCTACGCCGCAGATGCATTTGCAACTATAAAGTCAACGAATTCACAAAGGTCAGTTTTGTTGATGTTGACTGCCAGCTAATCGATGCTAACATGCTACGCTAATCGATGCTAACATGCTATTTACCGGCGGTGCTAAAGCAGACATGGCACAGAGATGTATGGATAACCTGTAGATGCATTTGCAACTATATTACGTTTCCTTCCACCCACATTTAATGCGAAAAAAAACACTTACCAATCGACGGATTTAAGTTGGATCGGTTCGCAGCCGAGTGTGAAGCGACCGGAATGAGAATCAGCACCTCCAAGTCCGAGTCCATGGTTCTCGCCCGGAAAAGGGTGGAATGCCATCTCCGGGTTGGGGAGGAGACCCTGCCCCAAGTGGAGGAGTTCAAGTACCTAGGAGTCTTGTTCACGAGTGAGGGAAGAGTGGATCGTGAGATCGACAGGCGGATCGGTGCGGCGTCTTCAGTAATGCGGACGTTGTACCGATCCGTTGTGGTGAAGAAGGAGCTGAGCCGGAAGGCAAAGCTCTCAATTTACCGGTCGATCTACGTTCCCATCCTCACCTATGGTCATGAGCTTTGGGTCATGACCGAAAGGATAAGATCACGGGTACAAGCGGCCGAAATTAGTTCCCTCCGCCAGGTTGCGGACCTCTCCCTTAGAGATAGGGTGAGAAGCTCTGTCATCCGGGAGGAACTCAAAGTAAAGCCGCTGCTCCTCCACATCGAGAGGAGCCAGATGAGGTGGTTCGGGCATCTGGTCAGGATGCCACCCGAACGCCTCCCTAGGGAGGTGTTTAGGGCACGTCCAACCGGTAGGAGGCCACGGGGAAGACCCAGGACAGGTTGGGAAGACTACGTCTCCCGGCTGGCCTGGGAACGCCTCGGGATCCCCCGGGAAGAGCTAGACGAAGTGGCTGGGGAGAGGGAAGTCTGGGTTTCCCTGCTTAGGCTGTTGCCCCCGTGACCCGACCTCGGATAAGCGGAAGATGATGGATGGATGGATGGATTTAAGTTGCTCCAGTGTCAAAAGATGCGAAAGTCCTGATCGTTTGGTCCGCACATTTTACCGGCGATGCTAACGCAGCTATTCGGCCATGCTATGACTATGAATTCGCTCAATAGCTTCAGTTTCTTCTTCAATACTTTCATACTCCAACCATCTGTTTCAATACATGCGTAATCTGTTGAATCGCTTAAGTCGCTGAAATCCGAGTCTGAATCCGAGCTAATGTCGCTATATCTTGCTGTGGTATTCCCATTGTTTGTTTACATTGGCAGCACTGTATGACGTCACAGCAAAAATAAGGCACTTTAAAGCTTTATTTAGGGATATTCCGAGACCGGTAAAATTTTGAAAAAAACTTCAAAAAATACAACAAGCCACTGGGAACTGATTTTTATTGTTTTTAACCCTTTTGAAATTGTGATAATGTTCCCCTTTAAAGACAAGTACTGCACAGGACGCTGTGGTTTTCTTGTATTTATTTATTTATTTATTTTTGTATCAAGTGTGCTTGATTTGTAGCCCTCCAGGCCTCCCATCCCATTTGCTGCACTCCCGTCGTTGCTTCCCTCGCCAATATTTTCCAGCTATTTCCGTCAAAGTGCGTTTGTTTCACGAAGCCCGCAGCAAAAGACGAGACGGAGACAAGCGCGGCGGCGGCGCGAGCTAATCAGCTTTATGTTTTTAGATTAGAGGTTTTTTTTTCAAGATTACATCAGGTTATTAAAGGCTTGCACCAAAGTGTTTATCCAAGTTTCTGTCAACTTTAAAAACCTTGTCTTAGCATCGCAGATCCCTGAGTATCATCATTGCTTCTTTAATCTCAACAATCTGTCCTTTGAAGGTCGTAAAAATCCTTTTTTTTTTTTTTTTCTTATCTTTGGACATCTGTATCGATTGGAGAATCATAGTTCAGGTGCCTTTTTATCAAAGGTGTGCAGAGACTTAGATTTAAGCCTTGATGTCACATATTTCTCCCCAAGGCTTGCAGGAGCCTGATAATTGTCGTTATCAGCAGTGAGATCACTTTGCGGAGGATACGATATCGCCTGCAATTTTCTTCACGTTAATGAGAAATTCCGCCGGTGTTACTGTACATGAAGATTAATCAGCCTCCAAAGAAACTCGATTTAAACGTATTGTGCACACCAACAGTGGAGTTCTGATGCACATGCAAAACTGAAACTGACTGACATATTTGAGTTGAACTTTATTTATCCTTTTCCGAAGTAGGGAGTACCCAAGGTCGTAAACGTAACTAGATGTAGAAATTCCTGAAGGAATTGCGTGTGAATGCTCCAATGCTGAAGTTAATCTTAAATCTTGGAAAAGAAAATTCTGAATTTTTGAAGTAGAGCACATCATATTTCGAAATTGGTACGGTTTGAATACGATGAAAAATGTGGAAGAATGTCCCATTGATTTCAATGGGAATTTCCATCAATCAATCAATGTTCATTAATCCATCCATCCATCCATCTTCTTCCGCTTATCTGAGGTCAGGTCTCGGGGGCAGCAGCCTAAGCAGGGAAGCCCAGACTTTCCTCTCCCCAGTCAATTTATCCAGCTCTTCCCAGGGGATCCCAAGGCGTTCCCAGGCTAGCCGGACGACATAGTCTTCCCAACGTGTTTGTTGGGAAGACTTTCTTAAGAAGGTCATCATGAAACGTATTTATATATTGTGGAGAGGCGGAGCCTGCAGTCCGACAGCGAGGCAGGGCACACCATAGCCCGCTGCAAGATGGCGGCGAGGAGGTGTGGCTGGCAGTCCGACAGCGAGGCAGGGCACGCCAGAGCCCGGCCCAAGATGGCGACGTGGAGGGGTGAACGCCGAGCGAGTGGCGAGGCTGGGCGCGCCGGGAGCGACGCCGCAATCATGATAAGGCGGGTCGCCCAGCTGGACACAATTAAATAATCATCTCTCACTGTATAAAATGGCGGCAGCCGTGAACGTGGGGTAGAGAGACGCAGATCGGAGACAAACCCAACGGGGGGCGGATGACGAGCGAGAGAGACGAAGAGCGCGAGGAAAACAAAATTGCAAGAAGCTGAAAAGCTGGAAGGGAAGAGCGAGCAGCAGATGGAAGGGCTGAAAAGCAACCCGGCAAGAGACAAATTCTTTGAAATAAAGAAGTTTAAACTTGCTCGCCATTATGTCCCTCCTTGATGGTCCTTGGAACCCGCACAACGACGGCTTGAGTCTGTCACACACACACACACACACATACACATTCACATATATATATATATATACACACATATATATATATATATATATATGTGTGTATATATATATATACACACACACACATATATATATATATATATATATATATATATATATATATGTGTGTGTGTGTGTATATATATATACACATATATATATACACATATATATATGTATATATATATATATATATATATATGTATATATATATATGTGTGTGTGTATATATATATATATATATATATATATATATATATATATATAGAATAAGCGGTAGAAAATGGATGGATATATATATATATATATATATATATATATATATATATATATATATATATATATATATATGTATATATATATATATATATATATATATATATATATATATATATATATATATATGTACGTATGGGGTGGTATAGCTCGGTTAGTAGAGCGGCCGTGCCAGCAACTTGAGGGTTGCAGGTTCGATCCCCTCTTTCGCCATCCTAGTTACTGCCGTTGTGTCCTTGGGCAAAACACTTTACCTACCGGCTCCCAGTGCCACCCACACTGGTTAAAATGTAACCTAGATATTGGGTTTCACTATGTAAAGCGCTTTGAGTCACTAGAGAAAAAGCGCTATATAAATATAATTCACTTCACTTATTAGCTCTAAATCACAAGTGTCTCAAAGGGCTGCACAAGCCACAATGACATCCTCGGTTCAGAGGCCATATAAGGGCAAGGAAAAACTCACAACCCGATGGGATGTCAATATGAATAACTATGAGAAACCTTGGAGAGGACCGCAGGTGTGGGTCCAAAAAAAATGGGGAAATATCCGGAAAAGCAGGAATTTTTTTGAAAATAGTAAAAAAAAAACAAAAAAAAAAACTTGAATGGTCTGAATGAGTTGAAATGGTTGGTGTTGGAATTTTTCAAATCGGCCGAGAAATGTAGAAGTAGTAACATGTAAAATAAAATAAAAAATGGTATTACGGAATTCCAGGAATTTCGGAAAAAACATGAATTTTTCCAGTTCGTTTAAGAGGATGATTTGACGGTGGAACGGTTGAAATACGTTGAAAAATGTGGAAGGAGTCATCGCCAGAAAAAAAAAGGGTGGAAATGGGGCTTTGGAAAACCAGGAATTCTGGAAAATTCTGGAATTTTTTTGAATTTGGAAAAAAAGGTAGTTTGAATTTCCAAGACGAAAGTGTTGAAAGCGGAATGGTTTGAATCGGTGGAAAAAATTGGAAATGGTGGAAATTTGAAAATTAGCCAATTCATTTTGAATGGGAAAAATGTCCCGGAAAACCTGGAATTCTGGGAAATCTGGGAATTTTTGGAATTTGTCAAAGGAAAGCCCGCGATTCCCGAATAGGCTGAACAGTTTGAAGTTGGAACGGTTTAAATGCGCTACAAAATCTGAAGAAGAAGAAGTGGAAGAAGTTGAAGTTTAATAAAAATATTAATTTTGGTGGGGATAGACCCCAAAAGGGACAAGCAGTAGAAAATGGATGAATGGAAAACCATATGTGTGAATGCTCCAAAGCATTTTTTGTGAACTTCCGGGATATGCCTCCCGGGAGCCTTATGCCATGTCGACCAGCTGCTGGGTCTCTGCCACACTAGAGTCCGTTTGTAGAGACTGGAGGAGATGCGGATGAAGAGACAGGGCTGTGGAACTGGTGCTGAGCACAGGGACGGTACAGCTTCACCGTGTCTTGGCTGTATGACCAGGTGTCGGACACCTCGGTCTCCTTAGACGTATATCCTCGCTCATCCGTGCGGACTGGACACTGGCTGAGAATCGGCGGGCGGCCCAGGGTGGAGTCGGCTCTCTTGGTTGCTTTGTTGGGTCTGCTCCTGTCTCTGGCCATGTTCCACCCGGCAGACAATCGGGTGGAACATCGCAGAGGCCACCACAGTGGATATGTTTTGTTGTTGTTTTACTTTTGTAGCTATGTGTAGAAGTGGCTGGTTGCATCAGCTCTGCTCTTTTAATGTATTTAATGTCCTTTGATGTTTCCTTCTTACTATGGTTATGAGTTTTTGTTTTTCCTTGGCCTCAGTCTGGACCCCCTCTCCAGGGCTTGGACTGATTTTTTTACCCCCTCACGAACACCCGAGCGTTTACCTGTTTCTCAACTTTTTTGTAAGGGGCGCCAGAAGTTGGCAGACCCGTCAGCGATCCTGTTCTGTCTCTCTTTGATGTTTGTCTGATCTTGAATGTGATTGTGCTGAAAATCTTAATTTCCCCCTCTGGGATTATTAAAGTATTTCTGATTCTGATCGTGATTGAAGTACTTCTGATTATAAAAATAATGTATTTGTTGTCATTTCTCACGCAGTTTGTAGAGTTTGTTGTGTGGTTGTGCTCGGCGCACAGACGAGGCCATCAATCTCCGGGTGTTGACTCTCAAACTCGAGCCGCACTCATTCATAACACGTCTGACGTCTGAACAACAGGTCAACACTTTATTTATGACACTTTGTCCGACAATCCTTGGAACTTTTGTCCGGATTTGTGATTGTTTCGAAAGTTCTGCGGCGAAAAGAGAAAAGAGTAATCTCTTCCAGGTGGGACAGCTGTTGTTGTCGGAAGAAGATATATCGTGTAGTTGCTTTCTCCTTACAGTCGGGGGGGGGGGGGGGGGTGTTGATGGGACTGAGATAGATTTTAGAGGGAGGAGTAGGGAATAGGATTAATGCCACGGATCAACCACTTGGAGTTTTCCTACCAGGGATTGTGACTCATCCGTCATTTCAGTTTCAGTTTTTTTATTCCCCCCAAGAAACCTTTGAACCACTTTTAGTGTTAGTTTGTCTTCCCTTTAAGGCAGGAAACAAACAATTTTCTCACTCTTGTTTTCCCTGAAAAGGCAATCGGTAAAGTGTCCTCCCTTTGATTAGATCTCAAGCTGCTTGTGCTCCCGGTTTGTTTATTCTATTGTTTCTTTCATCGCGATGAGATTCATTCATAAAAGCTTGACCCAAATAGTTTATTTTATTTCCCCCAACACTCACCTGCCCTCTTCTGGTTGTCCTCATCGACTGGAAAAACTGTTGAAATTAAGTCGCATTAGCATCACAGGCAGACTGGCACTGGTGTTAAAGAGTAGAGTGTTAAAAGTTATTTATATCACAACCATCAGTGTAACCTGTGTGGCTGTTGAGCAAGTATGCCTTGCAGTCGATGATGTGTGTTATCAGGGGTCGACACGCCCTCAACATAACTATGTGGGTGAGAGCCGGAGAATGTTAGCCCAGGGATATTTCTGGGTAAGGCACTGAAATCCGGAAAAAATCTTGAGGGTCGGCAAGTATGCAGCTGAGCCACATCAGAGTGATCAAACCCCTGGTCTAATAGCTAGAACTAGAATGCATATATCTATAAAAAGGCTTTATCAAAAAGAAGGGTTTTTAAGCCTTTTTTACAAGCAATCACAGTCTGTGGTGCCCTCAGGTGGTCAGGGAGAGGGTTCCACAGACTGGGAGCGGCGGAGCAGAAAGCCTGGTCTCCCAAAGTTTGTAATTGTTTTTGTCTCCAATTTAGTGTACTGTATTTCCTTGAATTGCCGCCGGGGCGCTAATTAATTTAATGGTTTTGAAGTGATAAAGCATTATACAGCATCATGTTGCCATTTGTTTCTAATATTTTCCCCTCTGGTGTTTAATTGAAATCCCAGCTCTCACTGCAAAACACAACACCAACATGAAATGTGTCAGGTAGCTTCGTTCATTTTTAAGAACCAGTTTTTCCATTCTGCCCTCTCCGGTCCCACATTCCCTCATTAAGATGTCACTTTCGTTTGTCATATTTAATTGGGCAAAAACATTCGCAAAAAAGCTCTTAAGACAATAATGTGATAGCCGGCAGTCTCGGAGCAATCAGTCTCAGCCAGTTAAGCATTTGGATATCACCACCCACCTTCCCATTTATGACATTAACAAGGACAGATACGCGCCGGCAACCTAAGGGTTCCTGGTTCAAGCCCCCCCTTCTACTAACCCTGTCACGTCCGTTGTGTCCTTGAGCAAGACACTTCACCCTTGCTCCTGATGGGTCTTGGTTAGGGTTTTGCATGGCAGCTCCCGCCATCAGTGTGTGAATGTGTGTGTGAATGGGTGAATGGGGAAATAGTGATATATATATATATATATATATATATATATATATATATATATATATATATATATATATATATATATATATATATATATATATATATATATATATAATAGATAATTGAAAATACAAACCCCGTTTCCATATGAGTTGGGAAATTGTGTTAAATGTAAATATAAACGGAATACAATGATTTGCAAATCATTTTCAACCCATATTCAGTTGAATATGCTACAAAGACAACATATTTGATGTTAAAACAGATAAACATTTTTTTTTTTGCAAACAATCATTAACTTTAGAATTTGATGCCTGCAACACGTGACAAAGAAGTTGGGAAAAGGTGGCAATAAATACTGATAAAGTTGAGAAAATCTCCTCAAACACTTATTTGGAACATCCCACAGGTGTGCAGGCTAATTGGGAACAGGTGGGTGACATGATTTGGGTATAAAAGCAGCTTCCATGAAATGCTAAGTAATTCACAAACAAGGATGGGGCGAGGGTCGCCAATTTGTAAGCAAATTGTCGAACAGTTTTAGAACAACATTTCTTAACGAGCTGTTGCAAGGAATTTAGGGATTTTACAATATACGGTCCGTAAAATCATCAAACGGTTCAGAGAATCTGGAGAAATCACTGCACGTAGGCGATGATATTACGGATCTATCAGGCGGTACTGCATCAAAAACAGACATCAGTGTGTAAAGGATATCACCACATGGGCACAGGAACACTTCATAAAACCACTGTCAGTAACTACAGTTGGTCGCTACATTTGTAAGTGCAAGTTAAAACTCTACTATGCAAAGCGAAACCCATTTATCAACAACACCCAGGAAGGCCGCTGGCTTCGCTGGGCCCGAGCTCATCTAAGATGGACTGATGCAGAGTGGAAAAGTGTTATGTGGTCTGACGAGTCCACATTACAAATTATATTTGGAAACTGAGGACGTGGTGTCTTTCAGAACAAAGAGGAAAATAATCATCCGGATTGGTATAGGCGCAAAGTTCAAAAGCCAGTATCTGTGATGGTATGGGGGTGTATTAGTGCCCGAGGCATGGGTAATTTACACATCTGTGAAGGCACCATTAATGCTGAAAGGTACATACAGGTTTTGGAGCAACATATATTGTCATTCAAGCAACGTTATCATGGACGCCCCTGCTTATTTCAGCAAGACAATGCCAAACCACATGTTACAACAGCGTGGCTTCGTAGTAAAAGAGTGCGGGTACTTTCCTGGCCCGCCTGCAGTCCAGACCTGTCTCTCATCGAAAATGCGTGGCGCATTATCCATCCATCCATTTTCTACCGCTTATTCCCTTTTGGGGTCGCGGGGGGCGCTGGCGCCTATCTCAGCTACAATCAGGTGGAAGGCGGGGTACACCCTGGACAAGTCGCCACCTCATCACAGGGCCAACACAGATAGACAGACAACATTCACACTCACATTCACACACTAGGGCCAATTTAGTGTTGCCAATCAACCTATCCCCAGGTGCATGTCTTTGGAAGTGGGAGGAAGCCGGAGTACCCGGAGGGAACCCACGCATTCACGGGGAGAACATGCAAACTCCACACAGAAAGATCCTGAGCCTGGATTTGAACCCAGGACTGCAGGAACTTCGTATTGTGAGGCAGACGCACTAACCCCTCTACCACCGTGAAGCCATTTCCCGGAGACCCCGGACTGTTGAACGACTGAAGCTCTACATAAAACAAGAATAGGAAAGAATTCCACTTTCAAAGCTTCAACAATTAGTTTCCTCAGTTCCCAAACGTTTATTGAGTGTTGTTAAAAGAAAAGGTGATGTAACACAGTGGTGAACATGCCCTTTCCCAACTACTTTGGCACGTGTTGCAGCCATGAAATTCTAAGTTAATTATCATTTGCAAAAAAAAAAAAGTTTATGAGTTTGAACATCAAATATCTTGTCTTTGTCGTGCATTCAACTGAATATGGGTTGAAAGGGATTTGCAAATCATTGTATTCCGTTTATATTTACATTTAACACAATTTCCCAACTCATATAGAAACATGGTTTGTATATACACTCCCCGCTATATGATTTGCCTGAGTAGCTGGACAGGACAAAAAACATATATATATATTGTGAATTACATTTATATAGCGCTTTTCTCTAGTGACTCAAAGCGCTTTACATACTGAAACCCAATATCTAAGTTACATTTAAACCAGTGTGGGTGGCACTAGGAGCAGGTGGGTAAAGTGTCTTGCCCAAGGACACAACGGCAGTGACTAGGATGACGGGAGCGGGAATCGAACCTGCAACCCTCAAGTTGCTGGCACGGCCGCTCTACCAACCAAGCTATGCCGGGCTATTAGGGCTGCGAATCTTTGGATGTCCCATGATTCGATTCAATATCGATTCTTGGTGTCACGATTCGATAATATATTGATTTTTTCGATTCGATTCGATTCTCGATTCAAAAACAACGTTTTTCCGATTCAAAACGATTCTGTATTCATTCAGTACATAGGATTTCAGCAGGATCTACCCCAGTCTGCTGACATGCTAGCAAAGTAGTTGATTTACGAAAAAATAAAAGCTTTTATAATTGTAAAGGACAATGTTTTATCAACTGATTGCAATAATGTAAATTTGTTTTAACTATTAAACGAACCAAAAATATGACTTATTTTATCTTTGTGAAAACATTGGACACAGTGTGTTGTCAAGCTTATGAGATGCGATGCAAGTGTAAGCCACTGTGACACTATTGTTCTTTTTGTAATTTTTTTATAAATGTCTAGTGATAATGTCAATGAGGGATTTTTAATCACTGCTATGCTAAAATTATAACTAATACTGATACTGTTGTTGATAATATTCATTTTTGTTTTGGTTTGTTCTGTGTCGTGTTTGTGTCTCCTCTCAATTGCTCTGTTTATTGCAGTTCTGAGTGTTGCTGGGTCAGGTTTGGTTTTGGAATAGGTTTGCATTTTAATGGTATTGCTGTGTAGTGGTTTGTTGGATTGATCTAAAAAATACAAAAAAATACAAAAAAACTCAAATAAAAAAAAAAAAATGATTTTTTAAAAATGAGAATTGATTCTGAATCGCACAACGTAGACGATTCGATTCGTATTCGAATCGATTTTTTACCCACACCCCTAATATATATATATATATATATATATATATATATATTTATATATATATATATATATATATATATATATATATATATATCTATATGTATATATTTGGGGTCGTGGGGGGCGCTGGTGCCTATCTCAGCTACAATCGGCGGAAGGTGGGGTACACCCTATATATATATATATATATATATATATATATATATATATATATATATATATATATACACTTCATGAAGTTTTGCACTAGTTGTGTTTTTTTTGTGGTTTTTCTTTGTTTTCTTTGTATTTGGATGTATTTGTTGGTTTGTATGATATCCATTAAGTAAGACTACGTATTATGTTGAAGGGGGCAGGAAAATATATGAGTTTTCTTCATCCTGCTCCTTTTCTGGGTGTCTCATTCAGTAAAGGAAAAAAAAAAAAAATCCATTCTGTTTTTTAAGGCAGTCCGTCATACGTTTTTAGCATTCCGACATTATTCAATCAATCAATCAATCAATCAATCAATGTTTACTTATATAGCCCTAAATCACTAGTGTCTCAAAGGGCTGCACAAACCACAACACAAACCACTACGACATCCTCGGTAGGCCCACATAAGGGCAAGGAAAACTCACACCCAGTGGGACGTCGGTGACAATGATGACTATGAGAACCTTGGAGAGGAGGAAAGCAATGGATGTCGAGCGGGTCTAACATGATACTCTGAAAGTTAAATCCATATTGGATCCAACACAGTCGCAAGAGTCCAGTCCAAAGCGGATCCAACACAGCAGCGAGAGTCCCGTTCACAGCGGAGCCAGCAGGAAACCATCCCAAGCGGAGGCGGATCAGCAGCGCATAGATGTCCCCAGCCGATACACAGGCAAGCAGTACATGGCCACCGGATCCACAAGGGAGAGTGGGACATAGGAGAAAAAGAAAACAAACGGCAGATCAACTGGTCTAAAAAGGGAGTCTATTTAAAGGCTAGAGTATACAAATGAGTTTTAAGGTGAGACTTAAATGCTTCTACTGAGGTAGCATCTCGAACTGTTACCGGGAGGGCATTCCAGAGTACTGGATTCCGAAATGAAAACGCTCTATAGCCCGCAGACTTTTTTTGGGGCTTTGGGAATCACTAATAAGCCGGAGTCCTTTGAACGCAGATTTCTTGCCGGTACAATATTATTGTGAGGATTTGTAATATTGTCCTAAAAATAGATATACCGGCCCCTTAGAGCAAGAACGATAATTTACTGCACGTTGACGAAACGTGATTATATCCATTTTTTTTATTAGTTTTTTGTACGTATTGCACGTGTGTGTTCAAAAGACCCGTGTGCATGCATGACACGTGTCATGTGTCTCAGGTCACAGCATGACGGGCAGCCAATCATCAAGTCCAATTCTAGAACAGTCCCTCAGAGACAGATATATCAACTTTTTACGCTGCATGCCCCCCCCCCCCCCCCCCCCCCCCCCATCATTCCCATCATTCCTCGTTTTATTGTATCCATCAGTGTGTGAATGGGTGAATGTGACGCATAATGTAAAACGCTTTGGGTACCGTGCAGGTATTGTGAAGCGCCATACAAATGCAGACCATTTACCATTTGTATTGTGCACATGCCCCACACCCATTGTGTGGGACTTTGAAAGACAGAAAAAGAATGAAGAAACAGGAAGAGACAATGGAGGGGCTTCTATTTTAAATGCAATCCTAATAGAGGAGAACGAGGTTGGTCGTCACACTTTACTCACCCTGGTGTGAATCGCTCTTCATTAAAACTTGTGTCAATAATCCTTACAAAATTAAATTGGAGCTGAACGCGGTGGCTTTTGATATATTGATTCCGATCCGATATCAACAAAACAAATGTCAAATTATATCGGCCCTGATATGAGCTCGATACCATCAGTCCTGCAGCGTGTTTTGCTCGTGCAAAGCAAGTTAACGTCGAAATGTCCCCCAATAAACGCACCGTTTTTGTATTTTCTTCTAGTTTGAGTTCTACCAGGTAGGCTATAGCCCACTAGAGGCTTGCAGCTACACAACAGCTGAGCGCCCAATACCACACAAGCTATTGTCACACCCATGGGATCAGGTTTTGTTTTTGTCATGTTTGGTTTTATTTTTTTTTGGACACTCAGTTCCTGTTCCTGCACTTCCTTGTTTTCTTTGTTAAATAAATAAATAAATAAATGGGTTGTACTTGTATAGCGCTTTTCTACCTTCAAGGTACTCAAAGCGCTTTGACACTACTTCCACATTTACCCATTCACACACTGATGGAGGGAGCTGCCATGCAAGGCGCCAACCAGCACCCATCAGAAGCAAGGGTGAAGTGTCTTGCTCAGGACACAACGGACGTGACGAGGTTGGTACTAGGTGGGATTTGAACCAGGGCCCCTCGGGTTGCGCACGGCCACTCTTCCACTGCGCCACGCCGTTTGTTACCATGCCAACTCATTAATTTTCACCTTTCCCTCATGTCACGCCCCTGTCCTCGGTTCTCACACCTGTTTGTAATTATCATGTTCATTATTTAAACCTGTAGTTGCTAGGTGGTCCGCCTGGCGACTTTACATATCCCTCAACCCGATTCATGCCAAGCCAGGCTGTTTATTCCCTCCTGCTCATGTCAAGTAAGTTTTTGGTTTAGTTATGTCACAGTTGTTTAGTTTTGTTTTCAGTATTCAAGTTTGTTCTCCGCCATTGTGTGCGCCATTTGTTGTAGTTTGTTAGTCCATCCATCCATTTTCTACCGCTTATTCCCTTTCGGGGTCGCGGGGGGCGCTGGCGCCTATCTCAGCTACAATCGGGCGGAAGGCAGGGTACACCCTGGACAAGTCGCCACCTCATCGCAGGGCCAACACAGATAGACAGACAACATTCACACTCACATTCACACACTAGGGCCAATTTAGTGTTGCCTATCAACCTATCCCCAGGTGCATGTCTTTGGTAGTTTGTTAGTGTTAGTAATAAATAAATATGTACTCACATTCACGTCTCGCTCGTGCCAATTTTCCTTTGCGTTGGAAAAAGAAACTATCCCTTAGTCCAAGTCCTGACAGCTATACTTTTTAGTAAGTCTCTTTAATTGAACAATATTGCAGTCTATAAAAACAAGTAGCGTATTTTCCGGACTATAGGGCGCATCGGATTATAAGGTGCATTACCAATGAATGGTCTATTTTTGTATATTTTTTCCTACATAAGGCGCACCGGATTATAGGGCGCATTCAATGATTCATTGTGAATGGGGGCGTGGCCTGCGCGCCTGCCGCGGAGCGGGGTGTGCAAGGACCGGCCTCGTAGACAGCGACAAGTGAGTAGAACGCACCGGCTGGGCCTTGTTATCAAATCACCTGTCGCCTTTATTAGCAGCAGCCGGAATGAGACAAGTTGTGGGAGTTGGTAGTTGGAGCCAGGGAAAGACACACACGTAGAGACAAACGTACAATTGATGGAAAGCAAGCCACCCCCAGGTGTTTATGCCAAATAAAAAGAATATTCTACCGGGCTCATGAAGATAGGTTGGGCAGGAGAACCCACAACAAGAGAGAAAACCTCCACAGTCGTATTTTTTTTTTTTTTGGTTTCTAAATTGCAAACACTTCCTTGTGGACTACATAACATGTAATTGTGGTCCTTTGGTCAAAATGTTGCATAGATTATGTTTTACAGATCATCTTCAAGCCACTTTCTGACAGTCGCTCTAGGATGCGGCATTTTGTGGGCGTTCTTATATACGTGGCTCACTTTTGGCAGCGTGTTCTCCGTGTCAACAACACCCGAAATGTGTCCCGTGAAAAACCGTCCCACCGGAACTCTAATAACTAAAGTTCCTTGGGTGAATAATGCAAACTCACCACACCGGTATGTTTTAGCGCTTTCATGGCGAGTTTACTGACAGATATAAGTAAGAACTGTACACTACTTTATATTAAAAATGGAAACAGCGGATGAGTAATGTCCCATAACAAGAATATAGAGAAAAAGAAGATGTTGTAGTCGGCACGGACTACAAAGGCGGACTCGCGCAAATTTGCAGGACTTATGCAGATCGCAAATACAGATCAGCAGGTACCAGAAGACAAGAAAAGTGGCTTTTGCATAATATTGCGAAACAAATGTCTTACCTTATACACTCACCATAATAATACTTGTATGTTGAAGCCCGGTACAATCCATCAAGCTGTGCGGCTTCGTAGCTTACCAAAGTCGTGCTAAAACATTTTGATAGATTTTTGAGCGCCGTGTGTAATGTTCTATCTTTTCAATCGAACATATAAAATGTTGCCGTCGCATTGCAGTCAACATGTATCTCTTATGTGTGACTGCCAACATACTGTATTGCAGTCTACCTATATCTCTTATGTTTGACTGCCATCTACTGGTCACATTTATCACTACACCATGTACCAAATAAAATTGCTTCGAGGTCGGTAAGCAAAACCAGAATTATTCCGTACATTATCCATCCATCCACCCATTTATATATCTCAGAGTATATCCATCCATTTTCTAACGCTTGTCCCTTTTGGGGTGGCTGAGGGGTGCTGGGACCTATCTCAGCTCCATTCGGGCAGAAGGCGGTTTACACCCTGGACAAGTCGCCACCTCATCACAGTTTTGTACATTATCCATCCATCCATCCATTTTCTACCGCTTATTCCCTTTTGGGGTCGCGGGGGGCGCTGGGACCTATCTCAGCTCCATTCGGGCAGAAGGCGGTTTACACCCTGGACAAGTCGCCACCTCATCACAGTTTTGTACATTATCCATCCATCCATCCATTTTCTACCGCTTATTCCCTTTTGGGGTCGCGGGGGGCGCTGGGACCTATCTCAGCTCCATCCGGGCAGAAGGCGGTTTACACCCTGGACAAGTCACCACCTCATCACAGTTTTGTACATTATCCATCCATCCATCCATTTTCTTCCGCTTATTCCCTTTTGGGGTCACGGGGGGCGCTGGGACCTATCTCAGCTCCATTCGGGCAGAAGGCGGTTTACACCCTGGACAAGTCGCCACCTCATCACAGTTCTGTACATTATATTCGAGAAAAAAATATATTTTAAGTGCGCCCTATTTTCCGTAAAATACATTACCGGTTTGACATTTAATTTGTTTTTTAGCCTGTGTGAGGACTCAGAACCTTTTAGGTGCGAGGCAAGGGTGGTAATAACCACTTATCCACTGTGATGCTAACAGGCTGTGTTACAACTCAAAGGTCAGCATGACTCATCGAACAATGCCTTTTTATTTTTGATTATTTATTAATTTTTACATTTCCACACTTTGCATGAGCCATAGTTTATTTGCCCTCATGAAATTTGCCCTCCGTTGGGTCTTTCCCTTTTGGTACTCCATGCCTACAGTGATAATAGTCAAGCTGCTTGAGGTGGAACAAAATCCCTGAGAGTGGTACAACACTCCCAGCTCCGTATGACTAATGATGAATGTCCTGTCAGGGTGAATTAAAGTCGTTAACGGCATCACGTACGAACCATCTGCCTGGAGCACCGCCCAGTGTGAGTGGTCGAGAGGGAGAGAGAGAGAGAGAGAGAGAGAGAGAGAGAGAGAGAGAGAGAGAGAGAGAGGGCGGTGGAAGGGAATGGAGGAAAGCCATGATTGTGCTAATATTTCAAGAAATAGAAATGATACGAGTATGATTGCAAGGCAGGAGGCTTCTATTTCAGGCTGAGAAGATACTAACGTAAGACGTGATCGAGGCTCATTCTGGGATTCTTAGGTTTGTTCAATGGTGGATGGAATTTTTAAAAAAAAATGTTCAAGACTTGATTTTGGACAAAAGTCCTACCTAGGGCTGGGCGACACAACAGTACCAATTTACAGGGTGATTCAAAAAGAATACGGCAAAATTGAAAAATTCAAAAATGAAAATCAAGTTAGAAAACTTTCTGACCCATCCCTTTGTTCCACGCCCCTGGGAGTTGAGGGGAGCAGTGAGCAGCAGCGGTGGCCGCGCTCGGGAATTATTTCGTTATTTAACCCCTCAATTCCAACCCAAGCAGGGAGGTAATGGGTAATATTTTTATAGTCTTTGTTATGACTCGGCTGGGGTTTGAACTCACGACCTACCGATATCAGGGCAGACACTTTAACCACAAAGGCACCGAGCAGGTTATGAATTATATATAAATTCAATTATATTAATTAAATATTCATCCATCCATCCATTTCTACCGCGTGTCCCGTTCAGCGTCGCGGGGGGTGCTGGAGCCTATCTCAGTTGCATTCGGGCAGAAGGCAGAGTACACCCTGGACAAGTCGCCACCTCATCGCAGTAATTAAATATTTGTAAAATTATAAATATATATTTATTTTATGCTTTGCAACAGTGGTCCCCAACCTTTTTGTATCCGCGGACCGGTCAACGCTTAATAATTTATCCCGTGGACCGTGTGGGTGGGGGGGGGGTCCTTTTTTCTTTTTTTTTTTTTTTTCCTTTGTCATGAAAAAGGGACGTTTTTGTCATGAAAAAGGGAGGTTTTTGTTGTTGGTGCACTACTTGTAAGTGTATATTGTGTTTTTTATATTGATTTAATATGTTTTATTTTTTATTTTATTTTATTTTATTAAATAAAAATTAATCAAAAATTCTTCTGCGGCCCGGTGGTTGGGGACCACTGCTTTACAAGTCTCCGATATCAATACGAAAACATCAAGATGATATGAGAATTACTCCCAAGGATTCGTTCTTTCATGTCATCGATATTTGGTGGAAAAGGTGGAACATAAATTGTGTCTTTAACTCCACCTGCTCAGTTGCCTTGTGGTTAGAAGGTCGCGAGTTCAAACCCCGGCCGAGTCATACCAAAGACTATAAAAATGGGACCCATTACCTCCCTGCTTGGCACTCAGCATCAAGGGTTGTAATCGGGGATAAAATCGCCAAAAATGACTCCCGAGCGTGGCCACCGCTGCTGCTCACTGCTCCTCTCACCTCCCAGTGGGTGAACATGGGGATGGGTTAAATGCAGAGGATTATTTCACCACACCTAACTTTAACTTTAACTTCAACATACCCCCATAGAAAGAAGTCACACAGTTAGATCCAGGGATCTGTCTTATCAGTCTATGACAATGCTTTAGAGCTGAATAAATGCGTGATTATTTTGGCGTATTCTTTTATAATCACAACTTGTATATCACCATAGAAGCATAATCCAAATCAATAAAATGATCGATGAAATAAAATTAAATCTGACCACAGAACTTTCCCCTAGAACATGGGTGTCAAACTCTGGCCCGTGGGCCAAATCTGGCCCGCCGTGTAATTTAATTTGGCCCTTGAGGCAATATCAATGTAGCATTAGAGCTGGCCCGCAAGTGTTATACAGCGTCGGTGCCGCTGTAACACCGCATTCACCGCTAATACTCATACTTGCCAATCCCTCCTAATTTTCCCGATAGACTCCCGAAGTTCAGTGCCCCTCCTGAAAATCTCCCGGGGCGACCATTTTCCCGAATTTCTACCGATTTCCACCTGGACAACTATATTGGGTGTCGTCACGTCCGCTTTTCCTCCATACTAACAGCGTGTTACATGATATTTGTGGCTTTTACACACACGCCCAAGTGAATGCAAGACATACTTGGTCAACAGCCATACAGGTCACACTGAGGGTGGCCGTATAAACAACTTTAGCACTGTAACAAATATGTGCCACACTGTGAACCCACACCAAACAAGAATGAAAAACACATTCCGGCTGAACATTCGCACCGTAACACAACAGAACAAATACCCAGAAACCCTTGGAGCACTAACTCTTCCGGGAAACTTCCAGCAAACTGACCAATAATTAACGTTTTATTCATGCATTTTCTCTTGCAACTTCAAGGCTTGAATGTTTGGTTCATTCATTATTGTTATTTTATTTTCAACTTTATTGATAGACCGTGGAAAAAATGTGATATTTACCTCGGGAGATTACAAATTAAAAAAAAGACATAACATTTTTATTTAGATTTTATTTGATATGCCATTGATATTCTTTTAATTATTATTATTATTATTGAAACTGGATTTTGCATGTCACTAAAGTTATATAAGCCTTGCTTGTTCAATATTTAATGCAAAACTTGTTTGGGTCCCTATTAAAAGGTTCATTTGTTCAACCTTGGCCCGCGACTTTGTTCAGTTTAACATTTTGGCCCACTCTGTATTTGAGTTTGACACCCCTGCCCTAGAAGGCCTTATCTTTGTCCGTGTGATGTCAGATGAAACAAAAATGGAGCTCTTTGGCCACAATACCCAGCTATATGTTTGGAGGAGAAAAGGTGAGGCCTTTAATCCCAGGAACACCATTCCTACCGTCAAGCATGGTGGTGGTAGTATTATAATTTGGGCCTGTTTTGCCGCTTGCATGGTGGTGGTAGTATTATGATTGGGGCCTGTTTTACTGTCATTGGAATTGGTGTTTTACAGAGAGTAAATGGGACAATGAAAAGGGAGGATCACCTCCAAATTCTTCAGGACAACCTAAAATCATCAGGTTGGGTCTTGGGCGCAAATTTATTCAGTATTCTTAGTCATCCCGAATCTAAATCGATTCATCATTTTTGTTAAAGGGTAACATTATCACCAGACCTATGTAAGCGTCAATATATACTTTGATTTTGCAGAAAAAAGACCATATATTTTTTTAACCGATTTCCGAACTTCAAATGGGTGAATTTTGGCGAATTAAACGCCATTCTGTTTATCGCTTTTGGGGCGATGACGTCAGAACGTGACGTCACCGAAGTAATACAGCCGCCATTTTCATTTTCTCAAACACATTGCAAACACCGGGTCTCAGCTCTGTTATTTTCTGTTTTTTTGACTATTTTGCGATGAGGTGGCTACTTGTCCAGGGTGTACCCGCCTTCTGCCCGATTGTAGCTGAGATAGGCGCCAGCGCCCCCCCCCCCCTCGCGACCCCAAAAGGGAATAAACGGTAGAAAATGGATGGATGGATGGATGGAGACATCATGCCTCGTCGGTGTGTTGTCGGAGGGTGTAACAACACTAACAGGGAGGGATTCAAGTTGCACCACTGGCCCGAAGATGCGAAATTGGCAAGAAATCTGCCGCCAGACCCCCATTGAATGTGCCGGAGTATCTGCACATTTTACCGGCGATGACAGACATGGCACAGAGATGTATGGATAACCTGCAGATGCATTTGCAACGATAAAGTCAACGAAATCTCAAAGGTGAGTTTTGTTGATGTTGACTTATGTGCTAATCAGACATATTTGATCGCGGCATGACTGCCAGCTAATCGATGCTAACATGCTATGCTAATTGATGCTAACATGCTATTTACCGGCAGTGCTAAAGCAGACAAGGCACAGAGATGTATGGATAACCTGCAGATGCATTTGCAACGATAAAGTCAACGAAATCTCAAAGGTGAGTTTTGTTGATGTCGTTGACTCATGTGCTAATCAGACACATTTTGTTGCGGCGTGACTGCCAGCTAATCGATGCTAACATGCTATTTCGGCTAACCGTATGTACATTTGAAACTATATTACGTTTCCTTCCACACACATTTAATGCAAATAAAACACTTACCAATCGACGGATTTAAGTTGCTCCCTTGTCAAAAGATGCGAAAGTCCTGATCGTTTGGTCCGCACATTTTACCGGCGATGCTAACGCAGCTATTCGGCCATGCTATGGCGATGAATAGCGTCAATAGCTATTCGCTCAATAGCTTCAGTTTCTTCTTCAATACTTTCATACTCCAACCATCCGTTTCAATACATGCGTAATCTGTTGAATCGCTTAAACCGCTGAAATCCGAGTCTGAATCCGAGCTAATGTCGCTATATCTTGCTGTGGTATTCCCATTGTTTGTTTACATTGGCAGCACTGTATGACGTCACAGGGAAATAGAAAGTGTCTTCGCAGAGAGCGAAAAAAAGGTACTATAAAGCTTACATGTCAACCGGCAGTTTTCAGTTAGAAAATTAAGTTATAAAGTTGCCTCTTACCGGAGACATCAGCGGAGCTAGCGCCGTCCATGCAGCTGCCGTGACTTCCCTCAGAGACTCTGGCGTCAAGACACCCGTGGCTACACCCCTCCGACTTCAGGTACTATTTAATCTCACTAAAACACTAGCAACACAATAGCAGATAAGGGATTTCCCAGAATTATCCTAGTCAATGTTTCTAAAATCATCTGAATCGCTCTCACTGCCCTCGCCTTTTTAATTTTTTCTAGTCCTTCACTATCAATATCCTCATCCACAAATCTTTCATCCTCGCTCAAATTAATGGGGAAATTGTCGCTTTCTACGTCCAAATTGCTCTTACTGCTGGTGGCCATGATTATAAACAATGTTCAGATGTGAGGAGCCCTACAACCCGTGACATCACGTGCCCATCGTCTGCTACTTCCGGTACATGGAAGGCTTTTTTATTAGCGACCTAAAGTTGCAAACTTTATCGTCGATGTTCTCTACTAAAACATTTCAGCAAAAATATGGCAATATCGCGAAATGATCAAGTACGACACAAAGAATGGACCTGCTATCCCCGTTTGAATAAGAAAATCTCATTTCAGTAGGCCTTTAAATTATTCAAAAAGATCAAATAAATAGAATTAGTTATTACTTTTTAATTCATGACGATCAAGTTTTTAGGCCATCTTCATGCAGTCAGGAGTTTTTCTAACCTGCAACCTATTTTATAAGTTTCATGGTAGTTATTCTACCAAATAATACATTTGCGAGAGTTGGTGTGATCCGAGAATTGTTTTAAATTTAGAATCGATTCTGAATCAGAAAGTCACCCCAGGAATTTTAATCCGATCCAATAGTTACAGTAGGTGCCCAAAAAGTCAAACTCCTATAATCTGACCTATATTTTTAGCCTTTTCTAGGGAACACATGTCCTATATATGACAACAACACAAACAATAACATGTCAAGACATGTAATAGTTGTTTCTAGTATTGGATATTAAGTAAGATGATGTAAACATTTACCAAAACATATAAAATCTGCTTGCAAAGAATTTGTTTACAAACTAGCAGATTTTGCATCGTTAACTTCTCATTAGTTTATTTGAACTTGGTGGTGTGTGTGTGTGTGTGTGTGTGTGTGTGTGTGTGTGTGTGTGTGTGTGTGTGTGTGTGTGTGTGTGTGTGTGTGTGTGTGTGTGTGTGTATGTGTGTGTGTGTGTGTGTGTGTGTGTGTGCGCACGCACGCTCGTTTGTCTCATTAATGATTGAGTTTGGGAAGAGAGCTCTTTAGATCAAAAATATAGCTGAATCAACAACTTCTGAGCTGATCTTACATACACACACACAGACACACACACACACACACAGACACACACACACACACACGCACACACACACCCTTGCATGTCAGTCCCCCAGAAACACCAACATCACTGTGACGGCACAACGAAAAGTGCTGATTCACATTAATGGAATAATCAGAGACAAAAATGAATAGATAATTTTAGGCTAAAGCGGTGAACGTAAAAATAATTTAGTGGAATATGATCACCATGCTTCCCTTCCGACCAAGATCGGCAAAGGTCCAATTACCTGATGGATTTTATAGATTTTTCCTACACGATGCGCTGGTGTAAAAATAATTGTTAATTCACCTTCCGATTTTCAGAAATAGAGGACCAACAAGAAAAAAGTTGCAGTGCTGACTCTAAGAACACAAAATTGCCATTCAGACTGTTTTTTAATTTGAAAATGTCATTGCTCAAAAGGTACATCTATATATATATATATATATATATATATATATATATATATATATATATATATATATATATATATATATATATATATATATATATATATATATACACATATATACATATATATATGTAGGTGTGGGAAAAAATCACAAGACTACTTCATCTCTACAGATCTGTTTCATGAGGGGTACCCTCAATCATCAGGAGATTTTAATGGAAGCATTCACATACAATGGTTTATATAGAGCACAGAGTGGGTGGGTACAGGCAGGCGTAGGGTGTGGTGATTGGCTCATGTGTTACCTAGGAGGTGTTTCCTTCTGTGGCGGCATGTTGAAATAATTTCACTGCGCTTGTTGAGGGATGATAGATCTGGATGATATATAATAAACAGTTTCTCTTTTAAGCATAGGTTGCATCTTTTATTACCACTGTTGTAAGGTGTGCTGGATGCAATAATTTGCCATGTTATTGAATATTCAACATTGTTGTCTTTGAGGTTCCAAATGTGTTTGCTGAGTTCTGTAGAATTCTGCAAAGTCTGGTTTCTAAAGGAGGCGTTGTGATTATTCCATCTTGTTTTGAACGCTCCTTCGGTTAATCCTACGTACGTGTCGGATGTGTTAATGTCCTTGCGTATTACCTTTGCTTGGTAAACGACTGATGTCCGTAAGCACCTTCCGTTGAGAGGGCAATCAGGTTTCTTGCGACAGTTACATTCATTATTGGTTTCAGAGTCGTTTAGTCTGGGGGTAGGCAGTCCTTTTGCAATTGCTTTGTTGTGGTTTGAAATGATTTGTTGCATGTTATTCATACAGCTGTAGCTCAATTTAATGTTGTTCTTGTTGAATATTTTTCTTAGGGTGTTGCCTTTGGGGAAGTGTTTGTCGATCAGAGTGAGGAACTTGCGGCCGATGTTGGTTGAGACGTCTTTGCTGAATGGCGGATTGTACCAGATGATGTTGTTTCGTTTTCTGCTCTTTTTTGGTTGGTTTCCTGGAGTGGGTTCATAGGTGAGGGTGAAGTTGTATCCGCTTTCATCAAGTGCTTTCTGGTACGGGGGGGTTGATTGGTCGAATTCAGCTTTGCTAGATGACAGCATCGATAGCCTTTTATTAATTCCGGTAGGTATTCTTTTCGTGGTGGTGGGTGGGTGGTTGCTGTCATGGTGCACGTATTGGAGTGTTGTGTTGGGTTTCGTGAATGGTTGGTAGCTGTTATTTCTCAGGTTGAAAGTGACGTCGAGGAAGTTGACGGTTTGCTTGTTGGCTTCAATCGTGATCCGTAGGCCGTTTTCTTTGAAGATTTGGCATATGCGCTTCTTGGTGTTCTCGCTGCTCCTTGGCGAGGCGCGGCACACTGCCAGTCCATCATCACGGTAAATACCAAGGTTCAGGTTGAGGCTAGCAAGCTGGGAGAGGAGGAAACTCCCAACGAGTTCGCACGTTTCTGCTCCGTCAAAACTCCCCATAGCAACGTCAAATGTTGAATTGTTCTTTTTTTGCCATGGTGTACTGTTGTGGATGAGTATGGAGTTCTTTGCGTGGATGATGATGTTTCTTTCGTTGCCTGTGATTGAGTCGTAGTCCGAGGCGAAGTTTAGTGCTTGGGTCAGTAGGTCTTGCGTGATGGAAGGGTAAAATTCTTCGATGTCGAAGGAGATAAAGTTGTGTTGTTGTTTGTCTTGGATGTTGTTAAACCATTTGATTACTGCTGCTGTATTTCTCCATTGGTTGAGTGGTGTTTTGTCCTTGATTTTTGCGTTGATTCTGTCCAGGATTATTTTGCTGATTTTTCCTATTTCGGATTTAGTTGGGTTTATTAGTCGGCATGTTGGGTTATTTGCGAAGTTGGGTTTGTGGTCCTTCAATGTGATGAAGGCTTCTTTGTTGGCTGTGGCGTCCACCCTGTCCTCAATGTCCAGTTCGGTTGCGATCCGCTTGTTTTCCAGGTGGATGTTCTGTAAAGTGTTGGGTTGCGCTTTTTTGTATGATTTGGTGATGCTTTTGTCCAGTAAAGAGTTATGTTCTGGTATGTCCATTCTGTAGAAGTTTGTGGTTTTGGGTTGAGGGTACCCCTCATGAAACAGATCTGTAGAGATGAAGTAGTCTTGTGATTTTTTCCCACACCTACATATTGCGCTCTACCACGGTATCGAGCACTATTCTCTGGATAATCCAATCGAGATATACATATATATATATATATATATATATATATATATATATATATATATATATATATATATATATATATATATATATATATATATGGATTCATTTGCCGGATTCATATATGCATACGTATATATATATATATATATATATATATATATATATATATATATATATATATATATATATATATATATATATATATATATATATATATATACGTATGCATATATGTGTTTGTGTATGTATATCCATCCATCCATTTTCTACCGTGTATTCCCTTTGGGGTCGCGGGGGGCGCTGGTGCCTATCTCAGCTACAATCAGGCGGAAGGTGGGGTACACCCTGCACAAGCCACCACCTCATCTCATGGCAGTGTGTATGGATATGTGGATATATATATATAAACACACACACATATATATATACAGTATACTGCGGGGACGAGGCGACTTGTCCAGGGTGTACCCCGACCGCCTTCCGGCAGATTGTAGCTGAGATTGGCACCAGCGCCCCCCGCGACCCCAAAGGGAATAAGCAGTAGGAAATGGATGGATATATATATATATATATATATATATATTATATATATATATATATATATATATATATATATATATATATATATATATATATATACTTATATATATCCACATATACCTAAATATACACATATTCTTATATATGTGTGTATACGTGTGTGTGTGTGTGTGTGTGTGTGTGTGTGTGTGTGTGTGTGTGTGTGTGTGTGTGTGTGTGTGCGTGTGTGTGTGTGTGTGTAATGAGAACAAAAACAACAACAACAACAACAACAGAACATCAGCACATTCGATAAGTGCAAATACGTAACAAAAAAGTGATAACATAGAAGAAGTTAGTGAAGTTAATATCAATAACACAGAAATGACATTAAATATTATTGCAGTACAAATGGAACATTAAAAATGCCAACAGAAATAGCACTATTGATAATGAATAATAATATTAATTACCTTTATTGTCAACATTATAATTGTTTCAAATGCTACAATACATAAATGTGATGAAAACATGATTTACAATAGATGGTAGATAAATGGAGGGAAAGAAAGAGAAGCGGACCGTATTAACCTTGTAGATTGTTATAGTATAGATAGTTTAAGCTTCATCAATGTGTCGTGTTTGGTGGGGAACAACGTTAATTTATGTCTGATGAAACCTGAGTATATGCATGAGTTTATGTACGCATATGTGCTTGTATGTGTATATGTATGTTTGTACAGTGCAAGCCTAAAGTATGTACCTATGTGTGTATTTTTTTAATTACTTTTTCACATTGACATTATGGGGGCTTCATGGTGGCAGAGGGGTTAGTGCGTCTGCCTCACAATACCAAGGTCCTGCAGTCCTGGGTTCAATCCCAGGCTCGGGATCTTTCTGTGTGGAGTTTGCATGTTCTCCCCGTGAATGCGTGGGTTCCCTCCGGCTTCCTCCCACTTCCAAGGACATGCGCCTGGGGATAGGTTGATTGGCAACACTAAATTGGCCCTAGTGTGTGAATGTGAGTGTGAATGTTGTCCGTCTATTTGTGTTGGCCCTGCGATGAGGTGGCGACTTGTCCAGGGTGTACCCCGCCTTCCGCCCGATTGTAGCTGAGATAGGCGCCAGCACCCCCCGCGACCCCATAAAGGGAATAAGTGGTAGAAAATTAATGGATGGATGGACATTGACATTATGGGGGTATTGTGTGTGGAATTTTGAGGACAAACACTGATTTATTCGATTGTGGAAAAAGTGAAGCGCTGTGAATACTTTCTAAATGTACATTGAAGTCATTAGAGTTCAGAACTAAGTATCTATTTGCTATAATATTCTAACGAGCCTTTGAAGTTTGCCGGATTCTGAAGAATAAATTTTCTCTGTTGTGACTCTTGAAAATAGTCAACAACAAATAAAATAAATATTTTTCTTTAGAAAAGACGTCCATGGTTGTGTAAATCCTTGATGTTTTGCACTCCGCGTGCAAGTAGCGTCCTGCAGGTGTATATCTCGATGGTATAGTGCAAACTCAAATACAGAGTGGGCCAAAATTTAAAACTGAACAAAGTTGCGGGCCGAGGTTGAACAAATTAACCTTTTAATAGGGACCCAAACAAGTTTTGCATTGAATATTGACCAAGTAAGGCTTCTATAACTTTATAGTGACATGCAAAATCCAGTTTCAAATAATAATAATTAAAAAATATCAATGGCATATCAAATAAAATAAAAACACATATTTAATGCCTTTTTTCGGCGGCGGGTTTGAGTTAAGGCGGGGTTTGGTGGTAGTGGGGGTGTATAATGTAGCGTCCCGGAAGAGTTAGTGATGCAAGGGGTTCTGTATATTTGTTCGGTTTTGTTTATGTTGTGTTACAGTGCGGATGTTCTCCCGAAATGTGTTTGTCATTCTTGTTTGCTGTGGGTTCACAGTGTGGCGCATATTTGTAACAGTCTTAAAGTTTTTTATACGGCCACCCTCAGTGTGACCTGTATGGCTGTTGACCAAGTATGGCTGGCATACACTTGTGTGTGTGTATGAGCCGCATATATTATGTGAGTGGGCCGGCACGCTGTTTTTATGGAAGAAAAGCGGACGTGGCGACATGTAGAGAACGCCAAAAGCAGTGCTTTCACGGCCCGCCCCCAATATTATTGTCCGGGTGGAAATCGGGAGAAATTCGGGAGGGGCACTGAACTTCGGGAGTCTCCCGGGAAAATTGGGAGGGTTGACGAGTATAAGTATTAGCGGTGAATGTGGTGTTACGGCGGCGGGCCAGCTCTAATGTTCATTTGATATTGCCTCAAGGGCCACATGAAATTACACGGCGGGCCAAATCTGGCCCGCGGGTCAGAGTTTGACACCCATGGTACAGGGTGTCTTGCTTTAGGATTATATAAAAAAAACAAAACTAAACATGACAGCGCTCTCATGTTTCATGGGGGGAAAGAAATGTCCCGAAAGCCTAAACATGAGTTTTTTGTTCGCAGCACAATCAATTGGGCCGCAGCCCTAAGTACTGCATGTCCACATTGTTGCGGACTGGACTTGGAATTTGTCATAGTTATTGACTCGGTTCACTTCATGAGCGGCGGAAAACAGAACAGCAGTCTCATTATTTCGACAGTTGCAAAGCAGCCTCCTGAGCACACACGCTGGGGATAAGCAAATACCACAAATTGCTATCGGATCGGCACCCTTATGGCGGCACCGTTGCATAATTAACTGTGCTCACAGGCCATGGGCATGACATCTATTTACAATTAACTGTATATATTTGACTTCTACCTGTCATGTGTTCAAAACATATAGCCTTTAAAGGCCTACTGAAACCCACTACTACCAACCACGCAGTCTGATAGTTTATATATCAATGATGAAATATTAACATTGCAACACATGCCAATACGGCCGGTTTAGTTTACTAAATTGCAATTTACAATTGTTGAAAACGTCGCAGAACGATGACGCGTGTGTGTGACGTCTCGGGATTTAACGGACATATTAGCCCAGCACCACTTGCGACTAAAAGTCGTCTCTTTTCATCGCATAATTACAAAGTAATTTGGACATCTGTGTTGCTGAAACTTTTGCAGTTTGTTCAATTAATAATGGAGACGTCAAAGAAGAATGCTGTTGGTGGAAAGCGGTGGATTGCAGCTGCCTTTAGCAACCGAAACACAGCCGGTGTTTCTTTGTTTGTTGTGAAGCTTTAACACAGAGCGGTCAAGCGAACATGTTTCTCTATGTCAACCAGCAAGTTTTTGGATGGGAAAATTGTGGTATTAAGTCGGCTCTTACCGGAGACTTGAGTGGATTATGCGACCACCTCCTGTACCTGTCAAAAAGGCAGCTGTGATCTTGGCTACTCCATTGGCTTCTTTCAGAGACACTCGCGTTCACCGCAGCCCTCCGACTTTCAGGTATGACTTTATAATCTCACTAAAACACAATAAGCAAATAAGGGATTTTCCAGAATTATCCTAGTAAATGTGTCTAATAACATCTGAATCGCTCACACTGCCGTCACCTTTTCTTTTTCTTTTTTTTTCTTTTTTTTTGTGCAATTGACACAGTCTTTTCGACAAGAAAAAGAAGTTGGGGGAGCCTGGCTGACAATATATATTTTTTCTGAATGTCATTAAAACAGTTGATGGATTGATTGGTCGGGACAAACAGAAGTAACAGGGATTCACCCTAACTTTCCTCATCCACGAATCTTTCATCCTCGCTCAAATTAATGGAGAACTCGTCGCTTTCTCGGTCCGAATTGCACCTGCTGCTGGTGGCTATGACTCTTGACGCAATTGACACAGTCTTTTCGACAAGAAAAAGAAGTTGGGGGAGCCTGGCTGCCAATCTATATTTTTTCTGAATGTCATTAAAACAGTTGATGGATTGATTGGTCGGGACAAACAGAAGTAACAGGGATTCACTCTAACTTTCCTCATCCACGAATCTCTTGACGCAATTGACACAGTCTTTTCGACAAGAAAAAGAAGTTGGGGGAGCCTGGCTGCCAATCTATATTTTTTCTGAATGTCATTAAAACAGTTGATGGATTGATTGAACAGAAGTAACAGGGATTCACTCTAACTTTCCTCATCCACGAATCTTTCATCCTCGCTCAAATTAATGGAGAACTCGTCGCTTTCTCGGTCCGAATTGCACCTGCTGCTGGTGGCTATGATTATAAACAATATAAGGATGTGAGGATTTAAAACATTACACACGGCGCTCAAAAAGTTCTACTTTGGTAAGCAAGGAAGCTGCGTGACTTGATGGATTGTCGGACGTCTACCATAGTCAGACGTACTGTGCTTCAATATACGGGTATAATTATGTCTCTCTCTAGCCTCTGGTGAGGGCGGTCGCACTCTCCGTTCCCTCCTTCCCTGCTTGCTCTCTTTGTCTTTGTCTGAACTTTTTTTAAAGCCTCTTTCTTTGCGCTGTCCTCTAATCCAAAGTTCGATATGAATATGATCAGCTGGACTCTTGACGCAATTGACACAGTCTTTTCGACAAGAAAAAGAAGTTGGGGGAGCCTGGCTGCCAATCTATATTTTTTCTGAATGTCATTAAAACAGTTGATGGATTGATTGGTCGGGACAAACAGAAGTAACAGGGATTCACTCTAACTTTCCTCATCCACGAATCTTTCATCCTCGCTCAAATTAATGGAGAACTCGTCGCTTTCTCGGTCGGAATTGCACCTGCTGCAGGTGGCTATGATTATAAACAATGTGAGGATGTGAGGAGCCCTACAACTTGTGACGTCACACGCACATCGTCTGCTACTTCCGGTACAAGCAAGGCTTTTTTATTAGCAACCAAATGTTGCGAACTTTATCGTCGATGTTCTCTGCTAAATCCGTTCAGCAAAAATATGGCAATATCGCGAAATGATCAAGTATGACGCATAGAATGGACCTGCTATCCCCGTTTGAATAAGAAAATCTCATTTCAGTAGGCCTTTAAAGCCCCACTTAAGAGCTTTCACTTTTGGTTGGTTTTGGTTTCGCCAGTGGGCCAAAGCTGTTATGTTTTGCCAGAAGTAGACCACGTTTCCAATGAGGACCAGTGCATAGCGTCATAAATGGGCACAAACTACTGTCACTGGGGTACGAAATGAATGTAAATTCCTATATTACATTTTAAAGCATTTAAACTAAAATCTCTACTCTCAGGTCATGACAGAGGTGTCATTCAACTATTTGTAAGTCCATGTATCGTCCCAAAAGTTATGAAAATATTTCATGAAAGTCAAAATGTTAGTCCGTGCTGCTTTGAACTAAGGAACAAATCGATTTTGCTCACCTAACGGCCCTGGCCTTCTAGGAGCCTTAGTATTGTATTTTGTTTACTTTTGCTTTTAGTTTTCGGACTATAAGGCCCACTTAAAATATTTACATTTTCTCACAAATCGACAGTGCACCTTATAACCCGGTGCGCCTAATGTATGGAATAATTCTGGTTGTGGTTACCGACCTCGAAGTTATTTTATTTGGTACACGGTGTAATGATAAGTGTGACCAGTAGATGGCAGTCACACATAAGAGATACGTGTAGACTGCAAGATGACACCAGTAAACAACATCAAAATTTGAAATGTTTCATTGAGAATTTAGAACATTACACACGGCGTTCAGAAAGTTCTACTTTGGTAAGCATGGAAGCTGCGCGACTTGATGGATTGTCGGAGTATTACGGCTACCATAGTCAGACGTACTGTGCTTCAATATACGGGTATAATTCCCTGCTTGCTCTCTTTGTCTTTTTCTGAACTTTTTTCAAAGCCTCTTTCTTTGCGCTGTCCTCTAATCCAAATTTTGATATGAATATGATCAGCTGGACTCTTGACGCAATTGACACAGTCTTTTCGACAAGAAAAAGAGGTTGGGGGAGCCTGGCTGCCAATCTATATTTTTTCTGAATGTCATTAAAACAGTTGATGGATTGATTGAAACTTTTATTAGTAGATTGCAAAGTTCAGTACATATTCCGTACAATTGACCACCAAATAAGTTTTTCAACTTGCTTAAGTCGGGATCCATGTTAATCAATTCATGGTTAGCGCCACCTTTTGACGCTTCTTCCACTCCCGTCCTTGCACGCTACACCGCTACAACAAAGATGACGGGGAGAAGACGCTGTCAAAGTGGAGGCACGTAAATAAGACCAATCACAAAACGGCCCATCCTGAAGACGATCAGAAATTGACTTGAATTTGGTGTTTAAAACATAATCTATGCTAGATTCTGTTCAAAATAACCACCATTAAATGTTATGTAGACTACAAGGAAATGTTTTAAATTGAAAAAATTATCATAATTTCATACTTTTATCGCGCCTTATAATCCGGTGCGCCCCACGGTCCGGACAAACAGAAGTAACAGGGATTAAAGTGAGGATCCATCACTGTTCATAAATCGCAAATATAATGATAAGGGACATGATGGTCCGTAAATGTCACGGAGAGCTTGGATAAAGACAAAATGAGACGAGTATTTCCGAGGATAAGCAAACGGCGGAGATAAAGCATCAGCTCCAAGAGCAGATGAGATGAGGAAGAAAGAGACCTTGTCTCTGCAGTCATGAATGATCGCCTCCTCAAATTAGATTATCATTATCACTCTCATTAAAGTGTCATTAAAAGCCTCGGCTTACAAATGCCGGTTCGCTCCTACCAAGCAACACTTGTTTTTCCCACAGACCCGACTAAATAACCTCTGCTAAATTGTCCGTGCCACATATGTTTCCTCACAAAACCAAGGAAAAACTAGGGATACATGATATGTTTCTTTTCAAGCCAATACCGATAACTTTCTGCTGATAAACTATTTGTATGGATTATTTTTTTAAATGTACAGTGTCAGGTTCAAACACTGATGACATCTATTAAACAAGACAAGAAGCAAGGAATTAAACAGAGACGGATATAAATTTGGCTCAATTTGAGGAGAAACATCTGGCGAAAGATTGTACACCACCTCTTTTTTTTTTGACTTTCCCTGTTTACCTAACAAGAGCTAAAGGAGTGGGGGGTATGTAAACAGCCATTGTTTTCGGTCACATTAACACAAAATAAAAAGATGCCTCGGGCTTGGACTGGTCCTGGATCGAGCTTGGGCAGGTCTTGGATCAAAATAGATAACCCTTCCTGTCTCCTCCCATCGTACACAGCGGAATTCTCCAAGCCTTTGGTTCTTTTATGAGTTTATTATGGGTCTACTAAAAAAGTGAGCAAATCTCCTGGGTCAAAAGTATACATACAGCAATGTTAATATTTGGTTACATGTCCTTGGCAAGTTTCACTGCAATAATGCGATTTTGGTAGCCATTCACAAGCCTCTGGTGAGCTTCTGGTTGAATTTTTGAACACTCTTCTTGACAAAATTGGAGCAGTTCAGCTAAATGTGTTTGTTTTCTGACACGGACTTGTTTCTTCACCATTATTTTTTCTGTTTAAAAATGTGGATTGTGAAAATTTAGTGTATTGAAATTTAGTGTGTAAAAAGTCAGTGTAAAAATAATTCGGTGCAGAAAAATTAATTGCTTAAAAATAAAAAACTTCCATTACTTAAACATTTTAATACATTTTTAATTTTAATCAATTTACCGGTGAGTTTCAAGTTTTGAAGAAACAAATATTTCCGCTCTGAATTTTTTTGTAACTGAATTTTTATGGACTGTATTTTGAAAAAGTAAATATTTTAACGCAAACATTTTGCCTACACATTTTTATTTATCAAAAAAAAAATTCAGTTCACAAAATTCAAATGCTAAAAATTCAGTGTAAAAAAAAATCGATTATAAAAAATAATTCAATGTAGAAAATTTCAGTCTAAAAAAAATTCAGTCTATAAAAATTCAGTATGAAAACATTGATTGTAAAAAATGATTCAGTGCAGAAAAATTCAGTCTGAAAAAAATTCAGTCTATAAAAATTCAGTGTAAAAACATTGATTGTAAAAAATAATTCAGTGCAGAAAAATTCAGTCTAAAAAAAAAAATCAGTCTACAAAAATTGAGTGTAAAAACATTCAGAGCTGAAATATTAGTTGCTTCAAAACTCAAGACCCACTTCTTGTTAACTAAAACAAAAGAACATCATTGGCTGGTTCTGAGACAGGATCGATTGATTCAGTCTTGATTTACCAGAAGTGAGATTAAAATTTTGAAGGAACCAATATTTTTGCTCTGATTTTTTAATGCACTGATATTTTAAAAATGTTTTGTCTGAATTGTTATACATTGAATTTTATACAACGATTTGTTTACACAAGTTTGTCAAAATACGTTGTATTTTGAAAAACTAAATCTTTTGACGCAAACATTTTGCTGACAAATTTTTATTTAATGAAAAAAAAATTCAGTTCACAACATTCAATTGCTAAAAATTGTAAAAAAAAAATTGTGTGAGAAAAAAAAAATCTTTCATATTAAAGGGGAACATTATCACCAGACCTATGTAAGCGTCAATATATACCTTGATGGTGCAGAAAAAAGACCATATATTTTTTTAACCGATTTCCGAACTCTAAATGGGTGAATTTTAGCGAATTAAACGCCTTTCTGTTTATCGCTCTGCAGGCGATGATGTCAGAAAGTGACGTCACCGAGGTAACACAGCCGCCATTTTAATTTTCAACACATTGTAAAGATTGGGTCTCAGCTCTGTTATTTTCAGTTTTTTCGACTATTTTTTGGAACCTTGGAGACATCATGCCTCGTCGGTGTGTTGTCGGAGGGTGTAACAACACTAACAGGGAGGGATTCAAGTTCCACCATTGGCCCGAAGATGCCAAAGTGTCTGCCGCCAGACCCCCATTGAATGTGCCGGAGTGTCTCCACATTTTACCGGCGATGACAGACATGACACAGAGATGTATGGATAACCTGCAGATGCATTTGCAACAATAAAGTCAACGAAATCACAAAGGTGAGTTTTGTTGATGTTGACTTATGTGCTAATCAGACATATTTGGTCGCGGCGTGACTGCCAGCTAATCGATGCTAACATGCTACGCTAATCGACGCTAGCATGCTATTTACCGGCGGTGCTAAAGCAGACCTGGCACAGAGATGTATGGATAACCTGCAGATGCATTTGCAACTATAAAGTCAACGACATCACAAAGGTGAGTTTTGTTGATGTTGACTGCCAGCTAATCGATCCTAACATGCTACGCTAATTGATGCTAACATGCTATCTACCGGCGGTGCTAAAGCAGACATGGCACAGAGATGTATGGATAACCTGCAGATGCATTTGCAAGGATAAAGTCAACGAAATCACAAAGGTGAGTTTTGTTGATGTTGACTGCCAGCTAATCGATGCTAACATGCTATGCTAATCGATGCTAACATGCTACTTACCGGCGGTGCTAAAGCAGACATGGCACAGAGATGTATGGATAACCTGCAGATGCATTTGCAACTATATTACGTTTCCTTCCACCCACATTTAATGCGAAAAAACCACTTACCAATCGACGGATTTAAGTTGCTCCAGTGTCACAAGATGCAAAAGCCCTGATCGTTTGGTCCGCACATTTTACCGCCGATGCTAACGCAGCTATTTGGCCATGCTATGACTATGAATAGCGTCAATAGCTATTCGCTCAATAGCTTCAGTTCTTTCTTCAATACTTTCATACTCCAACCATCCGTTTCAATACATGCGTAATCTGTTGAATCGCTTAAGCCGCTGAAATCCGAGTCTGAATCCGAGCTAATGTCGCTATATCTTGCTGTGGTATTCCCATTGTTTGTTTACATTGGCAGCACTGTATGACGTCACAGGGAAATGGATAGTCGCATCGCAAATAGCGAAAATCAAGCACTCTAAAACTTTTTTTAGGGATATTCCGAGACCGGTAAAATTTTGGAAAAAACTTCAAAAAATACAACAAGCCACTGGGAACTGATTTTTATTGTTTTTAACCCTTTTGAAATTGTGATAATGTTCCCCTTTAAAGACACAAAAAAACCTCCATAACTATCATTGTTATTGTTTTGG